>NC_141357.1:38947278-39272278 GCF_057382095.1 Aulonocara sp. 'chitande type north' Nkhata Bay | reverse complement strand
TTGCATTTTTCGTCCAAATAAGGAAAATAAAGCAGGAAAATTTAGACGAAGGAAATCGTCTGTACTGAGTCACACAAACTGGGGAAAATCAGCTTTACAGAAAGCGACACTGGGGGTTTAGCTTTCTTTGAAAATGAAGAGTCATCTAAAGGTCATGGCACTCAGACACCAGGGTTTGGGACTAGAATTTCCACCTGCAGCTGCAGTTGTATGATAAACAAGCAGAGGAGGCAGAAATGTCCAAACCCGTGTCGAGACCGCAGAGACGAAGCGGTGAAAGCTGAAGGAGAGAACCACGAGTCTCAAGATGCATTTCAGCATGTGCCCAGGAACCTGCCGCTTTTGGATGCATTCAGTATTTTTATCCCCTGAACCTTAAAAAAGGAACAGCCTGTATATAAAAGAGGGACACCATAGTGTTTACACACTGGTTTTGTATCACAAACGGGGTCCGGAGGTCCAGTTCAGGGACTCCAGCGAGCCGAAGCGAAGGCCAGCAGACAGCTAGCAGCTACCTGCCAGTCAGAGAGGCCACAGCCCCAATTATGCAAACGTTAAGCCTTGAAACAATCAAACAGGTGAGTCACGTACAGTTGTTGTGAGGAAATGAGCTAAACCGTTTCTGTATCAGGCTGTAAACATGTTTTACCTCACTGCTTGAGCCCCTGCTGGATGTTAGAGGAACGCAGCTTTTGGTTCTTCATTTGTAATCCTTTAACACAGCGATATGAAATATAGAGGAGAGGTTAGAAAATAAACCTACACGCTGTGAAATGTGTGAAAAGATTACCAAACTGTCACAGAGGTGACATTTCCTGTTGTAAATCAGTCAAACAACCCCAAAGACACACAAGCTCAGCATGAGAGGATGTAAAACCACCAGAGTGACACGAAAGCGACCACAGAGACGTGAAGTGATCAGACAGAAAACTACTGAAAGGAGACGACGAGACTCGAGGACGGGAGCAGGAAGAGAAAATGACTCTCAGATCACAGATCTCAACTCTGTTAGTTCATTATTTCACAGTGTGTGTGTGTGTGTGTGTGTGTGTGTGTGTGTGTGTGTGTGTGTGAGTGTGAGTGTGCCGGTCATCCATTTCACATGGTCCCCCTTGAAACAGACATTCCCACACAGTCACGATTGTTTCCCCTTAAAAACAAACCTGAGTGAATCTTCAGCTCCCGCCTCGTCCCCTCCCGGGCTCTCGGACCGCGTGTTGGATCCCTAAGGGACTGAGCGGGCCCTCCGGCTTCTCTTCGGGTCCTCTGTGTGCGTTTGATTCGGTGTGTCAGTGCAGATCATGTGCTCGGAGCTGCGGAAGCTGCAGACAGATGGAAGGTGTTTTCCTGCCTGTTAGCAACATGCTGCTGCTGTCGTCAGTGTGACCACAAGCCCCGCCTCCCTGACACACACACACATATATGCATATTGAAGGCGTTTCCAGCAAATGAGTTGTGAGTAATGATTCTTTACAGATAAATTTAGAGACTTCTGGTTTATCTGGCGAGGCTGATCGGCACTTATCAGCTTTTAGCAGAAGTGGGAAAAAAAGTTAAAGTCCACAGAAGAGAGGAAGGGGACGATGACGTCTCTTTAACAGTGAAAATGTCAGCTTTAGTGAAAGTAAAGAGTAACAAATGTGCTCTAAATAAATGGTTCGACGTCACAGCGCTGAGAGCAGAAAACCCCGGGCAGGCGCAGAGCGAGCGACGTCCACAGGTGAGGTCACACCTGCGGTTCCTCTGACCCGCTGCAGCTCATCAAGCTGTCTGTTTCTTTAACACAAGCACACACTCGGAGCTCAGCCCAGCAGAGCCGCCGTGTGATGATGTCAACACGGAGCAACGTCTCGCTCCTCGTTGGATGAGCCGCGATGAAAGAAAAGGGAAAAGCAGGCGTCCAGAGACGTCCTCAGATGCAGTTAAAGACACGGGGTCCTGTGGACAGGTGGGCAGCGCGCACGTCTGTGTCAACGTGATAACTCAGTGAACTCAACTTAAAGGTCGGAGGTCAAGTTTTCTGAAAATCGAGGTGGAGAAAATGTAGGGTTTTCATACCGTAGCTGCGGGGAGGCCGAGGGTGAGGCACGAACTCCCCCCTGAGCTTTACAGCCTGAGCTGCACACAGTTTGCAGAGACTGTGATGATTAATGCTTAACCTCAGGAAGATACGCACAACTACAGCAGGTGTCTTAACACAGCAGCGCAAAGCTACACCGCTTGTGTTTGTTTTCATTAAGGAGGGAAAATGCACATAAACGAATTCATCATAGGAGCGTGTGGATGTGATGGATTCATGTGCGGTGCCTGCATGTAGATGCATGCAGATGACACTTAAAGGCAGTGGAAACATGTAAGCGCAGCCAAGAGCAGGAAGCACAATGAATGATAAGATGAGAGTCATAAACCAGTGTGAGGTCTGTGATGAAGAGAAAAGCGTAGAGACAGTCAGGGCTGTTTGTGCTGCGTCCCTGCAGGAAGTGTCTGTCTGATGTGTAGGAGGGCAGGACGCGCTGTGATAAGTATCTGCAAACTGAATCACGGTTTCCCACGTTGTAAAAAAACACGCGGCAGTGCGCTGTGTGAATGAACGTGAAGGAGCGGAGAAACTCTGCAGACTTCCAGCTGCTTCACGCACAGATGAGAAAGCGCAGTTACACAAATGTCACGCACTCGCTGCTCCATCATTTCAGACGATTCTCAAATTGAATTCGTGTCCAGAAAAATGAGGCAGGCAGACTACGATAACAGGATGTGATGTCACAACATGTGCAGGACGTACTTCTTTGTTATGGAAAACAAATTAAAATCACCGTAAATAAACAGGAGTGCTGATTTCTACAACTAGGCTGGAAGTGCACAATAACATTTCTTTTAACTTAAACGTTTCTGTGCAAGACTCAGAAGAGAAACAGCGAAGGTTGTGTGTTGTGCGTGAAACAGGAATGAAGTCTCTGTGAGTGCACACACAGCAGCTGTGAGGCGAAAGCGCTGAAATCAGATAAAACGTCCAAAGCGAAAGAAAACGAAGGCCGTCTCCTGACCTGTCCCGTGAACACCGGCGTCGTGACGTTTATTTGTTTGCGGTCGCTTCGTGTATGAGAATATTTTATTGGTCAAAAAGGCTGCGGTGTGTGTTTGAAAGGACCTCACAAATGTCACAGATCAGATGTTCAGTGTTTATTTGCTGGTTTGTCGGAAGCGGCTCCAAGTCTGCCGCTGTCTGTTAGTCTGGGACCCCGGCACACAGCTTTCAACCCCCGCTGGGTTCAGCTCTCGGTGGAGGTGAAACACCGGCCCGGTCTGTCTGTAGGGTCACGCTTACGTCACTGTTTAATTTGGCTCAGATTAAAGTTTCATAACTTTAGTTTAATGTCTCACTGAGCACGTGTTCGACTGAACCATTCGCGCCAACTTTGAATTTAAACTAACATTAAAAATATTTTTTACAAGGAAAGAAGAGAAGACGCTGTCCAGAAATGATCATCTGTTATTAATATGTGTTCAACTATATTCTCAGCACCAGCTGTCTGTTAGGATGACTGAAATAAAGCAAAAATAAGTAACATCTGATTTGTGTTTGTTTAACTGTGTTAGAAACTGTGAAACACACGACAGAAGAAAACGCTGCTCACGAACGAGACGGAAGGAAAGTTTCCTTCATAGCTAAACATGTTAATAGCAAATCCACATTTAGTTTATAACACAGCACGTGTGCTTCAGCAATAGCCTGTTTATTTCAGTGCAGTGGGGAACCGTTCTTACCAGTTTGTCTTGGAGAGTCCACACCAGTCCAGATTTCCGAGGACACAGCTCACGTGGGTGTTATCTGCGATACTCCTAACTATAAGTTAACCAGGTCAGACAGTTCGTTCGTAATGAAAACGTAAACACGGAGTTGCCGCAGTGCCAGCTGTTTAATTCACCGCAGTAACCATGGTAACCACGGACGCTGGGTGGATGTAACCCTCGTGTCTGCAACACATGGCTAAAAACTATTTTCCATTGTTTGTCCCACCAAACATCCAACCATTTAAAATCAAGGCGCTGCTGCGCTCTGCTGAGAAACAAAAGGTAAAAGTTGCGTTTAAGGTTTATTTATCCAA
Source organism: Aulonocara sp. 'chitande type north' Nkhata Bay (assembly GCF_057382095.1). Classification (NCBI taxonomy): domain Eukaryota; kingdom Metazoa; phylum Chordata; class Actinopteri; order Cichliformes; family Cichlidae; genus Aulonocara; species Aulonocara sp. 'chitande type north' Nkhata Bay. Next base: position 39,268,172 of record NC_141357.1, on the reverse strand, counting down.
CAAACAAAAGATCAGTGTTCGTTGTTTCCTGCTGCTTCTCCTGCTCTGGTACAGAACCACAGGCCCACCCGGTGCATGCTGGTCCTATACTCGTCCTGAGTGACTGTCAAAGAAAAACAGCAAAACTAAAGTTAAGCAATTATTAACCTACAAATAAAACTTGTAAATAACCCCAAAATATAAGTAAACTGAGAACAAAATTTAACACTTTTCAAAGTAATAAAATGAGAATTATTTTTGTCTTTAGATTAATTAAATAATTAGTTAAATATTAACTTAGTTATTGTTTTGCTTTGCCAGCGCACCTCTCAATGAAGTCGCTAGATGGCGCCGTGCGCTCGGGATAACCGAGCAGGGCTGCTGTGCAGGTGTTTAGCGCATGCAGGTGAGTGTTAAAGCAGCATGTAGCTCTGATGAGAGAGCGCTGACTCAGTGCGGAAGGTTTAATGCGCAGCACTGAATGAAAGCGGATCACATGATTCGCTGTGACACAGCCGGAGGAGCCAACGCTGCAGGGAGGTTAAATGGGAAGTGTAGAGATGCTGATTAGAGACGGCAGGTTTGCTTTGTGCGCCGTCTGCAGTGCTGATACTGATCATCGGTGAACTCTCAGTAGCTGTGCTCACGCAGGCCTGAACCTGAGGTTTGACTGAGAACCAGAATATGTGATTTACTCTCATATTCACGACCCAGAGTCTGTTCAGCAACAACAAGGCGGCCCCAAACCTGAGAGAGCAGCAGAACACAGCAGCTGAGCAACGTCTTCAGTATGTTAGAAAAACCTCTTACAGAGTCTGTTTCACCGGCATGAACATCACAACCCAAAGCAGAGGATGAGGCTGGCTGCACATGCAAACAGGGGGCTGTAGTTCCCAGCAGAATCAGTCACGGACTCAGCTTTGTGAAATCCGGTCTGCCATCAGGATCGGAGTGCTTGTGCCGGTCAGCGTCGACGCCTGCAGCCTGTTCTGAGTCGCCGTGAGGGTCACAGATACGTGGACCACGTGAACGTTTTCAAAGGGCTGATCTGGCCCACGAGCCACGAGTTGGTGAGAGACGGAGAGGAGTTCAGAAATAAAACAGCTGCACAGCTGCACGTGAGCATGGAAGGTTTTCTGGCACTTGAAAAGTTTATCAGCAGAGTTTTCAGTGTGTAAACACAGCGTGTGTTTACCCTGAATTAACTCCCTATGTGATGACTCCAAAAAGCCAGCATCAATAAATCACTGATATTATGGTTCACCGTGGCAACCAGCCAGAAAGATCCCCAGCTTACCTCACCCTGCACGAGCTGGGTGTTCTGCTGCATGCCTGAGGCGTGTACGTATGGATCTCGCTCTGGGATCAATTCAATCACTAAAGTCAGAAGTGGCCGAAGGCCGGTGTGCCCGTGCTGCACATTAACGCTCTGAGACTTCCTGTTTGTTACTGGTTGCTGATGCCTGGCGGAGAGTGCAGCTCAGGGAACCTGACACAGTTTTAACAGAACGATGAAGCTCAGCTCGATCGTTGCACATCAGTCCTTATTTAGTCCTCATCGGTCAGAGCGTACTGCTGGCTGCACAACAGCAGGAAACCCACTGTGTGACTATAATACTCAGACACATGCTGTTTGCTGACTTCCTGTTTGCACCTGCTTCAGCGTGCTCAACACAGAGACAGACCAGATCAAAAACCTGCAGCGTCCTAAATCCCCGGGATGATGTCACGTCAGTGCGGCGTCTGTCACACTCTGACTTTAGATCTAAGAAAGGCTCCTGGAATCACACCCATGTGTGTCCTCCCAGCTGGTCTGAGTGAATCCTGGAAAACTGGTGCTGACGACGACGAGCCAGTAAAGGTCACGACTACATCGCCTCCTGCGGTGACGCTGAGTTTGTTCTACAGGAGCTAAACTTAATGCTGCGTCCACATCACGCAAACAAAAGAAGACGACATGAGCAAAAAGCAAAAAAACACATCGAAGAGTCTGCAGTGAAATTAAAAAACTGAATCCTGGGATAATAAAAAGCATCAGGCAGCTGTTTGTACAGCTGTTTTCCTGCTTGTCTCCTAAATGTCACCAATACCATTTTTGGAGCTTCAGATGATTGATCAGCAGCAGATATCGGAAACTTCAGGCCAGCAAGTCACAAAGTTTTCTGAGTTGAACTGAAGCGTGATTATGTAGACCGTCAGCCGTTTTTACCCCCCATCACTGACACGCTGACAGAGGCTTCGTTCCCTTTGCTGGGCACCGCTGTCGTACATGTCAGCTGTAATATTCTGCCTGTCGTGTCGCACCAGGCGGTTCTGTGCCCGTTAGCGCATAGTTGGTAAGGTTGTTGGCGTTCACCTCCATGCACGAGGGGGTGAACAGAGGCAGAAGGTGGAGTGACGCTCTGCTCACTGTGAAAGGTCTGAAAGGTGACTCTTTCCCCGCACGACCAAAGTGATGATGATGATCCTGAATGTGTCCAAAAAGCAGAGAAAGATTTCAGAGATGAAGCAAAGTAAAAGCTGCAAGCTCATTGTTTTAAACTTCTTTTTTCATTACTGCTGTGAAAGTGGTCAATAAAAATATCATAGCAAGCATTTGAGATGCCTTTGAGCGCTGTCTGATGTAACTGTGATCCAAACATGGGTTTCGAGGTCGGACAAACTGGAGAAAGTTTGAAGATTTTCACTGTTAAGTTCCTGAACTCTCAGAAGTTATGATGCATCTGTGCTTCCAGCATCTTTGTCCTTTTGAGCTCTGTTCATTTGGGGATTTACAATATAGAAAGAGCCAAACTTCCCCATTATGCTGTCTAATGCTGCAGCTTTCAGTGTCTGTCAGTCGTGTGGTTGAGGTTACCAGAAGAGGAAATGAAACACTGTTACTTCCCTTTAGTGAGAAAAGTCCCACCAAACTCCCCTCACATCATTTCACCTATAAATCCACTTCTTTAACACCTCTGAGATGACAACAGCAGCCAGATGACAACAAAAGTATTCCAGTCTCTTCCATGTCCACAGGTGTATAAAACCAGCACCTGCAGACTGCTTCCACAAACATCTGTGCATCGCTCTCAGGAGCTCAGTGAACTCCAGCGTGTTACTGTGATAGGAGACTACTACTACTAAATATTCCACAGTCAGCTGTTAAGATAAGACTTTATTGATCCCACGACGGGAAAATGTTTGTGTTGCGTCAGCTCAGGTACAGATAATACCAAAAATACAAAGAAAATACAAAGAAATGAAAAATAAGTAAGATAATACTGGGAAGCTCATCTCGTAACCGGAAGGTTGCAGCTCTGTCTGTCTTGGTTGTGTCCTTGAGCAAGACACTTCACCTGCTGCCTACTGGTGATGGCAGGTGAAGTGCCACAACTGTTTTAGATCAAAGATGTTACTGCACCATGAGAAAACTGCAGTTTGGTGAATGAGTTATCTTAACCAGCAGGTTAGTTGAATCTCCTCTCTGCTGTGTCCTCAGACTAGTCTGGCTTTAGTCATGATTTCTAACCTTGTGAAGCACCACAGCTGTCATGTATGTCATTTCAACAGACAAGGTCAGTGTGCGTTACTTCCCGCCCTTTTCTTCTGTTAATCATAATGAGATAATAATAATGGATTGCATTTATATAGCGCTTTACAATGCTACTATTCACACACTCTCACATTCACACACTGGTGGAGGCAGCTACAGTTGTAGCCACAGCTGCCCTGATATAATTAAAAGCTTTGTCCATCCTCTCCTGCTTATCCTTATCAGGGTCACGGGGGGGTGGAGCTACCACAGGTCGCCAATCTACCACAGACAACCGTTCACACTCACATTCATACCTGCGAGCAATCAGTTTTATAAATAAGCCAAACATGATAGGTGAAAACCCGACAGAAGGATGGTGCAGCGGCAGAGTTCGCTGATCTTATCATTCAGGTCATCGCAGTTGTTTTTACTTTCTCCTGTGTATAGAGAGCACTGCAAGGCAGCTGTTATTGTGATTTAGTGCTATTGAAACAAATAGACTGAAGCTGAATTAAATCGATTAGAAACAAAACAAAACACCAGGAGCACAAGTCCAGATATACAAAACTAAACTAGATTGGGCCAAACCATGAGTCCACGAAAAAGTTCGGGGGGTCGACCCGAAGGTAGACAGCACGGGGCCAAAAACAGTTCAGGGGGCCGGCCGATAGCAGCCAAAACACATCAGGAGGTCAGCCACGCGGAAGGCAGTGGCGGCGACAGAGCAGGTCACGAGAAAGTTCAGGGGGCCGACCGTGCGGACGGCAACAGCAGCGACGCAGGTAAAGGAGACGACAGTGCTGATTCGGAGGCCGCCTACGACGGCGATGACGTCCGGCAAGAGGCCCAGAAAGTGGCCGCCGACGCTGAGGTGGCAGTTGGGGACCTGAAGACGGCGTGGCCCCCACAGCACCAGGCGAGGCAGAAGCTGAAGCAGAGGCTGGACCAGGCGTGGATGATGAGGGTGATGACGCAGACGAGGATGAGGGTGATGACGCAGAGGCAGGACCGGGCGAGGCAGGACCAGGTGAAGCTGTGGCTGCAGGCGTGGGTGAAGACACGGAAGGCAACAGTGTGGAAGACGCAGGTGGTGGCACTGCAGGCGATGGTAATGGCTGGACGGGCTCCTCGGACCCTCCAGCAGGGCCAGTCACAGGCCCAGTGGGCACAGGGGCCCCTGGAACACACAGGGCAGAACCAGCAGGTGCTGGATTGATGCTGGTTGGTTGATGCTGACTGGAGCAGAGTAACACCTAGGTTTGGCTCAGACAGCAACAGTTGGGTGCAGTCCTCGGCTGACTTCTTAGCCTCCAGGGGTCCAGAGTCGACTGCGGGTTGAAACGCAGACTCTGGGGAGGCCCTGGAGAGAGTAACTGTCTCTAATCGGGTCAGCTTTTGAGAAACAAAAACAGTCTTATTGGGTGCGTCTGTTTCACACGAGTGAGAAAAGAGGACTGCTCAGCAGGCGACTGGGTTACAAAAGGCTGAAGTGACGGTGTGGCAAGAATGAAACTGGTAATGGAGCAGATGATTGAGCTATAGGTAACGGAGTAGCTAACTGGGCAGCTGAATGAGCTGACGGTTGGAGAGTAGTGAACGTGATGCAGGGGGTGGTATAGGCTCCCCTGAGCCTCTAGGGCTGGGTTTTACTAGCAGAACGAGTTCAGAAGAAACAGTCCTGCTTAGGCTTCTCTGCTCAAAGAGAGCAGGGCAAAAACAGCCCGTTAAGTCTCCCTCTCTATTCTTAGATTGCAAACCCACAGCATTATTAACAGATTCAGCAGTGCACCTCAAAACTGAATTCAAACTGTCCGAGGTTAATTCTGTATCGACTCAACAGTTCTTAGCAGGCTCCAACAGAGGACGATTTCGCGGCAAGCTCCTTATGTTGCAGCCGCCGCTGCTGCAAGCTCCCGAGCTTGTAACACCTCATGAGCTTCATGCAACTGGTCCATCAGGCCCATATATTCTCCAAGCTGACGCAGATGAGAATTCCCCTCCAGGATCGCTTTGATAGCGTTAATCCCAACCGCCATCACCTTAGCGTCTGTTGTGTGGGAAATCTGCTTAACCAAACATTGAATGCGGGAGAGATCACAGTCCTGGGACGAGCCCGCTGGGTCCAGGCTATGGTCGCGTCGTTCTGTCATGACTGTGTGCGGGCAGGCAGGGAGATAGGACCCAAAATGCAGGACTCAGAGGCAGACGTGAACTCAGAATACACAGCTTTATTGCTGGAGAAACGGAGCAGAAACTAAACTAAAGATACAAAAATAAACAGGCAGGCAAATGGACCACACAGCTAACGTGAGGATGCGACACAACACTGACACGAAGAAACACTGGGCTTAAATACACTGAGGAAGTTATTAAGGAATTAGAGACAGAAGGGGAACACAGCTGGGAGGAATAAGACCTAATGAGACGGGGGAACAAAGCTAGAAACACTGACATGGAAGACAGGAACATGAACCTTCAGAGTAAAACAGGAAACAAGACACACTTTACCAGGATACGGACTCGACAGAGTGAGACAGACAAGACGCTGAACCGGCAATAATAACCAAATACAACCCGAACCTTAATCGTAATGCAGAAACATACCAGCATAACTGAAACACCGACTCATAATAAAAACCAACAAAGCACCAGAGAAACATAAAGAACAATCCATCATTCAAAAATAAACCAAGACATAAGCAACTCAAGACGCTGGGTCGGTCCGACTCAGGACCGTGACGCTCTGAGACAGGATATTTCTAACTTTAGAGATGTTGCACAAATGGAAGAAAGCAGTCTTATATATTTGTTTAATATGTGCATTGAAGGACATGTCCTGGTCAAAAATGACTCCAAGGTTCCTCACAGCGTTACTGGAGGCCAAGGTAATGCCATCCAGAGTAAGAATCTGCTTAGATACCATATTTCTAAGATTTTCAGGGCCGAGTACAATAACCTCAGTTTGATCTGAATTAAGAAGCAGAAAGTTAGCGGCCATCCAGGTCTTTATGTCTTTAAGACATTCCTGCAGTTTAACTAATTGGTGTGTGTTATCTGGCTTCATGGACAGATAGAGCTGGGTGTCATCTGCATAGCAGTGTAAATGTATGCTATGTCTTCTAATGATGCTGCCTAAGGGAAGCATGTACAATGTAAACAGAATTGGTCCTAGCACTGAACCCTGTGGAACTCCATAATTAACCTCAGTGTGTGAAGAGGACTCTCCATTTACATGCACAAACTGGAGTCTATTAGATAGATATGATACAAACCACTGCAGTGCAGTACCTGTAATACCTACAGCATGTTCTAATCGCTCTAATAGGATATTATGGTCGACAGTATCGAACGCTGCACTGAGGTCTAGCAGGACAAGCACAGAGATGAGTCCACTGTCAGAGGCCATAAGAAGATCATTTGTAACCTTCACTAAAGCTGTTTCTGTGCTGTGATGAGCTCTGAAACCTGACTGAAACTCTTCAAATAAGCCTCTGCAGATGATCTGTTAGCTGTTTGACAACTACTCTTTCAAGGATGTTTGATATAAAGGAAGGTTGGAGATTGGCCTATAATTAGCTAAGACTGCTGGGTCTAGAGATGCTTTTTGAGTAAAGGTTTAACTACAGCCAGCGTGAAGGCCTGTGGTACATAGCTGATTATTAGAGATAGGTTGATCATATATAAGATCGAAGAATTAATTAATGGCAGGACTTCTTTGAGCAGTTTTGTAGGAATGGGGTCTAAAAGACACGTTGATGGTTTGGAGGAATTATTGAAGTTAACTCAGAAAGATCAATTGGAGAAAAAGAGTCTAAATGAATACGCCACCTTACAAATCAGAGCAAAACCTGATGTTTAATAATCCACATTTCACTGTGTTACTCTTTGGTTCAGATGTGGATACTGTATTGTTCTTTCTTTGTGATTGTTTATGTTTAAGTTGTTTGTTGCTGGTTTTTAGTTTGTTTTTTGTCTGTTTGGAAGCTGACACAGTCTCTATGGAGATGGGTTTTTGGGGGGGTAGCAGGAGGAGAGAAGCTGCAGAGAGGCGTGTAAGACTGCAACTCTGCTTCCTGGTCCCAACTCTGGATAGTCATATTTTGCAGGGTTTAATAAATTTGTCCATATTTCTAGAAATGAGAGCTGCTCCATCCAAAGTGGGATGGAGGCCGTCTCTCCTAACAAGACCAGGTTTCCTCCGTACACAGAGAGCGTGATACTGTACAGCAGAGAGAGCGAACACCAAGCAAGAAGAGTGAAACAGATCATCTGTCTGCACTTTGAATACACTTAAACTCATAATTAATCTTGTTTTCATTGTTGTACTGATCATTTTCACTTAAGAAAACAGACTTTTTAATTCACACCTTCTAGGAGAATACTAACCTTTCATTTACAGTAGCTTGTATCTCAGTGCACACAGGAGTTATTCACAGTATTTGTAGCACAGAAATATAACAGCTCTGCATAGTACTGTTGGTGTGGTAGGCGTACAGTGACTGTGATGTCCTTTGGCCCAGGTTTATGTCAGAAAGGTGTGATGACACATGGAGGAAGGGCATGGGAGGAAGAAGAGTTACAGAAAAAGCCTGTGCGTGTGTTGAAGTGCTATATTTGTTCATTTGCAAGTCAAAATTCAAACCTTTTCCTCCTGATAAAGAGGCCGAGGCTTTCCAAAGATGTTTGTAGAAAAACCCCTCTCGATGCAGTGAGTCATTGTTGCTCTGCCTGCGTCTGTGGTCTTATCACTGAGTTATCTGAAAGCTGGCGCCTGCATGAAACTGACTTTTTGGAGAGACTTGTGAAGTATCTGAATTTCAGGAGCAGGACCACGCCTCCAAACACGCTCCGGTTCTCACATATATAGGTTCCCCCAATTCTGCAAGCTGTTTGTTCTCATTTATGTGCCCCCCCTTCAATTCTTTAACTTCTATTTAGTGCATTGGGATCTGTCAGGCCCGGGAGCCGCCACTGGTCCCCTTCACCTTTACCTACTAAAACGCTGTCAAACCTCAAATGAGGGGCCAGCGAGTGAAATGTTTAACGCTTGGGAACAAAACCTTATTTCAGTGTGATAAATGTATTCGATTTATTTATATCCAAAGCAGTTTGCATACAAATTGTGGCTCTGGTTCAGGTGAACAATAACATAATGTACATATTTACAGTTTTTTAAACACATGGGTTTTTATGCAGTGGTTTTACGGGTCCAGTTCACCTGAGACCAAATCGGACTGCTTCCTGTAAATGAGCTTGAGAAGAGGCTAGTTTGGACGTTTTAAAGGTACATCAGTGCAGGAGGAGGTCATAAAATGTCAAAACCTCTGAGATATGTTGGCTTGCAGTTTAGCTGTCCATCAGGGATCATTTATATTCACAGACTTAAAGAAGATAGACGATAAATAGTTGCTAAGTGATGAAATTCCTCATCTATTAAAAAATACTTCAGTGTACTGACATGACTTTTCTTAATATTTAGGCCTTTGATAGCAAACAGGAACGTTTCAGTGCAGGTCTCTGAAAAGCCCGACGTGGTACCACCCCGTGTCCTGAAACAGCTGGTCCCAGCAGGCAGCTTTGGCACATAGTTGCAGTTTTTAAAGCTCACATTCATCACAGTCGTTCGTGTGCTAGCTTAAAGCTACAGCACGCTGGTCCTTGTCGTTGGGGTGAGCGATAGCTTCCTTTTGATGGAGCTCTGCGTATCGCTGCTCCTCCTGTCTGCGTTCGCTGCGACCGTTGACACCTCTGTAGTGGCTAGTGCATTCTTGAGGCTCAACCTGGCCCGGAAGGCCTTGCAGAAGATGAAGTAGATGAGCGGGTCCAGGCAAACGTTGAGAACTGACACAAAGACCGCCATTTCCTTCACGTAGAAGAAGACCTGGCTCCACGAACAGTTGCTGGTCTTGGATGTGTAGGCGTAAGGAAGACGAACCAGGTGGTAGGGGACAAAGCAGACGCAGAAGACGCTGACCAGCACCAACATGTTTCTGCGTGATCTGGCGAGCTTCTTGGACCCGATAGACGCAGGCTGCTTCTCCTGTGCCACTGAAAGCTTGCGAGAGGTTTTGTAGTAGAAGAAAACCAGGCAGACGAGGACGGTTACAAAGATGGTGGCCGAGAAGACGTGGATGATTTTGTAAAGCACGTTGAGCTCTTTACTGTGCATCTCATCACAGCTCACTTTTGTTAGTGTTTCATATACCGGCTTTTCTGTTATAAGAGAGACCAGGATGTAGGAGCTCGTCACAGTGATGAGGAAGACCCAGGTTAGGATGGATGTTATCTTAGCACCTCGTACTGTCTGCAGCATGTGATTTCCCAAAGGGTGGACGATCTTCAGGTACCTGCAGGGAGGAGACAGCTATCAGTGTGTGAGTCAAACCAACTCTTTCACCTCCTGAAAACCAAAGACTAAGCATGTTTATCCAGTGTGGACTCATGTTCTCCCAGCCTGCACTTTCCACCGTGTCTGCAGCCACTGCCTGTTGGATGATTATGCCCCAAAGAAAAGCTTTAACCTATAAGCTTTACGCACAAAGACTTCCTCTTCAGGAAGGCAGGAGGAGAGGGAGCATTTCAATGAAGACAGGAAACCCTTTATTCACAGGGACATGGCTGATGATTGACATTTCAAAGTAGACTGATAACTAGATTCTAGTCTGTTCCCCCAAAATTTGAAAACTACTTCATGTCCAGAGTTGTTTGGACTCACACTGTTACCAGATCCAGATCTGTGTGATTCAAACTGGAGCCGCCTCTTATTAAACTCACTGTGACAGGGATACAGCGCTGTATGGGTTCACTGAGTCTGACAGGGGTGTGAACACGTGATCGACCGTATTTGTCGGACTATAAGGCGCGCTTAAAATCCTTTAATTTTCTCAAAAATTGACAGTATGCCTTATGTATGAATTCTGGTTGTGCTTACTGACCTCGAACAGATTCTATGTGCTACACGGCGCTCAAACATCTGTCGTAGGCAGGAGCCTGGAGGACGTGGAGGAAGCACGAAGAATGAGTTGAGTAAAGTTTGACTTATCTGACTGTTTTGTTTCGCTGAATGCGCCTTATAATCCAGTGCACCTTATGGTCCGAAAAATACGGTAATCTGGCTGTTTCAGCTTTCCTGGGTTTGGGGTTTTCCATTGGTCCGTCTCAGAGTGGGTCTAAAACTTTTCAGGTCCAGCAGTAACAGCCGAGATCGAGTGGAGATGCACCACAGTGGTTTAAGCAAAGTCAACAGTACACAAATGTTAAATGCAGATGCACCGATGGTGGTGTTTCACTACTTAAACGACCCTTTTGATGTGTGCGTGTTTGTGTAATGTGTGCAAACGTGCTGAGTCCGTGATGAACTCTGCTGTTGATTTCATTCTGCTGCTTCAGCTCTGACCACGGAGGCAGAAGTAGCATCGAGACCGGGGTACCTGGAGAGGTAACGCGCAAACGCCACACTGGATTTGAACCCTACTCATGCTGCTGTGACCTAGTTCTCGGGCGATGGCACTAATCGCCGCGGCGCGCCTGCACATCGTGGACTGTTTATGGTTTTTACAAAAAGAATCTGTCATGTATGCAGGTGGCACTCAGCTCGGTGCCATGACCCGAATAAAAGCCAGACAAACGTAACCACGTTCGATTTCCTTGAAATTTAAGTTGACACAGAGTGATGACAATCATCTACCACAAGATAAGAACCCACATCCCATCGGCTGTTGGTGCGCTGAAAATGTTTACAGCAGACACAAACGTGTTACAGCCTCGGCGTCGTCATCTCGCTCAGCTTTGTTTTGGATTGTTGGGGATTTTTTGACTTTTGGCGTCTGTTTTCGTTCCCTCTCTGTTCCCTGTTTTTTGTGGTTTTTTGTAGTTTTCTTTCTGTCCTTTGAGATTGTCTCCACCTGTCCTCTGTTCCCTGCTGGGTCTCATCTGATTATTTAAAGTCCTCTCTTCTCTCTAACGCCTGTTTTTTCCCTGCTTTCGCATGTTTGCCTCAGTTGTGTGCAGTTCTTTGTCGGACCCCTGGAGTGTCCTGATTACGTTCCCACCTGTTAGCAGCGATGAAGCCCATGAACATGATGCTGGCGTACATGTTCAGGTAGAAGGCCGAGGCACCGAAGTTGCAGTAGACCTTGCGGATGATCTCAGACTTAATGTTGGCGTACTTCATAATTCGCAAAGGGAGGCAGAGGCTGATGAGGAAGTCGGCCGCTGCCAGGTTCTTCAGGAAGAGGGTGACGCTGGACACGTGCCGCTGACCCCTGAAGAAGTAAACGTTCAGGGTGAAACCGTTGAGGAACAAACCGACCTGCAGACACGGGAGGGACAGGAAGGAGGTTTGCATCATTTAGTCAAAGTTTAATATTTATTTTCTGCCACATCATGAAGACAGAGAGGACAGCGACTCACTAGAAACACCAGGGTGTAGATCACCATGAAGAAGATGTGGGCTGAGGTGTCCTGGATGTCTTCATAACAGCTGGAGTTACTGTTGTTGTTTCCGGAGGGGTCGAAGGTCGAAGCTGCCATGTTTCCAGGTCTGGAAAGACCAACCCGGGTTAGACGGTGGTTAAAACAGAGACGGTCACCACGGGAACTGCTGAAGGCTAAAAGGGAAGTGGTACAACACATGGTTACCAATCGTGCCTTTTTCAGGAGGCTGCTGCTCTCACGCCACCTGAACAAATGTGATGCTAAATAAGAGGAAGCTTTTAGTAATAACCAAAACAAAAACTTGTGGTGAAAGGCGGCGAAAATCACAGACGGCCAAAGAAACTGGATATTTAAAAACAGCAACAACGCTGATGCAGAGGAAACAGAGGTAACTGGGATTTTTCTAATACAGACCTCCATCCAGACCAGATTCAAACATGTGAACATAAATCACACCGTGAACAGCAAACGGATACAAAGAGAAACTCAAACTATATGCATGCTGAACAGGTGAGGAGAAGCTGACCTGCTGTAATGATATTTCATCATTTAAGCCATATTCACACAGGACAGCTCCTTCCTCCCTGCAGCCGTCAGACTGTACCAACAAACACAGATGTTTACATCTGCGCTGCAACTTGCACTATTTTATCAACCGATTCACACTACAACCAGGGTTTGCCTCTTAACTGTATTTAATTTTATTTTATTTAATAAGGGTGCAGGACTCTGTTTTTGGTAACCATCGCCCTCGATGTATGTTTCTGTCCTGTGTCTTGTGTACTGTTTGTTTGTATTTGTGTCTTTCTGGCTGCTGTGACACCCACATTTCCCCCCAATTAAAGGATGATTCTATTCTATTATATTCTATTCTAACATTGTTTTAATTCCATATTAACGTGCCCACACACGCTTTTTTCTAACATTTGCAGATACTTATGTTAATATTTGACACCAGGTCTTATTTTTGTGCTCAATAGTGATGACATCACTCGACCGCGCCTGTGATTAGAAAGAATGATGCTATGATGCCGTCTGGGGCGGCGACTCTACGCCACGCACTGTGTGGATGTGGAGAAACGTGCTGTGGTCGTCCCGTAAACTCCTGCGTCACACATCAGCGACGCTCTTTTCACCTCTAAAAGGTCACTGAGGGTTTTTTTATTTACTACATGATTAATGTGACGTTTCTGTTTGACCTGAATCTGATTTTTTACCTTATCATGTTTATTTATATCAAACCATTTTTAAATCCTGTGGAGGTGCGGCTCAGATTCTCACCACAGCCCAAAACAGTCACATCATCAGCAAATGAAAGTCACTTTAGAAAACCTTGTAAATATCATTGATGTGTGTCATAACCCGTGTGGTAAACACAGAGTGGACGTGTTTCCAGAACCACAGATTTGTTTCCTTCGGTGTAATTTCTCATCTCTTCTGTGAGATGTGTTGGCGGTTGCGTTGTACACCTGACACACCTGCACAGTGACACAATGGTCTGTCACTGCAGTTTTTCTGCGCTGCAAACAGGACAGCTGACAGCAGCAGCTGCGTTACTGCACTCGTCTCTGTCAAAGTCAGCAACATGTGGCGTGATGATGATCATTAAATCACCTGTGCCTCTCACAGAGCAGCGCGTCTCCTCCTGACGATCACAGCGGCTCAGACTTTCCTCCCGGAGGAGGAGGAGGAGGGCTGTCGGTCTGATCTCCTCATCGATGCGACGATATGTGACCTCACAGAACCGATCGCTCTTATCTTTTCATCGGCCCGTCTCTTCACAGGTCAGAGACGCAGGAAGGATCCTTCTAGACTGCGTTGACCTACTTACTATCATGAGCTTATCTGACCTCAGATCAGCACCCGTCTGTGCTTTTATTGCACAGTGTTTGTTTCATGTGTTCCACTTTTTTAATGATGTTGTTGTTACTGAAGCGGAAAGATCACTGCATTCACATGATGACGGGCAGGTGTGGGAAGTTTCGTGAACCTAAACAGAAGCCGGCTCATCTTCATAGCCTGACCCCGATCACTGACAGCATCGTAACCAAGGCCTCCTCCTCCACACGTTCCATCTTCTGTCCTTACAGGTCGTTACGTCTGCAAAGCCCCGGCCCGATAAACCAGGACCAACATATGTCAGGGTAAAGCCCAGGAGCCGCCATGAGGCCAGAGGAAGTCCCGCTCTGCCTGCTTCTACTGGCCTTCACCACGGCTCTGAATCCTAAACCTCACACAGTCACGTTTGCTGTGTGGCAGGCAGGAGAGTGGACCCAAATGCAGGACTCACAGGACACAGAGGAACTGAAGGAGGCAGCTTTCACTGCGCTGTGAAAAACTCAAATACAGGAAACAAGAAACAAAGCATAACAACTAGAAGCTGGTAAACCAAGGCCACAGGAAACGAGGACCACGGAGGAAACACACAGGAGACGTACGACACGACAAAAGAGAACACAGCGCTGAAATACACAAGGGAGCAGGAACCGGAAACAGGAGGGAAGCACAGCTGGGACTAATCACACATAATAAGACGAGGGGAAGCAAAGCTAGATACACTGACATGAGACTTTCAAAGTAAAACAGGGAACACAAGACTATCAAAGACACTGACGAGAGCTGAGACATAGAGACACGACGGTCTGAGGAGACAGAGGGACTCTACGAGGGACACGGGGAAGACAAACAGAAACTGAGACTGTAACACAAGCAGAACCAAAACCATGAAAAAGAATGAAAGAGAAAATAAATTAACCACAAACCACAAACACTGAGTCAGAACACTCAGGACCATGACACACAAGTCTGATATGAACCTGTGAGGGCTGCAGAGCAAACACCACGGCAACAGGCAGCCCCGTATCATCATCATCATCATCATTATTCTAGAAGAAGGGATGATTGATTTCTCCACAGAGGTCTCCCTCCCTCTCTGAGCAGCTAATATAAAATCAGCTGATGCTGAGGTTTCACTCGTGTGACTGAGAGGACCGGCGGGCCCACACCCCCTCTTAAACTCTGCAGACCTTCACACACTCGAAATCTGAGCTGATGTTTCACGCCTGTTGATGTGGCCGTTCACACCGACTGTGCAATTTTGCAGGAGGAACGTGAAACCAAACTTGAGTCTTCAGAGACGAACAAACACATCTGACCAATCAGGTCACTGCATTTGGCAGCAAATCAAAAGCCCATACTGAGTACAGCAGAAACAGGGAAATAAGCGAGTTTGACCTCAGACAAACGACTGCACGCTGCTCTCAAACTAGTTATCAGTTTCATCGCTCGCTGTCCACAATCGTTTTTTCCACAGTGGGGTTTTTTAGGAAAATGTTCAGCGAGTGTATGTAAGTCGATACGTTTCCATTTGAAGAATTCAGCCTGTAGTCTACGCTCTGACCGAGGCGTTGGCCTCACGGATGTCGATGTGGGCTTCGTGCTGTCGGCCTGTTTATCGCTCTGACTTCACTGCTCTGTTAAACGAGGGCTTTGGGTCCTGTGCGTGGCCCTGAGGGCTGAAACGCTCGTGTCTGTGCGACAGGTCGATGCCGTTTTCTGTTTCTAATCGCACAGGTGACCCTGCAGGACTTTCAAACTAAGGCTGAAACAGCAGACGCCATCATCTGCAGGGTTGGGGCTGTTGTTTTCCTTACAGGTGTTTCCAGTTCAGGTATGTGTGGTCATGTGACGCAGCTGTTGGCAAACATGCAGAACTCGCCCTGTTTGTCCCTCCACGCTAACGTTTGTATTTGAACACACAGTGGCTTTAAAGTAAATGAAACCTCAATCTGTTTGTGATTGTGACTGCAGATATTTCCAGCTCTGACGTTTCTCTCCTGACCAATCAGCTCAGTGCTCTCTCTGCTCTGTTACATCAGCACCGCGAAGCTGCAGCTTGTGGTCACAGCGGCTTAGTTACAACAGTGCGACCCAGTTACAGAGAAACAGCAGCCACCGCTTATCGAAACTTCATGAGAATCTTTTTATTGGAAAAGAAAACATTGTTTAAAAAACTATTTCCAGATGTGACACATCAGCAGCAAAGTTTCACACACAGAGAGGGTCTATTTTCTCTGGTGAAACCTCGTTCTGATAGTCGACTAATCAGATCATCATCCATTGAATGTAAAACTACAGCTTATTGCACCAGCAGCATCTGCTCTTATATAACTATCATTAGCTTACAGCTTTAAGTGTTTAAGGTGCTAACTAAAAATAAAGACAAGATGATGGTTTATTAAATTTTAATGAAATCTGCAGATTGTTTCGGTGAAGTTTAGTAAACTCCTTGCTATCTAAAATATAACAGGACACCGGAGTAAATTCTCCAGCATCTCACACTTCTGATAATCAGCTGTCTGCTTGACGTTTATTCAGCTGTGTAAAAACTATAACTTTAATCTCAGCCAAACTGATTTACTCAGGAACAAATAAAATACTAAAAAAAGCCAAACAATAACATTTTTAAGTTATCTAAGTGACTCATATATCATGTTTAACCTGAGTAGCGAAAGACGGCGGTGGGTTTGAAAACAATTTGCCGGGAGTCCGGTGTTCTCACGGCGCTAGTGACCTTGCCCCCGGCTAACTATCGAGCTAGTGGGTAACAGACGTCTCTGAAAACGTCGGAGCGCTTTTGAAAATATGTGGTGTCCTGATAAACTGAGCAGATATTTGAGGTTTCCACAGCTACATTCTCGCCTGAAAATATGTTAAACGTTTATTTTGTGACCCAGAAAGAATAATAAGAGTAATATTAAAACTAACTAGCTGCCGCCATTGTTGGAAGCTGCGCTATGAATTCTGAGACACAGTTTCTTCTTCTTTGTGGTTTAACGGCAGCTGGCATCCTTGTACATGCAGTGCTGCCATCTTCTGTTTCAGTCCGTTATTACACTCTTAAATCCTGCTACTTATTCCTGCGTCTTTTGCGATCTTACAAAGCTTCAAACGACGCGTCGACGATTTTGATAGTCGACTAATCGTGGCAGCCCTAGTCACAACGCTGCGTCGCCACCGGTAATGTCTCCCAGAAGACTCACTGACATGTCACTGACAACTAAACCTGTCCTCAAACATCACTGTGGTGTCTGTGTGTGGTCGACAGGGAGGATTTGTGCTTCAGCAGGAATCTACGCCGTACCTGCGTGAATCCGTCTGCACCTCACGAGAGATGCAGGTACACGTTGGGTCGACGCAGCCCGCAGACCATCCACACTCCGCTGCATTTCCAGCTACTTTTTCAACCACAGATTTCAAATGTCAGTGAGAGGTCAACAATCATGGTCTCAATATTAGAAATACTCATCACAGCATCAGTATAAGGACGTCAGCCCATTCCCAGAGGGAGATCAGACTGTCGGTATGGACGTGAGGGAAAAACAACAAAGTGGAAAATCCTGAGGGACAAATGTTTGACCACGAAAATAACCAAGTACAAGACGTCCCAGCGTTTCATGTTTTTGTTGCACATTAAACACCAGCACGAGTAGAAACGGCAACCGTGATGTCGGCCACACTCGGTGCCGAAGTGCAGATCAGGCCCGACAAGCGGACGATGGGAGGAGGTCGAGGGTTGCTGTGGTGACCAGTAAAAAGAGCGTTGCGTCAATCTGCCACAAATTCACATCAACTGGCCTCATCATCAAAGAGCTGCGGTGCAGTCCGCCATATTAGAAGCTTTCAGTGAGCAAACAGCGTGTAGGGTATAAATCACACCCAGACGGCGTGATGCCTCGCATCCACTTACTCCAGCACACGTGTCTCCAGACCGGGGAGGGGGGCGCCAGAGAGCCCTGATGGGACCCTCACAGCCACGGGAACACCTTCTTACTGTGAGGCGACAGCACACAAACGCAGCCAATAACCAATCAGTTACCTCGCAGCTAAAACGCTCACATCCATGGTTCTCATTAATGATGGACAGCAGAGGAAAGCAGATGTTTGGATGTTTGCACCTCTGTGCAGCCTGCAGGCCAGGAACCACTGAACCACATTAAAGATGCCACCTGTGAGACACAAGCTTGTGCGCGCCGCGAGCAGTGAAACTAATACCAACAGGTTCTGTGTAAATATAGCTGCTAATCACAGCGTTTAAAGGCCAGACATGTGACATGTAAGCATATCGGTGAGGTGGGGTAGAAACAGCAGGCTTACCTGCAGCACTGTCCCGTCTGCGCGTCTTCACGGAGAATCTGTGAGAAACCCTTTATGACTTCCTTCTGCACAGTTTATATGAGCAAGGCCAGGCCACACAGAGAGAGGGAGGGCGGTGGAGGAAGCTGGTGGTTGCTGCTGTGCTGACGTCCTGCATGCAGCACCGTTCCTCATTTGCAAGTCAAAAACACACACCTATTTTTACCAGGAAGTTTTCATTTTTCCAGAGAACTTTATTTGAAAGAGCTTTGCTCTGAGCGGGTCTGTTGTGTGCGACACTGATCCTCTGAAAACAACAGCTGCTGGAAACAGACTCAGTCAGACACACAACCCAGAACCAGCAGGTAAACGCGGCTAAAGGTTAACCAGCAAGCTTTAACACAGATCAGAGTCGACTCGTAAATGTCCCGTGACTCACAGTGTTCGTGTTTTCTTATTTTCAATCTGCAAACTTAATTCTGTTTCTATTCGGCTTACACGAGTGTTGAGTGTGAGCTGGGAGTGCCTGTCAGTTATTCAAAGCCGGTTCTGGGTCCAGCACATGTGTCAGAGGAAGCGCGACATGTCGCTGCTTGTTGAAGGTTTCTGGTTTTTAGCAGCAGAGTGAGCGCGTGCTGTGTTTTAAACACACAGCGCTGCGTCATGTGATGCATTCACCTGTTTTAAAGGATTACGGTTTGGTTTCAGGTCTTGGAGCTTCCTGGAGAACCTGCTGCAGATTCCAGACTGATGGTGTTGCTATGCTGGCCTTCAGCCCAGGAGGATCTGATTAGGAAATGAACTTGATGGCTGAATACCCATAATGCTCCTCCCTGTGAGACATACGAGCTGTGCAAACAGACACTAGTGCAGGACGGTGAAACCACAGAGTGTAGATCAGATTTCTGGTTTTAAATTCTATTAGGAAGTGCTGAAGGCTGGTGCGAGTCCAGAGTTTACATCTGCTTTTGCAGCAGCTTACTGGACTCAGTGTTTTCTCTCTGTATCTAATTACAGACTGGTTCAGATTTCACAGCTGTTTTGGACTCGTATCTGCTTCATCCTGTTTTCAGATTCCCTCAGACTGGTGTGGAACTTTGGGATGGTTTCACATCCTGTTTTGGAGCATCTGCGATGACTTGCCACCGTGGCCACACCGGCCCTCTGTTTGTATTCCCAGGCTGACTCCAGGGCTCAGTGTGTTTTTGTTTTGTTTTGTTTGTTTGTTTTTCGTTGTTTCCAGTTCGTTTGTACTGTTTCCAGTTTAGCCTCACTTTGGCACAGATTTTGGACCAAACTGAAGTGATCGGCAGCAATCTCCCACACCAGCCTATTAACCAACCAAAGACCCAGACAGACTTTTAATTCATTTGAAAGCCTGATGCTTAGCCTCGTCCACCCCAGCTGTAAAACTCAGAAACCAGTCTTACTTGTTATCATCTATCGTCCACCTGGGCCTTACACAGAGTTTCTGTCTGATTTCTCAGACTTTATATCTGATTTAGTTCTCAGCTCAGATAAAATAATTATTGTGGGTGATTAGACTCAATTGGATTTTCTCAAAATGTAAAATCACACTGGAGATCACAGGTGTCGAACTCCAGGCCTCGAGGGCCAGTGTCCTGCAGGTTTTAGATGCGTCCTTGAACCAACACAGCTGATTTAAATGGATAAATGACCTCCTCAACATGTCCTGAAGTTCTCCAGAGGCCTGGCAATGAACTAATCATCTGATTCAGGTGTGCTGACCCAGAGATCTAAAACCTGCAGGACACCGCAGGGACCCCTGATCTAGATCTTGTTTTAACATACAGCAAAGAAACTGAACATTTAACAGTGTTTCCTGAAAACCCTCTCCTGTCTGATCATTTCCTGATAACATTTACCTCCTCACTACGTACGACTCTGGATACTGTAGCTCCTGTGAAAACTAAGGTCTCTAATCAGAAGTACCTGACTCCGTGGTATAATTCTCAAACACGTACCCTAAAGCAGATGACTCGTAAGCTGGAGAGGAAATGGCGTGTCACAAATTTAGAGGATCATCATTTAGCCTGGAGAAATAGTTTGCTGCTTTATAAGAAAGCCCTCCACAAAGCCAGAACATCTTACTATTCATCACTGATTGAAGAAAATAAGAACAACTCTATGTTTGCTGTTATGGTCTACAGGCCTTTTAGGGTCACAGCTTTAAACCTTTACTCAAAAAGCATCTCTAGACCCAGCAGTCTTAGCTAATTATAGGCCAATCTCCAACCTTCCTTTATATCAAACATCCTTGAAAGAGTAGTTGTCAAACAGCTAACAGATCATCTGCAGAGGCTTATTGAAGAGTTTCAGTCAGGTTTCAGAGCTCATCACAGCACAGAAACAGCTTTAGTGAAGGTTACAAATGATCTTCTTATGGCCTCTGACAGTGGACTCATCTCTGTGCTTGTCCTGCTAGACCTCAGTGCAGCGTTCGATACTGTCGACCATAATATCCTATTAGAGCGATTAGAACATGCTGTAGGTATTACAGGTACTGCACTGCAGTGGTTTGTATCATATCTATCTAATAGACTCCAGTTTGTGCATGTAAATGGAGAGTCCTCTTCACACACTGAGGTTAATTATGGAGTTCCACAGGGTTCAGTGCTAGGACCAATTCTGTTTACATTATACATGCTTCCCTTAGGCAGTATCATTAGAAGACATAGCATACATTTACACTGCTATGCAGATGACACCCAGCTCTATCTGTCCATGAAGCCAGATAACACACACCAATGAGTTAAACTGCAGGAATGTCTTAAAGACATAAAGACCTGGATGGCCGCTAACTTTCTGCTTCTTAATTCAGATCAAACTGAGGTTATTGTACTCGGCCCTGAAAAGCTTAGAAATATGGTATCTAAGCAGATGCTTACTCTGGATGGCATTACCTTGGCCTCCAGTAACGCTGTGAGGAACCTTGGAGTCATTTTTGACCAGGACATGTCCTTCAATGCACATATTAAACAAATATGTAAGACTGCTTTCTTCCATTTGTGCAACATCTCTAAAGTTAGAAATATCCTGTCTCAGAGTGACGCTGAAAAACTAGTTCATGCATTTATTATGAATCCCCCCTTTAGTTACGCTGCAGTAGATCTAGGCTGCTTGTCCTATAGGAGATTCCCATGATGCACTGAGTGTTTCTTGTTTATTCACTTCATTTTTCTACACCTCTCTGCATTGTGTTATCATTAGTTATTATTAACCTCTGTCTCTCTTCCACAGGATGTCTTTATCCTGTCTTCCTTCTCTCACCCCAACCAATCGCAGCAGATGGCCCCGCCCCTCCCTGAGCCTGGTTCTGCCGGAGGTTTCTTCCTGTTAAAAGGGAGTTTTTCCTTCCCACTGTCGCCAAAGTGCTGCTCACAGGGGGTCATATGATTGTTGAGGTGTTCTCTGTATTTGTACTAATATAGGGTCTTTAACTTACAATTTAAAGGCATTAATGAAACTGTTGTTGTGATTTGGCGGTGTATAAATAAAACTGAATTGAATAGTGATAGGTTTGATACCATCAAACAGACGAGGGGGAAGACCAGGTTACTGAGAAGTGCTTATGGGTATAATAATCTGTTCCCACCATCACGTCCACCTTGCTGCCACAATGAATGCCTGGTTTCAGATTAAAAGATGCTGATTTTTTTCTCTTTTCCAAAGAAGAGAGGAAAGAGTTTTAAATAGATCTCGTCTTCCGTTCACAGATGGGAGAGCCTGACTGTTACCCTATCAGCCTGATCTCTGCGCAGCACAGAGGGAAATATTCAAACTGCCTCAGGCTGGCTTGTCTCTGCTCTGGAGGGCAAACTGTCAGGACATGTTTTTGGAATAACGATCATGAAGAAATCTTTCTACGGGGATTCTCCCAGACTGAGTCAGGACTCGGTGGGTGCATGTGGAGGCAGCCTAAGATCGGTTGTAGAGGTGCAGCGGAGAAAAGGCTCGCTTTAAGATAAATCTGATTATTAAAGGTAGATTTTCCATCATCGGCTGGCTGTGATCTCTTCACCTGTGCGGTGACAGCGACAGGTCTGGCCTTGCTCTCAGCGTTCACCTTATCTCCCCATCTCTTCCAAGTAATCGGTGGGTGGAGCTGACCCGGTGATTAAGGATGCAGCTCACCTGAGCAGGTCTGGCAGCCCTGCTGAAAGCTTTCACGGGCTCTTCTCCTCTCTGTCATGCTGGCTGGCTAATGGAGCGTTCGGTTTCTCTTTTGATTTTGCACGCACACAATCGCTCTTTGATTCTCTGACGAAGCTCGGCACTGAGCTGGAATCTGTGGGAGGATTCGGTAACGGCAGACAGGGAGGTAGATGTTTGACTTTCAGATGAAGTCATGACCCCTGCCTGGTCCCGGCTCCCCCTCCCTCTCCCTGTGTCTCTCTGGTGTGAGATACTCACTGCAAACAGTTCTGATGTGATGATTTTGAAAATGCTGCTGCTCGAGGTTATATGCTGATGGCTGCTGTACAGGAAGGAGGAATTCCTCAAATGATACTAACGAGCATCATGAGCTTAACCTGAAGCTCCAACTCCCGTCACTGCACACTGTCCAAGTTTATCCTGCACGTCTGCTGCTGTCATTGCTTTATCACATCTGTCTCTGTTTATGATCAATGCTTATCTGCGTGCTCACACACACACACACACACACACACACACACACACACACACACACACACACACACACACACACACACAATACCTTTACTGGGAATGTCATCAGCGCCCCCTGCTGGTCACAGGGTTCCATTACACTCCATTTTTTCCCCTTTAACTTTGTGTTTTTGAGGAACAGGTACTATCACCTCATTTAATTTACTTTAAAAAGAGGGATTTTAAAATGTCAGCAAAATAGTTATTAATATTTTTTATCCCACTCTGCTGCTCCTCGTGTACCTGCAAACAAACATGTAATGACAGATATGACCACCTGATGGCAGCAGAGAGGCATCAGCTGCAGTGAGCAGAGATTGAAAACATGACTAAATAGGAGTTATTTTAGAAGAAAGAAAAGCTTTATTTAAAATACAGACATCATAAAGCAGTTGTAATGACTCTGACAGCAGGAACACTATGACATCACAGTCAGATTGCTGCTCGTCCTGCGGTTTGACACGAGCTTCTAAAAAGAGGCGACTCGTGAGCAAATCAGCAGATTCTGCATGAACGGACTTTAATGCTGCAGGTTTGATGCCCACTCATCACAGTTCAGTTTCACTTCCACGTCAACACTTCCTCTTCCTCGCTGACCTTCCCTGTCCTCTCTGTCCTGCTTTTGGTCAGAACAATAAATAAAACCAAGAACTGAAGCTCTGAATACTTCTCTTATGTACACATAAAGGGATAAAAATATACATTCATGTCTCTTTC
This sequence comes from Aulonocara sp. 'chitande type north' Nkhata Bay, assembly GCF_057382095.1. NCBI lineage: Eukaryota > Metazoa > Chordata > Actinopteri > Cichliformes > Cichlidae > Aulonocara > Aulonocara sp. 'chitande type north' Nkhata Bay. Next base: position 39,244,699 of record NC_141357.1, on the reverse strand, counting down.
TATTTTACACATACAACTCCTGATTTACACACTTTTCTATCAGACCGAGAAACAAACAGAAGAGAGCAATTTTATTACAGCAAATAAAAAAAATACATGATTTCAGCTTCAACATTTAGGTTTTGCGTCTCCTCACGTCTCCTCAGGGGTCTTCTCCTCTCCTTGCCGCTGCCTTATTTGCCTTGTCTCCCCTCCTCGCCTTCTAAATGTTGCTCAGACTCTGCGCCGTGGTCAGGGACCTCCTCCTCCTCCTCTCTCGCCGCGACACTTTTCTCAGCAGCGATTCTCTGAAGGTTCGGCACATGAGGAAGTAGATGATGGGGTCGAGGCAGACATTGAGTGCTGACAGGAAGAGCGTCCCCTCTTTCACCTGCAGCAGCAGGAAGCGGGCGTACCGGCTGAAGCTCGACTCCGGCATCTGGCTCAGCGTGTAGGGGATGCGGCAGACGTGGTACGGCACGAAGCAGATGAAGAACACCACCAGGATGCTGAAGATGCTCCGGTTGGACTTGCGGCAGACGTCGCTGTTATCGCAGCGAACCCGGCGGTACGACTGGTAGATGCGGCGGGAGATGGAGGCATAGCAGAAGGCGAGGACCGCCAGAGTCACCCAGAACATTGAGACGCTGAAGATCGAGGACACCCGGTGCCACTCTTTGCCCAGCGCCGTCTTCAGATCCATGCACTTGCGGGCGTTTTCCTCGTTGGCTTCCTTGCTCGTCAGCAAGCTGTTGGGCATGAGGAAAACGGTGAGGAGGGTCCAAGAGAGGACGGCCAACACCCGGGCACACTTGGGGTTCTGCAGGTGGTGCAGGGAAAAGATCCTGGCTACTCTTGTCCTGCAGGAGGTGGTGGTGATGGAGGAGGGGGAGGTTCGGACAATCTTGACGTAGCGCTCGAGGCTAATTAAGCCCATGAAGAGGATCCCCATGTACATGGAGCAGTAGAAGATCACAGCGCTGTAGCGGCAGACGATCACGTGGATGTACCAGCCGCCGAGTTCCAGCTGAGCCACGATCCTGAACGGGTAGGTGCACAGCATGAGGAGGTCGGCCACCACCATGTTCTTCAGGTAGACCACCAGCCCAGAGTCGGCGGGCACTCTGAAGAAGATACAGGCGGCTCCGCCATTCAGAAGCGAACCCACCAGAAAGATCACAAAGTAGAGCAGGGGCAGGATCTTCAGGGTGAAGACGCTGTTGAAGTCTGCCGTCTGGTTGGACAGTAGGCTGGTGGAGTTGTTGTGAGCCATCCCTGCAAACACGAAGAACACAGTACGAGCTTTAGGACGATTACAGGAAACATTTTTCATTGGCATTAATAAAACGGGAGAAATCAGTGACAGAGGTGACGCTCTGTGGCTCCACCTGCAGAATCATTCTCTTTGAAATGAGTGATAAACGTAATCGTCACTTGGAGGAGGTGGACAGACTCTCTGTGGTCAGTGTTTGGTTTCCACTGACAGAGCTGCAGACTGTCTGCATGCACCACCACAGCGGCGTCATGGCGTTATGACAGAGCACAAAGTAACGACCGCTGAAGGCCTGAATCTGCATTTGTGCTTTAACCCATGTTCAGTGTTACGTTGTTTCTGTGCTGCTCGGCTGAAAAAACCTTTTGTGTTCATGCAGTGAGCTGCTCTGTTTACACTGGGCACGTGCACAAACAAGGTTTCACGGACGCTTCCTTTGTCCTGCTCTTCACGCACTTCCCTCCGATCCTGATTCATCCCAGTCCAACACGCAGCGCTCTCGTCCTTCATCTGCGCTGTGAAAACACTTACGGTCGGGTTTGACAGGACAGCACCGGCTGCATCGTGTGTTCCCGTGCTAGTAAAGTTATTTTTAACCTCAGATTTCTGCTAGTGGTCATTCCTGCACTAACCACACAACCTGCTGGCTTTAATTCCACCTGAAACACTATTTGGTTTCTTGTGCACCTACACCAGTCAACAGAAGCTGTTAGTGAATAAGAAATCCTGTGTGGAGATGGACACTTCCACTGTGGATCAGAAGAGCCGATATGAAGAAGGATCAGACAGCAGTTTCCATTTCAGGGAAGCAGCTAAACTCCTGATCAGGCAGCGTGTGGCGTGTCCCTGCAGTGTGCTGTTCCTCTTTTCCTACCATCTCCACATTGCTGATTGTCTCATAAAGCCACTGAATGCCCACAGCTTTAGAACGAGGATGTTTACTTCCTGTGCCAGAGCCACCAATAAATGGCCTGTCCCTTTGTTTGCTGCAGCTCAGAGCGAGCCACAGGGGACGATCATGTCGACTAAATGCACCAACGTGTTATATTATCGACCCTTACGAGGGTCTTTTCAGAGAACAAGAACAAACATAAAGTTTTTTTGATATCACATCACTCCAGGAAGCAGGCTCAACAAACTCTGAGTTCAAAAATAAACCCGGGAAAGGAATCCACTATCAACGGAGCGCCGATACCAGGATTCCCCAGACTTTACCCTGATATAACTTCATGTTAAATTAGACTTTAACCATCCATCCACTCTTTTATAATTATAATATTTCTGACTGTCTGAGGCAAAATTTCCCCGATTCAATTAGAATCGAATCGTGGATTGAATCGATTCGGGACCTTATGAATCGAATCGATTCTAGAAATCAGTGACGATACCCAGCCCTAGTTGCAGGGCTAAGACTTTAACATTGCTTAAAATAATGCCGATTACATCTTGTGAACATCTGCTCTGCCAGCTGCCTGCACTGTTCGTCTGCAACCCCAAACAAACCTAAGGCGTGCTGGACTCGAGCTTGGTAAACCAGCGGTGCACTTGACTCTCCTCCACATCCATAAAGTGCGCTACAAACACAAACAGCTAACAGTTGGATTTTCCTGTTTCAGTGCAGCTAGCGATGGGTGGAGAACCACTTACTGCTGACGGGTGTGGACAGTTTAGGATCAAACCCACTTCTGCTGCCACGGGCAGCGCAAAAGTACCCCTTAGACTGCTTTTAGTTTAGTTTCCTTGTTTTCCACTGCATCATTGATTCTATCACTAGTTAGCTAACATAAGCTAATGTAAGTCTGTTAGTGGCAACCAACCAACCACATGACAGCACTGTAGTGGCACAAGATGGCGCTACAAACTCTGAAGACGTCAGCTTCACAGACGGACTTAAATAAGACTGTTTTTTAGAGCAGGAGGCAAATTAGCCTTTAAACATGTGTGTGTCATGTCCACTGTAACACCAGAGCTCAGCTCAGAGACGTTAGCTAAGCCCGGTTCCTGGACCTGCGTCCTGGACTTCGTGGACTCTGCATTCTTTTGGGATACAAGTTCCCAAAGTTTGCATCTGTAGTATCTGATCATACACACTGAGAGGATGCTGACTATGCAATAACAGCTGCAAAGCTTCTGCTTTTACCTTTGACAGGCACAGGACGTGGTGCAGGACCTTCACTGATATTTCATGTTTATGAGACTTAAAGGGAAGTTTGCTTATAACTCCAGCCATTGTGTGAAGGCTGTAAACATTCACAGGAATCATTTGTTAAGTAAACGAGTCTCATCCAGCTCCCCGATGTCATTCCTGAGCATTTGTTTGTTTGCTGTGACTCAGTTATGGAAACAAACTCACTTCTTTGAAACTGAAGCTCTCACGAATCAGACCAGCAGACCCCATTCGTTCTGACTCGATAGTAAAACACTCATACTCAGTAAAACAAGAGCATCCATTTCCTGGATGGTCTGAACCACACAGTGTTTGTCGGGCACAAACAGTGAAGGTTTCAGTGTCAGTGACTTTGATTGGTGCAGACGAGGCCAAGCACATCACTCCGGGCCTCCTGTGACAGGACTACATCAATGCTGTTATTACAAATAGAAATTCACCTCACCCACCCAGGTGAAAAAGGTTTCTGTATCAGGCTGTTTCTTTATCCACTGTGGACTGACTGCTGGACCAAAGCACACAGCATGTTAAACCATGAGGCAGGTGGGCTTCAGCAGCAGAAGACCACACTGAGGCCACCTAAGGTCACCTAATCCAGGTCTAAGGATAAGATTTACCAAAGGGGGAAGTTAAAAACTTAATCTTAAGAGTAGAGATAGTCTCTGTCTCCTGAATCCAAAGCAGCATTTTGGATTAGCTGAAGGCTTTTCAGGGAGTTTTTTGGACTTCCTGATAATAATGAATTACAGTCGTCCAGCCTGGAAGTAATAAATGCATGAACTAGTTTTTCAGCGTCACTCTGAGACAGGATATTTCTAACTTTAGAGATGTTGCACAAATGGAAGAACGCAGTCTTACATATGTGTTTAATATGTGCATTAAAGGACATTAGGTACCAGCTTGCAGAGCAGGACAGACGCAGCCAGGCTGCCTCTGTGTTAGCCCAGTCGACCAAAGGCAGAGACAGCAGCTATGCTGACGGTGGTTATCAGCGGCCTCTGTTTATCCAGGCTCTCCGAGTCAGACTTTCACTCTTTTCCTGCACCAAACCGACCAATTGTGTGACACCTACTCCAGTGAGAGACTTTCACAGAGCAGATCTATGTAGAATATAAAAATATTACAGACTGTGGGTAGTTGTTGCTACTTGCTGGCCACAGCTTTATTTTTAGCACTTTAAACTCGTTAAATCAAACTTAAATGCGTCAGCTGCAACAGATCAAAGTGAAAACCAGAAACAAACTAACAACAAGCTGAAGGAAGGAGGGGAAACAGGCGACCCAGCACAGAGTAAACCAGAAAAAACTACAAGCACAACAAAACCAGATATTCTGCTAATCTGGGCTCTGATAACTGACCAGGACCAGTATGTAACCAGTATGTAACCAGTATGTAACCAGTATGTAACCAGTATGGATAGATTTGTCGGCACATCCTCACGAGTTTGGGGATGTGAGAAGAAATGAATCCACACATTAACCCTCTGTGGTTTTTTTGATACCTTTGGCGGTGTGGATGGTTTGTTGCTGTCATTTCTTTGGTCGCTGTTTTTTCCACTTCTCAGCATGCATGTGAACGCACCCCCACACACACACACACACACACACACACACACACACACACACACACACACACACACACACACACACACACACACACACACGTAGGTTAAGAAAAAGAACCCTTTGGTTTAGCATGAAAACATGACCACATCACTTCATCTGAATCTTCAGTGCAACTCGACCACAAACCAGCGGCTCTTCCTCTGCAGCGTCAGTACAAACCCTGTTTTTGACTCTGTGGTCAGAAATAAAAGATCAAACTGACACAAAACACAACTGAAGGATTTCTGAGTAAAACATGAAGTCAGCCTCAATCATGTCACAGAAGTGTTTTTCCTTGCAGCTCTGACTGTTATATTTCTGTAAGCTGCGCGTCCTGCAGCAGAATCTGTCCTCACGCTCGGGCTCCTGCGTTCGTGCGCCGTTACATCCTGACGTGTGTTTGTGCGTGTTTATGAGCTTGTTTGTGTTTGTTTTTGGGCTCGTTTTCTCATACTGTTGACATTACGTGACATGTTTCCACATTCTTGAATCAGTAAACCAAACAGAAACCTGCTGGATGAAACGACATTAATAAAACAGCACATGCCGCCAGCCTGTGCAGGTATAAGCGAGCAACAGCTGGCACACTTATATTAATGTGGAAACCACAACCGAGGTTACAGTTGGCTGCTGAAAATCTTTCTGCAGCCGCTCGTTTAGAGCAAAACTGTTGAGTTCATCTGATTCATTTGCACCTTTGAGCTCTTTTGAACATCCTGCTCTCCGTGTGTTTGTTTCATCCATGCATGCTGCAGGAGAGCGCAGCTTCTGCCCTCACACTTCGCTCTTTCTTACAGCAGCTGGGAGCAACGCATCACCACAGCGTGGCGTTTACATCTGCTGTTCACACTCGTGACAAATATCCCATCAGCTGAGGAGATTACCGACAAACGTCCTCATCTGATGGTGATGCGCTTTTTCAGTTTTCTAAAACTTTCTGAGCTCTTCTGATGTTTGATCACTTCTAATCTCCCTTCCTTCCTTCCTTCCTTCCTTCCTCTGAGATATTTAAAGAAAAAAAGTTTTGAGTGTTTTCTGTGCGTGTAATAAGTTGGCCTGCACCGATGTGAGCTAATGTTATCTAAATGTCAGAGTTGCCTCACTCAGGTTTGCAGCTGAAAGGTCAGATCGTGTGTTAATGTTTCCTTCACTCAACAGAAAAATAACCTTTACAACATCCACAAAGTTTTATAAGTAAGAAGCGCTCTGAACGCAGAACAAAGTCACATGAAGCAGCTGAGCGAGCAGAGAGCAGCGTGGTGGAGCATTCTTCCCCTGTGACGGATTTATCCCGAAACAGTTTGTTTGAGCCTCCGGCAGGTTTTACTGCTTCTTCGGGCTCCGGAGCCTCGGTGAGCCGAGGTCCACCACGCTGCCTCCACACGCATCACGCCTCTACAGCTACACCTCTCTTACATTAATCACAGACTGACCCAATAACACAGCTCTGTCATCAGCTTAAAGGTGCATCAGATGGTTCTCTCACCATAAACTCCAGATGTTGCTCAGGCTCCCATACAGATGTTGCCTTCACCTGTGGTCTGCTTTCCTGCTCTGTGAATGGGAAGCTGAAGTGCTGCTGACAGCTGAGTCTGAGCTGTTATAGTCTGCAGTGGACTCCACTTCCTCTCTCTCTCTCTCTCTAACCCCCCTCCCCCCGTAGAGGAGCCCTCCTCCTCTGTGTCTGACTAACACGTCTATGCAAACATGATAACCCTGCTCCGACCGTTGCATGTTACAACACACTGCTGAGGCCTCTGCATGACAAATACTCCACAAATGCAAAATCTGATGTGTTTGCTGCGTCACAGCTGGATGTTAGCAGATGTTTCTAATCACCTGTGAATATGGTGCTGATATGTGCGCTGGTGTGGACTGGGTAATGCGTTAGGAATGAAAGGATGCCCCGTCATTTGAACTCTGCAGAGAAAAACCGATGCAGCAGGCGAGTCCGTTTCACTGCAGCAGCTGGTACAGCGTCAGGGCGTCGGTGACAGTCGGAGGTGCAACCTGCTGGTATTAGACCCAAACACAGTGTCGTGACCTCATGCTGCCAAAGACGAGGAAGGAAAAGGTCAGCGGCCTGCAGCTGTAAACCCACTCCTGTTGGGGTTGTCTCACACTGCCCTTTTCCATCAGTGCGTACTCGACTCTCAGGGTTTCCACAGGTGCAGGTACCTGGTACCGAGTACTCGACTACCTGCTCTAAGCAACCATCCAAAAATGTGATGTGGCTGGATTGGCTGACCAATGGCATCGCTCGATGTGTCATGAGAGCAACTCCTTCACAGTGCCGTCTCTGAACTGTGACAAGATTTAAAACCAGAACTCTTCACATGCCACGAGTGTCCAAAAAATGCATCTACGTGCCTGAGTGCACTGAGGCGCTGCCACGCGATTGGCCGATTAGAAGCGAGCAGTTAGTGCGACTTTATTCTTTTGCCTCTTTGATTTGTGGTTTAAACATTTGCCTTAGAAAGACCTGAGCCGACACGAAGCCAGCATGAGCTGAAAGTTTGCTTCTCAGGTTCATCTGAACTTTTTTAATCTGCAGGGATTTTAGTTTTTTCCTGTCATGTTTTAAACTGACATGTTTTCTGTCCCGACTTTGCTTCCTGCCAGCTTCATTCTGTTGTCACTGTTGTGTACGTCCTTGTTTTCGGGTGAATCCCTTCTGTAAACACTTCTCGTTCCAAGTTTGCATTTCTTGTAAGCTTCTAACCTTCTTCCTGTTGAGCTTTAGACCTTTGCCCCCCTCCCAGCCTGCACCCTGCGTTATTTTTGCTCGTCTCAGCCTCTTCATTCTGTTTCCTTTGTTCTTGTAACTGTTGGTTCTTTAATTGAAGCTTGTTTTTCACTTCCCTCAGAGGCCCGGGGTAATTCCGGGTCTGTTGGTTTGCATGAAATTAGTGAAGATGTGAAATATGAAACAGCTGCTTTACATGTATCAGAACCTCAAATTCAAAGATGGCCAAACAGGACATGGCGGCAGAAACCCGAGTGCAGAGTTTTGTCCTGCACTGTTCACCTGTCGCTCTGAGCAGATAACAGGATGTGTTTCAGACTATTTCTGGGCAGATGTTCTCACTGCATCTTTTTTTTTAGCTCCAGCGTTTTCCAATTTTAGCCTTTTAGATCTCTCCCTCTCTTCCTTTGTTCCACTATGATGGGGGCTCCTCCTGCACCTCGCCGTCCACTTCAAATCGTTCTTTGGGTTTATTGTGCATCAGGTGCAGTAATGCTAAAGTTCATCCATCCACTTGTATCACCCACAGGAAGTCGTTTTACGATTTTAACCCGTGTTTTTAGGGTGTGGTTTTTAATTAGCAGGCGCTTCATCTTTACTGCACGCTGTCTTAATCTTCTGACTGGATGCAGCTCTGCACAGCAGGGTGAGCTGCCCCTGTGCAATTTGCAGTTTTGCATGTTGACCACGTGACTTTAACTCGTCCACAGCTTTGGTTGGTGACAATTATGGTTACGGGTGGGATCAAGAGAATAAGGCCCAAAACCAGGCTGCGAGTGGGTGATGTACTGCTGGAGTCCCGGTCAAAGGTCTCCAGACCAGTTAGTGACTCCTGGAAACCACCTGTTGCTAAGGAAAACCTGTACTCGTCTTTGTGATTGCGTTCATCAGTAGCATGTTGCTGCAGTCGTACTTTCAAAGGATTGTCTATGAAAGCTGGGGAGCGTGCCGTAGACTGGACTGGGCCGACCGCTGAGTGTCGACCGTCATAACTACAGTACATGGTGTTTGGGTGAGATGCTTTGTAACTTCAGTCACGATTTTCACCGAGATTTAACACAAGATCCAAACCACACTGTGCCACTGCCCAAACACAACATTCAAAGTATAAAAACTGTTCCTTTGTGTTACATTCATACCAAATCACGTGTTTGAAGCAGTTCTTTCTTCCACACATTGATTCTCTGTATGCCATCGATGAACGTAGAGATGCATCTTTGATTAATACAACATCTTTTAGACTTTCTGCAAAATGAAAAAAGTTGAACCTGATCAAAGTCCTTTCTAAATGATGCTCATCAAGGCACCTTTGTAGGCAGAGCTGTGGATACAGTGAAGAATAGTTATCGTGACAGCGGCGCTCATGTGCCGACGTGTACACAAACATTTCTGGGGGATTTTCTGTTGACCGGTCCAGCAGTTTGTTTCTTTGTCATCTTCGGTCCTGCTGCGTCCGCCCACGCTGCCTCGCTCTGCAGGAGAATGGGAGGAAGAGGAATCCAGCAGGGAGGAGGAAGATATCAGACACGAGAGGAGGAAGTGGAGCATCTCTGTCATTTGAGCTGAAACAACACTAAACATCTGCATAGCTGCAGGGACGCGCGCCCAGTGAACGCAGCCCTGCTGCGCTGCGCTCAGCGCGCATTTACACTCACTCACATTTGTTTTTGTATGGTAACCTACATTTGTTCTGTACAGCAGCAGACTGTGAATAAATCCTCGTGGTTACCGCTAACAGCAGAGGATCGTGGCTCAAGAGTTGGGAGTTCGTCTTGTAATCGGAAAGTTGCCGGTTCGATTCCCGGCTCGGACAGTCTCGGTCGTTGTGTCCTTGGGCAAGACACTTCACCCGTTGCCTACTGGTGGTGGTCAGAGGGCCCGGTGGCGCCAGTGTCCGGCAGCCTCGCCTCTGTCAGTGCGCCCCAGGGTGGCTGTGGCTGCAATGTAGCTGCCATCACCAGTGTGTGAATGACTGGATGTGTAAAATACTTTGGGGTCCTTAGGGACTAATTAAAGCGCTATATAAATACAGGCCATTTACTATTTAGTCACATTCACGCTGTCTTGGAAACTGTGAGGTTGCTTTAGGATGATTTCACATGTCTTTGTATTAAGCCGGGCTCGCTGACGGGGCTCTACCTTTTACTATAGAGGGCGCCGCAACCGTTGCTTGCCACCACTGACAAACAGCCCATCCCACTCTGAACACGTTAGTTTAACCCTAACAAACAGGATGGATTATGGAGAGATAAAAAGTCCAGTGGCTTTATTGTCATTCCAGCCATGTGCACAGTGAAGTGAGACAACATTCCTCCAAGACCACAGTGCTACAGATGACAGACAAACATGGGACCACAGAAAGTGCAAGTGTGCAAAAACTGCTAAAAACAAAAACAGTGCAACAGCAGACAGAAGTACAAAAGAAAAGTGCAACGATGACAGTGGGCTGTGCAAAAGTAACTCAGTGTGTGTGTGTGTGTGTGTTCCTGTCCAGCTATCTTTGTGAGGACCAAAATCTGCATTCTACTATACTTGTGAGAACCAACAGTCCCTTGTGAGGACACACTCACCGGTCCTCACAAGTTTGAAGCCTTTTTGAGGCTCAAAATGTGGTTTTAGTGTCAGGGTTACAATTAGGTTATGGTTTAGGGTTAGGCATTAATTTTTAATGGTTAGGGTAAGGGGCTAAGGAAACCATTATGTCAGTGAAGGTCCTCACTAAGATAGCTGAACAGCCTGGGGGAGGAAACTTTCTCAGTATGGCAGTGAGGGTACCTTTGCCAGAAGGAAACCGGGTGAAGTAGACAGAACAGCCTGGCTATGCTCTTCATCTCTCAGCTGGTCCTGCGTAGCTCTTCCTCATGTATCGCTGAACTTGTCCTGGTGTATCATCAAAAGAATCTGTCAGCCTGTCCTGACTGTGGACACCTGCCGTCCTCGGAGGAAATCAAACACGACAGTTAGCAGAATATTCAGAATTTACCTTTTTCTTAGACTCGCTTTTATAATTAATAATAATATTAATATAATTAATAACTTCTGCTGAGGTTTTGTTACAGTTTGGATTTGTCTGGGCCTCACGCTTTAATTTTTGCGCCCTCTAGTGGTTAAAATACTTCACCACAGGTGTTTGTCGCCCAGGGCTGGTGTTTAATCCTGAATGATTGTATTTGTCAGACCCTGATGCAGACTTGGAGTCAACACATGTTGGTCTGGTTTGCTCATTGAATTATTCCAAGAATAAGTCTGTTACATGATTTCATCCTGAAAAGATTTTTGTGAAATACTATTAGATCTCCTTCTGATTTCACTCTTTTGCTCACTAACATGTTTCAAAGATGTGTCCGGCAGCCTCGCCTCTGTCAGTGCGCCCCAGGGTGGCTGTGGCTACAATGTAGCTGCCATCACCAGTGTGTGAATGTGTGTGTAAAGCGCTATAGAAGTACAGGCCACTTACCATTTATATCCCCATCATGAAGTCTGTCCTTCTACAGAGCCTCTGCACATTCCCCACACTTTCATTTAGTTTCATTTCTTTTCATATTCTGAAGTCTGCAGATTTTCTCTGATCGGTTTCATTTACAGTCACGTGAACAGGACTGAAGGAGTGGAGTAGTGGAGAGCTGCAGCACTTTCACTTTAAAGATCAGAGGCTGACATCAGAAAATGACCTTGCGATGGTCACCTGAATATATTTTGCTGAGGTCTGAACTTTGAATGAACCCCTGCAGCCGCTTCTTTCTTTTCTTTTCAGCCATTCTGTCGGACATTTACCTCTGGGCTTGGGATCATCGGTCTTATTTACATACAATATTTTAAATAAGGCCATAACAACAACAACAACAACAACAATAATAATAATATGTCCTATTGAATAATATTTACAGTTTTCAAAAAGCCAAAAAGTTTTCTGAATTGATTTGCCTGTAAAGAAACAAAGATACTAAATGCAGAGGTGCAGGCTTTGACTTTAAAATTAAACATACTCCAGTATTCCTTATCTCTTTTTAGTTTTTAATCAATTAACTTTGTTTTTATTTACCTTTAAAAACAAGTCTTCGTTTTGTTTTCTTCTGTTTTCCCCCAGGAACTGGTCTTCGGTCCTGATCTAGTCAGACTCCGGGCTTTGGTTCATTGTGTGCCCCGGATCCGGCGCTCCCGGCCGGGTTTCTCCGCGGGTAGACCGAGGCCATAACGCGGCCATTATGCCCCGCCCCTCTGTCCGACCTCCGGAAGCCGGCTTAAAGCACAACGGAAACAGAGTTTATCACCGAAAAATGGATTAAAACTGTGTCTTTGGCGGTCATTGTCGGAGTCTCCGGGCCTTTAGAGGATGTCCACCACGGCGAGGAGCGGAGACATCATCCACCTGAACGTCGGAGGGAAGAGGTGAGACCCAGGAGTGGCTGCTAACCCGGCTAGCTCCCGCGGCTAACATGGGAGGATCCGTTATCGGACAGACTGCTTCCAGTATCATAGTGTAGTAATGTTCTCTAAAGTATCTCTGCGCTAAGACATTAAACACGTTTTATAACCCCTTCTATTGCACAGTATACTTTAGATGTTTTTAACCCGGTTATAAAGTCCGTGTTTCGCGCTTTGTGAGTTTTTCCAGCCCCGCACTTTGTTATTGTTAGCTAGCATAACTTTGCTCACACCAGAACCTGGCACAGAGGAGAGAAACAGGAAACGAGCCGCTGTAAGCTAGCTGTACTGCGCACATTAAACATATAAACGACGAATAAATAATAAAGTTCAGATTTACTTCAGTAAGAGTTTATATTTGGCCTGTTTAACGTAAATAAATTAAAACTATGCTGTCCGACAATGGAACTGTTAAAATTAGCAAAACAGGTTTGTCTTTTGTTGAAAGGCAGGTGATGTCAGGTACATGTTCACCTATTAAACATGTCAGAGTCAGGCAGAGGGACTGTTTAAGTCAGGAGTGTTTATAAAGACTGAAGCTCATCGCTCGTTTTTTATTCAGTGTTTAGTGATAAAATATTGATCTTTAACCAAGACACGGATGCAGGAAATCACGGCGTGCTGGAGCGCAGCAGGGCAACAGTTTCATGTCCGTTAGTAAAAACGGATGTAAAAGTTTCTCGGTGCTCATTAGACTTTAATGTGCACCTGTGACTCCGTGCACGAGGCGCAGGTATCACCAGGGTCAGATAAGGAGTGAAAGGTCAGTGAGGAGGAGGAGGAGAGGGGAGCTGTTCACACTGCTGTTATTTCCGTTGTTTTATGACAACACGAGAGTCAACGAGTGTGTGTTTGCTTTCAGGTTCAGCACCTCCCGCCAGACGCTCACCTGGGTCCCTGACTCCTTTTTCTCCAGGTGGGTCAGAGAGGGAGACCCTGGCTGTCGGGGGCTTTTAGGTTACTTTCTCTGGACTACATGCACTTCACTCCCTAAAAGCTGATTTTGAGCTGGACATGCTAAAAGTCTGCTCATTTGGTCGAATGTGTGCAGAAACATGCATGTTAATATGCGTACGTGAGCTAGTCTGTGATGTGATGAAATTGTCGTGTAAGTGAAATGAAAGGCAGATGTGACTGAACTGGTTCTTGTATTTTGGAAAGCTGAGTTTGCTGGTTTCTGACATCTTGATGGTTTCTTTGGGGGTTTTCTCTCTTCAGCCTTTTGAGCGGCCGGATCTCGACTCTGAAGGATGAAACTGGAGCTGTAAGTAAAGCTCCTCTTCCTCACGTCCCCGCATGCTTTTCCTCCTCGCGATAACTGCGTTTGTCCCTCCTCTCTCGCTGTAGATCTTCATCGACAGGGACCCCTCCCTGTTCGCGACCATCCTCAACTTCCTGCGGACCAAAGAGCTCCACCCGCGCTCCATCAACGTGCACATGCTCATGCACGAGGCCGAGTTCTACGGCATCACACCGCTCGGTGAGGCTGGACCGCACTCTGAGCTGAGCACGTAAAGCCGCAGACGTCGCTAAACGTTCTTCATCACTTTGTTTTTGGAACAGTGCGTAAGCTGCAGCTGTGTGACGAGCTGGACCGGTCGTCCTGCGGAAACGTGCTTTTCAACGGTTACCTGCCGCCTGCAGGTACACCTGTCCTCACAGCACACCTGACCCCCACCTGACAGGGCCTTCAGGAAGTTTAAATGCACAACACATAATTTATGCAGGTGTTAGGATGCTTTCTATAAAAATGTAACTAATTAAAAAAAAATTTGAAATTAAATATCTTAAACTTCAAAATGCTTTATCGGGTAAAATTTTCATAGAATGTGAGCATGTCTGTATTTATTATATACGAATCATTGCAAACTTAAAAAGTTGTTATGATTAAAATAACGAAATCTTTTCTGTTTCAGATAAAATGTGCCGCAGGAGGCTCACCACTCACATAAAACGATGCAAATATAATTAATGTCCTGTTTGTAACTGAAACGTGGAGGCGTGATCCTGATTCACAGCTGCTTCTGTCTGTGTCGTCCCAGTGCACCCGGCGAAGCGTCGGAACCGTCACAGCGTGGCCGGGTCGCAGTTCATGGCGGGCCGCGTTGTTCCTGTAGAGCGAGCGCCGGTCCGACGCAGCAACACGATGCCTCCGAACCTCGGGAATTCTGGGATACTGGGAAGAGGCATGAACGAGGATCGGACGTCAGGAGGTCGGCACGTTAAATAATGCTTCTTTATTTTGTACTTTTTTAAGATCGGAGGGACGTGGTGGGAGTTTCATTGTGTGTGCGTGCGTGTGTGCGTTCAGGGCACTCATCTGACCCCGGCATGGTTCGGATCATCTGCGGCCATCATAACTGGATCGCTGTGGCCTACGCGCAGTTCGTGGTCTGCTACAGGTAAACGCGTCACATGACCTCTGTTGTTTATTTGTTTTCACGTGACTGGGAGCGGCTCAGACACATCGGCACATCCTGCTGCATCCACACCTCCGTCCGAGCATCTGTAGCCGTTTCAGTAACACCGTGAGCCTCCTTAGAGAGACGTGCACACACGTGTGCACAGGTCACTGCTGCGTGCTCTCACACACCTTTAACTGCAGGTCGCAGGTCATTTATCACCCGTTTAAATTTGACTGTAGTCTGAGGTTTGCGTTAATCTCAGATTAGCTAATACTCGGGCCAAAGCCCAATAATCCTTATTCCGTACTGAGTCGTCCCGTCAGTTTGTAGTCTGTCAGAGAAGTGGGGGGGGAAAGCTGTTTTAGCTCCTCCCACTGTAAGCTAACTGTCTTCTGATTGGCTGTCCCTCTCCTGCCTCCTTCTTCCCGCCTCCTCTCTCAGGGTGAAGGAGTCGACCGGGTGGCAGCAGGTCTTCACCTCTCCCCGCCTCGACTGGATGATCGACAGAGTCGCGCTCAACGCCAAAGTGATGGGCGGGTCGCTGGGAGACAACGACAAGATGGTGGCTGTCGCCTCGGTGACGGAGATCATCCTCTGGTCCATTTGCCCTGATGGCAACGGCAATGAAATCGGTACGAGTTTCTGCGCAGTGTTCCCGGGAATCGGGACGTAGGTTTGATGAGCTGCTCGGGAAACGTTCCCAGTAACAAAAACAAACTGGTTTCTCCCTCCCCGCAGGCGTCTTCAGTCTCAATGTCCCCGCTGAGGCTCTCTTCTTTGTTGGTAACCAGCTCATCGCCACCAGCCACACGGGGAAGGTGGGGGTGTGGAACGCAGTCACCAAACACTGGCAGGTGGGTGGAGACGCTCTCAGATGGTCGCTTCAGTGGAAGTGCTGAAGCCTGAACACCTGCCGAGGGAGCTGATTGGACCAAGTCTGTTTCAGGTGGTTATCGGTCTGCTTCACACATGTTCTCTGTGACCTTTGCAGAACCAGGATGTGGTTCCCATCAGCAGCTACGACACCGCCGGCTCCTTCCTTATCCTGGGCTGCAATAACGGCTCCATCTACTACATCGGTAAGAAGCTGCAGATCGATGAGTCGGATCAACTGAAAACTGCTCAGTACGAGTATAAATTCATCAGATTGTTGGCTCGTGGTCATTAATTTACCAACCAGAACCTGAATCTGTTCAGTAAATGCTGCGGGCCACTCTCACCAGCTTTCATTGGGAGGCTTTGGCTTCACGACTTGACAGATGTTTAAAAAGTCCCCGCTGTTCACAATGTCCCTGTTTGCTGGTCAGATGTTCAGAAGTTTCCTCTGAGGATGAAGGATAACGACCTGCTGGTGACGGAGCTGTACAGAGACCCGACCGAAGACGCCATCACCGCTCTCAGCGTCTACCTCACACCCAAAACAAGTACGGAGACACTGACACTGCTGCTAATACAACCACTGCAGGGCGTCAGTTTTCTCCACATTCCTTCACCTCAGTCTGTTAGAGACGAGTCAGGGAAAGTCTTATTTTTCATGTTCCTGCAGCCGTCTCACACTTAGCCCGGTTTGCTCAGGTGACAGCGGGAACTGGATCGAGATTGCGTACGGGACCAGCTCGGGGACTGTTCGCGTCATCGTTCAGCATCCAGAGACCGTGGGCTCAGGGCCTCAGCTTTTTCAGACCTTCTCTGTCCACCGCAGCCCCGTCACCAAGATCATGCTGTCGGAAAAGCACCTCATCTCAGGTACGAGAATCGCCTCGTCTTGGAAACTGGCGTTCTGTGTCGAATGCAGGGCTTAAGCTGATGTCTGCAGCTCGTTCATGGTGTCGTTGTTTCTGAGCTCCTCTTCGTCGTCCTTCAGTTTGTGCAGATAACAACCACGTGCGGACGTGGACGGTGACTCGCTTCAGAGGAATGATCTCCACCCAGCCGGGGTCCACGCCGCTCACCTCCTTCAAGATCCTCAGCCTGGACGACGTGGACGGGCACGGAGGCTGCAGCGCCGGCACCGAGATCGGTAACTGTCACCCCGATCGCAGTCCGAGCTGTGTTTGAGGACTGTAGCTCTGCTTCTGTAATGAAGCGATGGAATTCATCAAAGACAATCAAACTTTGACTTTGTCAGATTTCTTCAGATCTCCTTTCGTTTCACTGTCTCGTTGGTTTCAGGGCCGTATGGAGAGAGAGACGATCAGCAGGTGTTTATCCAGAGAGTCGTTCCCGACACGGATAAACTCTACGTCCGGTTGTCCTCCAACGGGAAGAGGTGGGAGAGCCGTAGACACTTGTAACCCACCTGGTTATAACTGTGTGTGGTCAGTTTAGTTTTAGGATCCCCGTTCGCTCCTGCAGTAACAGTAGCTGCTGTTCCTGTTCCGTACATGCATGAAAGACAAACAACACAATTAAAAACAACAACACTGTCCTCGGCGTCACATTGGTTCAACAAGGAGGTAACGAAACACGCCGCCTGTCTGTCGACTGGCGTGTAGAGTATTGACGTCCATGTTGGAAAGTAAACGTAATAACAGAACAACCCGCGAGCACACGATGTGTGATCATGTGACACTGAAGGTTAAAGAACGTTTAGAACCAAACGTCTGTTAAGACCAAAATATTGTGTGTGTGTGTGTGTCAGGGTATGTGAGGTGCGTTCGGTGGATGGGACCTCCATCACGGCCTTCATGGTCCACGAGTGCGAGGGCTCGAGCCGCATCGGCTCTCGGCCGCGTCGCTACCTGTTCAGCGGCCACAGCAACGGCAGCATCCAGATGTGGGACCTGACCACCGCCATGGAGATCGCCGGCAAGGTCGACATCAGAGGTAAAACTCCAGACTCGTGATGTAGAAGAACAACTTCTTGTGCTCTGCAGTTAGTTAGCAGCTGATCAACATGGGTTCTCATTGGCTGTTTGGCAGCACTGGGCGGACCCACAGAGGAGGAGCTGCTGGAGCTGCTGGACCAGTGCGACCTGGCTCTGACCAGAACACCTGACAGCACGCCCCGAGCTTCCACCTGCAGGTAGAGTTCCCTCCCACTGAGCCTCATTCACACAGGGTGATGCGGTGCAGAGTCCACGTTCTTCTTTGGTGTTTCTATTTTGACAGATGACTTCTAATCTCGCGTCTTTGATGGATGCCATTGGTCGTTTGCAGTCGTAAACATCATGCTCTTACTGTGGTTGCTGATTTGTGTCACTTCCTGTTCCTGCAGCCTTCACTCTCAGCTCAGCGATGCCTTCAGGACAGAGCACCTTCGCTCTATGGGAGGAGGACGAGGTGCAGCCGGAGGTTCGGGTTCGTCTGCATCGCTGTACGGCAGCCTCCCCCGCCAGGCTCCGCCCCCCGTTCCCTTCGCTAAACCTGCCCGAGAAGCTGGCCTTTCACCTGGACTGCAACAAGGCCCCTCCTACCCCACCTGCAGCCAGACCAGCAGCCCCCGTCCCCTCAGGCATCTGGACCGGGACAAAGAATGTGGGTCTGTGCGCAGGGGGAGCTTTGTTGAGCGCTGCCAGGAGCTCGCCAAGGGTTCAGAGGCGGCTGTGAGCGTAGGGTTCCCGCCGGGGTCAGAGGGCATCAGGCGGAGCCTGGCGGTGTGCAGTGAGTTGGAGGCCAAATTCGGCCTTAGGACCCCTCCCACCTTCACTGTACCCCCTGCTGCTCGACATTCACCTGGACCGCCATCATCGCTGTCCTCGTCACCGCTCTCCTCGTCATTACACCGCAGGACCTCACCCGCTTCCCCGCCGAGCCCTGCCTCCGCAGCGGTGAGCCCGACCCGTTCTCAGGCATCTGTCTCCCCTCGCCACAACACTGCGGCGTCACCCGTTGATTCCTCGGGGACCCCCGAGAGTCCCCCAGGTCCCGACAGCCCCACCCCTTCTGGCCCGCCCGCCAGCCCCAAACCACATATGAATGAGACCAGCTTCTGATTGGCTGATCTGCCTGAGAGCTTCGGGTTCAGGTGGACACACGATGGCTGAAAAAACTGAAAACATGACTAAAAGCTGTTGTCAGGTGAGACGTGAAGAAGAAAATGATACGATCAGCTCCTCCGGTGGTTTTTGATAACGGCTGCAGATCGACCTTCAGTCTTTATTTCAGGTAAAACAAGAAAAGGCCCCAAGGCGAGGAGAAGTAACCTCTTTGGCACAAAAGCGTCTTTTAATTAGAATTGGATGGTTGTGACAGGATGAAGACCAGGTCAGAGCTGCTGCAGGAAGCCTGGGTTTGTTTGAACCACGTCAGCATGCTGATGCGTCGCTGTTATCAGAGTAACCTGTCGCACTGTAACGTCACAGTTCAGCTTCTGGCAGCTGAAGAGACGGACGCTTCCTTCGGGAGGCGGTGGAGACCAAAAACTGAGCTAAAAGAGTAAAATCCCAAACGGAGACTCCTCAGGTGATCGAGCACAAAGCTGTTTGTAGCTTTTCTAACCAGCACTCTTTCTAACTTTTCTAACAGACTTCACAGTTTTGTCTTTTTATTTCATTTGTATGTTTGCTGACTTACCGACCCTGAACGTCTCACAGCTGCTTTGAGGAAACCTGATAATTCCCCAGAATCTCCAGGAACTTCCCTGGAACAAAAACTAATTTGCAGATGAAATAAAATAATTAAAGGGTCAAAAAACTGAAGCGATTTGAAGGGAACTGAATCTGTGTGCATCAGGACTCATTTCCCTGTTTGGGTCTTCAGGTCTCTGAAACCGCCTTTGAAGGTTTTATGAACTCTACATGTTTACTCTGGACGTTTTCAAACTCATCATGTCACCAAAATATCAAAAATCCAATTTAAATTTAAAGTCTGAGCTCGTTTGAAGCTCATTCCCTGGGAGTGCAGAGGGTGTAACTGTTTAGGTTTTCTGTAGTACACTTTATGGCCAGCAGGGGGAGACTCCAGTACAGGAATGTTAGGGGTGCAGCTCACCTGTTACCCAATTTCTTCATGGTGCGTTCAGGGCTGTCAGGCGATTATTTTTCACGACTTTCTACTGTTTCTCAGATTTTGTAAGTTACCTATGAATCCTGATGATGCATTAATAATCCTAATCGATAATAAACAATAATATATCACTCAAAGCACGGAGTCCTTTTTCTGCTGCATTGGTGCTTTTAAGGGGAAAATGTATTTCCAGGAAGCCTCAGAGTAAACCGGTGATTACAGGAAAACTGCGTCTTCCTCCTTTACTGTGATGAAGCAGAGCCGCCTGCTGCCCACAGTCTTCCTCGGGTAAGCTGACCTCAGACACGGGTTAGTTTCTGATGTTCGCTCAGCTTTGAACACACTTTTAGCTTCAGCCTGTCGCTCTGTTTGCTTTGAGCTGCTTCGTGGTTCAGGCTACATACACTGCATTTTTTTTATGAGTACTTGACGTTTGTGGTATTTACACTGCTATGACTGAATTTCCCTGTGGGAATAATAAAGTCTCTGAGTTACAAGATGAAGATTTTACAGTGACAAATTGACAAACTCCACGAGGTCTTCGCTCTTATGTTTTACTTTTCTTTTTTTTTTTTTAAATATGTTTAACTTAACTGTTATTTTATTATGTCTATTTTATTATTTATTAATAATATATCATTATATTATGTATATTGTTTGAAATGGTGAAAAACTAGAGAGAGACTTCCACAGAGGATGACAAATTTCTAGTTTCCTACGACCTGTGAATGCAGCATCTTCAGCCATTAGGAATCTGTAATGTTTTTAATGGTTTCCAACTCTGTGCGTACAGCTCAGCTCGTGTTGTAAAGACTCATGTCTTAGAGACATGACGAGATATTTTAGAAGATAAAAGATGAGCACCTGATTTTATTCCAAAAGCTTTAATTTATTGTTATAACAAACAGCTCTGACACAGTAAACATCCACAGCCATTTAAACGACGACTCAGCATCGCAGTTTGATCGCATCATCGTGGAAAAATGGATATCACACAAAAATATTTTAGTTTATAAAAATAAATTTAAATCTGACTCTAGATATGCCCACCTTTTCCTACAGGAGGCGGAGCTTAAAGAAGTGTTTGCTGATTGGTTAAAGTGGCTCTGTTCTGCTTTCCTGTTCATAATAAACATGAGCCAAGTTTCTAATAACGACTTCAGTGAGACGAACACTCTGTTTCGAACTTTTTTTTTTTCTGATGTTGGTCTGTGATGTCACAGAGGATATCCCTACTGTAGTCATCTCAGACATAAAGGCCCCGCCCACTCGCCGTTCAAACATTTAAGTAGGACGGTAGCCCTTAAACAGGGAGTAGCTTGTTTGAGACAGAGGCCCAGTATCAGACAAAGAAGGGTTATTCTGAACTGTGACTCATGCAAAGCTGCCCTAGCAGAACCCACGCTGCAAATGAGTAGAACGGTTCCACTTTAATGTTTTCTGATGAAAAGCTGTAACGCTGGATCTTTGAGCAGAAATGAGCTTTACTGAGCAGGAACGGTCCCATAAACAAAAAATACGGAAGCTCATTTCTGCCAAAAAACAAACATGATACAAAAATATAACTTCTCTGAAAGCTAAAAGTCAAGTGCATTGGGTCATTTTACAGTCTCCCCGATAAATGGCCGACAGGACGCAGTCAGGCCTTGGCGTCGAGCATCTCCAGCAGCAGTTTGTGGATGGGGACGTGGCGGTGGCGGTGCAGCCGCAGGAAAGCCTGCACGGCTCGGTCGGCGGTCTGTCGTAGCAGGGGGAGGGTCATGAGCAGCCGTCCTGCTCGGTGCTGCTCCCGGCGGGACGACTCGTAGTCCTGCAGCGCCTCGTGGAGCCCGTCCTGAAACCTCTGCACCGAGTCCGGGCAGTCCACCGGGTCGGCGTCTGACAGACGGACAGACGCAGGTTAGAATGCTTCCTCGCTCATTACACCCAGCATGCTCAGCTGTATCAGGACAAACGACCAAAACACTCTGCTACAAACACAAAGTGCAGTTCCTCTCATGGCCACTTGAGGCTCTGGTCTAAATATGGTCACTACTGGCTCCAAAAGTCTCTCACCTACATCATGTGAGGTCATGTGATTGGTTGGTTTTGTGTTGGCAGGAAAACTGAACTGGTTACGGATGAGTTTGCATGAAACTGGACATCCGATGGTGGAGGACGTGTGCAGTGTCAGACTGCTTTAGTTTTTAAAGACTGGGTCCTGTTCACGTCTCTAAATCACAGACTGGAACGTTTGGGTGCTGCTTGTTAATCAGCTCAATATGTTTCCCCTGATCGACTGATCAGAAGCTGTGAGTGTGTCTGCACGTCTGAGCCTGAGCATCTGCAGGTTTAGGACGGCTGTGCAGCCACAGGCCTGTCTGCCAGTCTGTTTATTGATCTGAGGCTGAGACAGTGAGAGTCTGAGCAGACTTCAGTGTTATTGATCGGCTGCTCCTCGCCTGCAGCCTCCAGCGCCGCCACTAAACGCTCTGCTGACCACTGAACTGCGACAGAGTGAGAGCCACAAAACTAATTCAAGTCTGGGATTAATCAATACTGCTGTTTCAGCTCCCAGAGTCTGATCAATATCAATAACCACTCCTCTAAGATCAATGAGTGGAGTGGTTATTGTGGTAAAATCAATATCTGAGTTCATGCTGGAGCTCCTCAGCTGTCCCGCTCACAGATACACAGCAGCCATCTTGATCAGGTGTGTGTGTGTGTGTGTGTGTGTGTGTGTGTGTGTGTGTGTGTGTGTGTGTGTGTGTGTGTGTGTGTGTGTGTAAAACTGTAAAAGCTGTAAAACATGAGAGTGCTGGAATTCCTGCATCATTTATACCACAGTACTGTCCTGTGAGATGCAGACGAGTTGTTTAACTTAATCATCATTCATCTCAGGCTCTTATTTTGAAACTCAGACAGCCAGGAAGTGTTAATATCTGAGTTCATGTGCAGCCATAACGCTTTGAGTCAAACAGAAACCATGAAGAATGTGTCTCCTAAACACTGAGCATAAGCAGGTTACTCCATCAGGACGAGATTAAAACGAGATTATTTGTTTCTCCTATAAAACTGCAGGGAAACATCGCCCCCTACAGGCCTGTTCTGCCCTGACACACAGTACTGTCCTACTGTGGTTACAGGCAGTGGTGCTAATGGCTTGTTCTTACCAGAGTTGGCAAGTGCCATGGCCTTCAGGGTCACCACCTCCTCAGGGCTCAGCTTCATCGCTCTGTATTTCGCTATCAGGTGACGCAGCGCCTCGTACAGGTCAGCCAATCCCGTGGCTCGACACTGAGCTTCGTCCAGACACAGATTCCCGGCAAACACGAGCTCGTCCCCCCCTGCGCCCTGGGAGCGCCAGGCCACACCCACCAGCAGCGCCTCCATCCAGCCGCTCTGCAGAAGCGACATCTGATCGACCAATGAGAGTCCGGAGAAGCCTGGGAGTGGGCGGGGCAGAGTAATAAATGACAAATAATAATAATTATTATTATTATATTACCTGTGTTTATACATAATGTTCCAGTGCTCTGGATAACCAAGTAAAGGTTAAGGGTGGGTGTGGTCTGGATTGGGGACCAGGTGGAGGTTGAGGGTGGGCGTGGTCTTGATTGGGGACCTGTTTGGTGGTCTCGAGCGTGTACCTGGAATCTGTTTTGCCCAGCCAATCAGAAGCAGCAGCTCCCGGTTCAGGAGGTCACACAGGATCAGCAGGATCCGCAAGCTGCTGTCATTGGTCGAATCGTCCTGATTGGCAGCTAAAGGGGCGGGCTCTGTGAGCAGCAGGTGGGAAATGACCTTGTTCCCTAAAAGACAGGAAGTGGATGATAAACGGCGTGGACGAGTAGTTTGACCTGAAAGCCTTCAGAGGGAGCGAAGGTGAACTCACTGCTGCTGCTCAGGTGGCTGTACGGGGCTTTGCTGCATAAACTCAGTCCCGTCTCCACCCGCCTCTTGTACTTCTGGCGCCCCCCTCTGACGCGGTCCAGACGGACACCTGCAACACGCAGAGGCGTTTCACACACACGTAGTTCTACTTCCTGCCAGCTCTTAACGGTCGTTTGGTGTAACGTACCCTCCCTCATCATCCCGGCCTGCAGACATTTCTGGAAGCGGCAGGCCTGACAGGCTTTCCTCCTCCGCTTCGTGATCTCGCACTCGTTCATCACCGGGCAGCTGTACTCGATGTTACCTAGGTAACCACAACAGGAAATAAAAGCAGGAGTGTCAGTAGCTGTGTCCCAAAACGTAGGCTGCATACTTCGGAGGCCGCATTTGAAGGCCGATTACGTCACAGCCAGGCGACGAAGGCTGTCCCAATTCATCGACTCCTTCAAATGTGTCCTTCATTTCCCCGAATTTGAAGGATGGGACGGGTGTGTCCTTCGTGGCCCACCATATCCCAGAATTCATAGCGCGGCCCAGCCAATTCCAGTTTCCAACAATGGCGGCCGCTACTAAGTTTTAATATTACTCTTATTAATCTTTCTGTGTCTCAAAATAAACGTTTAACATATTTTCAGTAGCTGTGTAAACTTCAAATATCTGCTCGGTTTATCGAGACATCACATATTTGCAAATGCAGTGGTCAGTTTGTAGGGTGCTTTATATTCTGTGGTCACAGCTCTGCAGTAATGCAGGATCTTTGTGAGAGTCTCTCAGACTGTGATCAGAAATGAACCCAAACTCTCATCGTGGATCAATAACGTGGATCATCGTGCCCTGTAATATTAAAACCCTCTGCTGTGAGTTTCTTCGTGGCCTCCCTTTGACCTCTCTGCACAGATCAATAAGTGAAGTGATCGGGCGTGACCAATCGATCGCCCGGAATGAGAAACAAGCAGCTGATGTGAGAGACGACGGCTTCTCACACTAATCGATACAGCGAGCGCTGCTGTATTGATCGGCTAATGAATCACACAGACTGTAAGACCTTTGATATTTAATAGAAACCAGCTGAGCGTCTATTTATTTATGACTCTACTGATGACTTGGATTCCCTGTTTGTCCTTTTTAGTGTTTTTTGTAAGGCAGTTTCACATCGCGGGTCGATCTTCACAGGATGTCCTTTGTAACCACGTTATTCTAAAGGGTGCCGTTAAAAACCTATTTGGAGGTTTCACACAGGAGACGTGCAAAAAGCGTAATTTGGCTGCTGTTTGGACACATTTACACTCAACAGCCTGATGTCATAAACGACCAGCATCGTTTACACTAGTAACAGTAAGAATTATATTTTATAAATATATCATCAGCCGTCCTCATCCTCATGTTTTTATTTCTTTATACAGGAGATGATGAACGTGCTCCTCCCACCTTGGATGGTCCTCTTGAAGAAAGCCTTGCAGGCCTCGCAGGACGCCACGCCGTAGTGATACCCGGAGGCGAAGTCTCCGCACACCAGACACAGCCTTTTGGGCCCCACGGCCCCCATCGAGGTCATGTAGTCGCCCCTCAGGATCGAGTTGACCTGCAGATATACGACGTCATCATCAGTGGCGAGCAGTAAGACGGTCCCCACAGACCTCAGCTAACTGTTCCTGGACTGGACCTCGGGGCTGCGTTTGAGTGGTGTTGGGGCCTTTTTAATGGCCAATCACATGACTGCTGTGAGGTTTCTGTACTAACACACCTCCATGAAGGCAGAGCTCCAGTTTTAGTGACGTTCGAGGATTTTATTTGGATGTCAGTGAGCTCAGCAGGTACCTCAGTCCGACCTTCAGCTCTGACTCTAGTCTGGATTAAGACTTTTGGGGCACCAGAGAAAACTTCCAGGAACAGTTGGATACGGACGTGAATTTGAAGTTTGGCAGTTCGACCCCGGGGACGTTCAGACTTTAAGAGTGTTTGTGTTTTTAAATGTGATTAAACAGAAACTTCACCTGCGCTGAAAACGAGTCCGATACAGAAAAACACAGCGACGCTTCCGACACCAAGACGCTACTTCCACCGCTGGAACTACATCCTGTCGGGGAGTCGGGCTCCGCTGCTCGGCACAGGAGACTGTACGGTGAGGAGGAGGAGGAGGATGAGGAGGAAGAAGAAGCCGGGCTGTGGAGGAAGAATTCTGCATGTGAAGGGCTGAGAGTGGGAGTGGCTTCCAGAGGAAAGGCGGGACCAATGGGGGAGGAGTGGAGGAAGGAGGGTGGAGATTGAGGTTCATCTCTGGGGGAGGAGGAGGGAGAAGAGGAGTCCAGGATGCTAAGGAGGAAGAAGAAAGAGGAGCATGAAATACAAACCAGGACAAAATGTGCAGAACACAAAATAAAATCTCGAGCCGACTGCTGACATTAGTGAGGCCGTTAATGACCTGCAGGGTTAAAAACAGAAGATTTGGGTTTCCCATGAACGCATTCCAAGTTTCACAAGTTTGGTGCGAAGAGTTTAAACGTGCATTCTGTGTAATGACCAGCAGGGGGCGCTTTACAAGAAAATGAGCCTTTAAATCTGAGCTCGTAGTCGTGCAAAGGTGACGTTTGTTCGCGTTCATCGGGACAAAGTGTCGCGTTGTTAATGCCAGATCGTGTTTTACGATAATGAAAACAAGTCTTTTCAGATAAGGTTTGGTCTGTGTGCTTCTCTGATCAGAGAAAGCTCCGCCAGTAAAAGTGGAAATCATCATTGATGTTGTGCACATGGACGTGAGTCTGTGTGGGAGTGCAGCGCTGCAACGTCGCGTTCAAGGACAGGAAAACTTATTATTCATATTCACATCAACACAGAGGTTGTATTTCACAAACCGTGTGAGTCTGCACAGCGTGTTCATCATACATACTATACAAACGTCATACACATTTGCACAGAATTGGAGTTATTTTAAAAACAGAGCAGCATCGTTTGTTTTTGTTTTTTTCAGACGCACAAAGAACAGAGTTAAACTTGGGGAACGCTGCCACACAGTGTTCGCATCAGATTTTAAAGAGTTTCCAAAAGTACCTTCAAACGTTTTAGATTTATTTGTCTGTGCTACTCAAAACGTGCTGCAAAGAAAACTGTCACACATCCAGAAAAAGCGCGTTAACTTCACTAAAACGTTTGAATCTGGACCTGAGGACGGTTTCAGGCCGAGGCTCCGTGAACTCACCGCTGCGGGCTGAGCAGGTCGCCCGTCACGCAGAAGTCCTTCAGCTCCATCGTGAAGCTGCTGTGGAGCGTCCAACACCCGAGTAATAAAAGTCTCTGATGATACTTCAATGTCCAACGAAAAAGTGGGACAAACGTGCTGAGACTGTCTCAGAGGGACATCTGAGGCTTTCAGGAGTCTGCACTGTTATTTATCTGTTTGTTGTGTCATCGCAAGGGATGGGAGTGAGGGGGCGGGGCCTGTAGGATCAGCCAATCAGCATATTGCTTCTCTGAGAGGGCGTGGTGGGAGTTAGCTTCTCCTCCTCTTCCACCAATCATCTCTATTGATTTGGACAGAGACAGATGTAGGCCACGGGAGGCCGAAGCTCCGGTCTGCTGATGTCACCCTGTAGCGTCTACATCTGTAAATATGCAACACACAAATACAAGCATACTGTAATTCGTGAAACTGGATGACGGTAAAAATAAATAAAAATAAAAAGAGACGCTGAGAGCACGTGAAGCCTGAAGGTCCGTGAGGCGTTCAGGAGCCTTGAAAATGTTCCTACTTTTCCTACTTTCATGCCATCACAAAACACAATCAGTACAGCTATGACCCTGGTTTTTGCCCCACTGCGGGCTTCCGGAAGCTGGCCAGTCAGAAGGAAGAGGCCGTTTTAGGGACTTTAAAGAGACGCATGTTTCAGACAGAGGATGAAGTGAGGCGCTGCACTGAGGCAGACAGAAGGAAGGGTGGAGCTGAGAACGAGCAGCGGTCCTGCTTTAGCAACTTAAAGCCTTTTCATGTATTTCATTTCCAGATTAGAACTTTTTGTTTTGTCGTGTTGTTTCGAGCTGCCTGAACATCTGGCCAGACGCTGATAATGATGTCACAGATTCTTAAGTTTGAGCAAAACTTATATAAAAAAAATAGTGTTTTATCCACCGTAGAAGTTCTCCTGTGGTGAATCATGTTTTTTGTTTACATCAATAACTGATGACATGAAGGACGAGAAACACTTGAAAACCACTTTGTGTTCAGGGCGCTGACCCGAGCGGCGAGGATTGAGGCTGCTGAAGCAGCAACTTTCTGACAGCGAGGTGTGTGATGTAAACACACACACACACAGTGTCCTAATCTTACACTCAGACGTTCAGGCAGCTCAGATCAGTCTCACCTACATCTGCTGTTTCATAAGAGCTGCATAACCAGACCCGTCTGTCGGAAGATGTGGTTCAGCTGATGATTCACACACAGCTGAAAGTTAAAGGATGAGTCCTGTTTGCTTCAGCCTTCGTGTCCACTCAGTCTGTGCCTCTCTACCTCCGTCTTCTCCCGGGTCTTACTGAGGTGGGAGGCTGACGGGTGATGATGCTCTGGTAGGTCTAACCAGGTCGGGCAGCCCGTGGAGGTAAAGGCCAGACAAAAATCAGCACCTGGTCCTCCAGGGTGGAGGTTGGACACGGAGCCAATGACACCACGAAGAAGTGGTTGGCTCCATGTCATAGATGTCACCAGCTATGAATTATGGGAAAACTCTGACATGCAGATATGAATCTTCCCACAGAGAATCATTTATGTTAAACCGAGGACATACTGTCCACTTCACTGTCTTTAGCAGGAAGTGATTGTTTGCTGCACTCCAACAGGAAAATCACGCTGTTAGTTGTGACGTTGGTGTTTGTACAGCACTTTATAAATCAGGACTGTGTCTTCCTTCTCTCACCCCAACCAATCACAGCAGATGGCCCCGCCCCTCCCTGAGCCTGGTTCTGCTGGAGGTTTCTTCCTGTTAAAAGGGAGTTTTTCCTTCCCACTGTCACCAAAGTGCTGCTCATAGGGGGTCATATGATTGCTGGGTTTTTCTCTGTATGTATTATTGTAGGGTCGACCTTACAATGTAAAGCACCTTGAGGCGAATGTATCACTTACACCGGGGCTTCACTTTTACTCAGTAATCAGTCAGTGAGATGATGTGAGGAAACAACAAAGGTCTCCAAACGTTCTCCTCCCTGCAGAGGTGCTGATGGGATTCCTGATCATGCTAGGGTCTCTGAGCATGTGGTGGCTGTAACCGTGTAAACTGTCTGCTTAGAGATTATTTTACTAGATAAAATAGCGCAGAGGGGGGAAAAATCAGGCTCCTGGCTCACACAGGCTCTCCTCCAAAGTCCTCATTTACAAACGTGAACATTACAGTGTTCTGACAAACCATCCTACTTTGGCAAAACGTCCTACCGTAAGTAGTTTATGCACATTTCTGCTGTCACAGACTAATTCCAGCACAAATTTCAGTAGGTATGACGGTTTGCCACTTAACGTTGCCCATCAGAGTATGCTTGTAGCTTATATTCTTAAAGCCAGGACGGTTTGCCACTTCATTTTACCCGTTAAAGTATGCTTGTAGGTAACATTCACAAAGGTAGCATGGTTCGCCGCTGAATTTTAGTTGTTAAAGTATGCTTGTAAGCAGTGTTGGTCAAGTTACTTGAAAAAAGTAATCGGTAACTAATTACTGATTACTTCCCCAAAAAAGTAATCCCATTACTTTACTGATTACTTATTTTCAAAAGTAATTAGTTCTTAGTTACTTTTTTAAAAACACGATTTACAACCTGAAGAGGTGATAAAGTGATAGATCTTTTAGCCCAATTCTACTTTTTCTACATAATCCATCATACAAAATGTAATCAAATGGAAAAGCCTCTTTTTAAAACTCGTTTTATTAGTTTTAATCTTTTAACTTTATGCAGCAAGCAAACAGCGTCATGCTTGCTCTGAAGTTTAGGGGTTTTTTCGCTGTAAAAAGAAGTTTTCTTCCCACGCACAGCGGACACTAATGTTTTTGTCCCTTTTTACAGAATCAAACTCAAAGTAAGGTCAGTACTTCCACGCTTTAAACGCTGCACGCTCATACTCTCTCTGCACTCGATATATGATCCATTGTTGATCTGCACACAGCTGTCGCTTACGTCACTGTCATGAGACACTTGCAAAAAAATCACGGTTTTAGTAACGCAGCGTGCTTACAGGAAAGTAACAGTAATCTAATTACCTTTTTTTGCAATAGTAATTCCTTACTTTACTCGTTACTTTAAAAAAAGTAATCGGATTACAGTAACACATTACTGCCCATCTCTGCTTGTAGGTCAAATTCACAAAAGTAGGATGGTTTGGCACTTAATTTCGTGTTGTGTGCATAAACAACGGGTAGGATGGATTCCCAGAACAGCGGCTAACAGCTGGATCATCCTGTCCGAGTGCAGCAGGGCAAACAGCGAACAGCCACTTCCTGTTACAGACAGTATGTCCTCGGTTTAAAATAAACTCACTGCTGCAGCACTAAACTGCCCCCTCACACTGCTGTTTAGTTTCAGTGTCCTTATTTTCCTGTGAGTTATCGATCCCGTCACTAGTTAGCTAACACAAACTAATGTTAGCCAACCAATCACATGACGTCACATCCCGTGCTGACAGACGATGGCGCCAAATGTGTTTTTAAAACTTTGAGCAGTTATTTGTTAAACCCAGCGTCACAGACATTGTTATATCTGACAGCGGCGCTCCGTGGGGTAAACCGGTGTTTCATGCCGTCTTTCTACCATCAGCGCCTGTTCGAAGGCGGGAAGTTTGCATTTTATGCACAGCCGTGAATCATCCTGGAGTGCAGAGAGCTAATCTGAGCCGAAAGGTCTGTCAGTGAACCCTGCGGCATCAGCTGACCCACTCACCTCCATCAGATCTGGGTCAACCTCGTGTCAGACCCTGCAGGCCTCCAGGACTGCATCCATCAGCAGGACTCGTTTATTAACGTGAGCCTTCATGCTCCTGCAGTCACAGCCCATCGTACAGCAGTGCTTCTGCCTCGATCCTATTACACTCTATTTTGGTTAATGTGAGCAGGTAAAGGTGTCTTCAAGGAAACGTGGAGCAGCTTCGTTCAACCTGCAGCCCTTAACTTCTCCACGTGACCGAGCAGCTCCTTCGGGCAAAGTGGTTCAATGGTTCCCAAACGTTTGTTTTGATAGGCCACCCTTTTGTTTTACAAGAAAATCTTTCAGCATGTGAACATGACCTGATGCTGCTGAAGTGAAGCAAAGTTACAGAGGTTTGATTACACAGCAAAATCTCCAGTGTTAAATTAACACTAGAGAGTGTCTATATGGGTCCACACCTCTGAGTGTTAAATTAACACTGTTGACAGTGTTATATGTTTAAAAGTAACCTGGTCAGTTTTGAAGATTAACAATGGCTAACACTGAGCAGTGCTGAGTTTCTAACACTGGAAAATAACTCAGAATGTTAGAAATAATCCAGTGTTAGAAAATCAGCACTGCTCAGTGTTAGTCTTTGTTAATCTTCAAAACTGACTAGGTTACTTTTAAACATATAACACTGTCAAAAGTGTTAATTTAACACTCAGAGGTGTGGACCCATATAGACACGCTCTAGTGTTAATTTAACACTGGAGATTTTGCTGTGTACAGACACGGCTGAGCAGTCATTTGTAAAAGTTTACATTTGTTCCTGGACGGGCTGTTGGTCAGTTGTCCAGCAACTGTTTTATTGGCCAGACTACAGGAACTCTCAACCTCTCAACCTCAAGCTTTTGAACCTCGTTCAGAAACGAGCAGGTGACGTCATGGCGATGGCGTCCATCTTTTATACCGTCTACAGGACGGCGTTGGAGCTGCAGGTGGACGTGTGTGAGATTTTCTGTGTTTCTCAGATTTTTGTGGTCTTGATTCTTCTGCGTTGATTTTCTGTAAAATCTTTGATATTGTGTTAAATTATTTACGTTGAACCTTGAATTAAAGAAGTTGAAGCTTTTATTCTCCACTTTCTTTTAACTGCAGGCTGTGTGCGCTTAACTGAGCGTGTGCTGAACCAGGATATCTGCTGTGGTGTGTAACCAGCGCTGGAGGATCTGCGGCTGAAAGCTGATATTCCGCTGGCTCACGGCTTCAGCCTCGTATTGGGTGGACCTCTGTAATTCCATTAATACTGCCTGCAGGTGAGAGTGTGTGTGGACAGATTGGCCTATAATACAAAGTGGCTTACAGGCCTGGATCTACACGCACAGTGCAGGCATTAAGGTTATGGAGCCAGGTGGAGGATTAAAGCCGGCCAGCACACGAGCATCACCTGAGGTGACTCCGCAACAATGGTTAACTGTTAGCAACACGCTAATGCAGCTTCCCAACAGTGGACAGTGTAAACAAAGAGCTCAGGACGTAACGCAGAGGAGGACACTGATACCAGCAGCAGACCAGTCAGAGCAGTGACTGCTGCTGGTTCCGCTCCTCTTATTAACAACCTATCAGAGTTCAGTCTACAAGAATGCCATTACATTTAAGACGTAATCCTCCTTACAGATGACCACTGTCACCGAGAGGACATCAAATACACACACACTGTTTGACATGTGTTTGTGTGCAATGCGAGGCTGACAACTGAAGATGTTCAAACAGCCTGCAGAGTGCAGCAAGGACAGAAGCAGGAAGTTACATGCGCTCCATGAAGTTGGAAATCCTGGGTCGGAAATTTGAGCTGGAATCCCTGAGTTAAGCTGGAGTTCTCTGTCTAAAGTACAGAGAAGCCCTCTAAATCAGTATCTCCTCACGCTCCAACATCCTCTCTGCCTGACACTAATCACGCTAACCTGCTGCACATCCTGTCCAGCTCCATCTCTGATTAGTCAGCTGATAGAGGTTTCTTCATGTCCAGCCTCACATACAGCTCACGGTACGCGTTTCCTTTTCTCTGTTGGAAGGATTCACCACTGTTGCGTATTTGTGACCCGCTAACATACTGCAGTGTTTATAAGTGCAAAAAACCAGCCAGTGTAAAATGCTTATATCTCCGTAGTGACCGGTCAGGGGCTACACGACCTTTGCTCCCAGCTGCTCTTCCTGTCCTACAGATTATAAAGAAGGGAAACAAAACCACGGATGCAGGTTTCAATAAACATGTGCAAATATATTTTCGTTTCATGTCATACAAACAGTGATAAAAGTGTGAATCATTAGCAAAGTTAACAAGTGAACAAACATCAGAGACCAAAATGTACAAAACGTGCCACGTGAGCATAAACGTGGAACAGTGCATGGTATACTTGGAGACAGGAAACAGGAAGTTCATCATGCTACGCTTCAACACGTTAACTGCATCGAGAGGTTAATAAAACACAATCAACACGTTCTCTTACAGGCCAGAAATATTATGGTCAAAATAAAGATTATTCAATGAGCAGGTGAATTATTATATACACAATATGAGTGAGCACAGCTTCCAGTATATTCAGGAGTGGAAACTGCATAAAGTTTCTATTCATGTTCTGGAAAACACAAAAGTACAGACATGTCAGCAAAACAGCTAGTATTCCCACAAACAGGTTCAAGCTAAAGTCTGGCCACGTTCTCAGCAGTTCTCGGCAAATTGAAATGTATCTGCTGATATTAATGTGCGTTAAGTTTAGTGAGACTCTGTATTAGCAGGCAGGTGTTTACTCGAGGCTAGAGGCAGAACATCACACGAAACCACCGTTTCTAGATTTTTGTATTATTTTTACACACAAATACATTTTTTAAAAAGACACAGTTTGGTTTAACTATAATGTTTCACATGCCTGTAAACGTCACTTTCTAGGTTATCAAAACATAATTCCAATTCAAATCAATTTGAAAATCACGCTGTCACAAAAAAAACCCTAATTTGCGTCGATCAGATGTGACGTGTTCGGAACCGCACCTGAGATTTGATGACATGAAGACAAATAAATAGAATCAGACTGTGAATCAGATGATCACTGAAATCTAAAAGTTAGAAAAAGGTAGCAGATAATTTTACAGTGATATAAACCTGCTCAGATTAAAGCCAATATTTTAATGCACAGTCTGAAATGTGCGGAAGAGGATTAGGGACACTGGGAAAAAAACGAGCACGTCCTGTTTTTTTCTTTTCTAGAAATCTGAGGAAAAAAACTGAGAAAAAACTTCTTTTTTGTCAGAATTCTGACTTAATCTCAGAATTAAAGTGATTAAAGAGGTTAAAGTTTAAAGAGATTAAAGTTTAAAGATTATTCGGATGAAAAAGTTTTTTTCTCAGAATTCTAGAAAAGAAAAAAAAAAGACATGCCCATTTTTTTTTTTTTTTAAACAGTGGCCCTATTCCTCTTCCGTACTAAAGAACATATAACTGTCCTAATATATAAAGTTAGGAATGTCTGTTCACAAAGGAGATTTTCTGTGACATTTTGTACATATCTGAATTTCAAAACAATATCATTTGTGAAACTGTTGGGAAGCTTAGCTTATAAATTAGCTCTTGAGCTAACAGTTAACAGTCCACTCACTGCTAAAAGGCTGACAGAATATTTACTTTGGTTAATATAGTAAATGAACTCTGGGAATTCTGACTCAGTATGTTAGTACTTTGGTAAATAAAAAAAAAATTCTGTTCCAAGTTAGTTTTTTTCAATCTCATCTAACATATCAAAAGTTAATAAATGTTGCTATAAACTATAAATCAACAATTAAAAGGCACAAACTAGGGGACTGTGAACCCGTTGTCATGGTATTTCAATAATCAATCCGATTGTTCAGTCTGACGTCACTAGCCGTGTCTGGGTCTAAACTCCGCTGCAGGTCCATATATCAAACGATCACTGTGGCATTACTGAGAGTTAAAAACTGTCTAAAGTCTTTCATCTTTAATAAAATGATCAGCGTTCTGCTCTACCAGGTGTAACAATTGAGTTTAACATCCAGGCATCCATGAAAACTGAATTTATGACATTTAACGGAGTTAGAAGTTAGCAGGGAGTTAGCTCGCTAGCTTCTATCTAAATACAATATAGCATGTCCTGACTGCGGGGTTTTGGAAACAAATTAAAACGTACAGCTTTCTTATCACTTCCAGCATAAATGAAGACAGAAAACTAAACAGCAGTGACGTTTGTAGGGTTACTGAAGTTGAGCTACCTGGTATATAATGATGTGCTACATGACCGCTAGCGACACAGCTATGTTAGCTTAATATAAACAAGCTAACTTTTTTTTCCACTCGATAAAAGTTAACGTGAGTGTTCTCGGTGGTCAGGAACAAATGTAATCGCATGGCAGGATGCTGTAAAAGGACCAAACTTCAGCCAGGAGAACAACTGAGATAATCCATCCACATATGAGGTTAGTCATTCATATACTGCTGCATGGGCTGGGCTGTAGTTACATCCTAAGGTTTTAAAAACTGAGCTTAAATAAATGATTAGCGGTAATAAAAGCCGAGGGAGGTCAACAGTGATCACTGACTGTTTTAGGAGCTTTTTGAGATCAAATAGAAGAAAATACATAACATTAAACATGTTAACAACACAAAAGCCATATTAAACGCAGACTACTTTAGACCCGGAAGTAGGATTCGTCGCGTCATCACTGAACAACCGGATATCTAGTAGAGAAAAAAAAACTAGCCTATTATCCTGCAGCTAACAGATCACTAGCTAGCAAACATGGCCAGAAAATAAACAAATATTCAGTTAAAAGAATTAAATGCAGTCTTCTAAAACTGTTGCGTCAGTATTTTTGCGACTACACAGAAAATTATTTTGAAGTAGAACAGTGCGTCAAACTAAAACTCCCTGCTTCTTCATTCAGTAGTGTGCTAATAGCTAATGAGCACACATGTATTAATATTTTTCAAGCTAATAGCTCATTAGTAAGCTTACTAGGTGTGTTGAATATTAATTTAAATATTGCAGTAACTTTTAGAACAAAATATTAGCTAGTGCTTGATAGCTAACATTTAAAGTCTTTAATTAGCATAACTTTAGGTTACGCTAGCTTTGACTGTAGCACATAGTGAGTGTACTAGCTTTAACTTTGCGCACTAACACGCATTTAGGCTCATGCTAATAAGAGTAAGAACTGTAAGTAAGAACTGAGGCTGGTCATTTTATGAATGCATATGTAAAATACATTGACTCCTTTTTAATCTCAGTTTAATTGAACACATCGTTCTACTTTAATTTCTTTTACTGTAGCACACCAGAGCTAGCTGTATAAATAAAGCTGACGATTACGTCTGTAAAGACTTATCTGAACTTCACAAATCTGCTGGTTAAACAAAGCAAACATACATAAAGCATTTCTTCACCTGCAGGACAACTTCAGTCCTTTTGTTTTGCTGTACATGACCACATCCTGACAGTGTGTCATGGAAAACCTACATTCATCTCTCACTTTATTAGGTACACCTGTTTAACTGCTTGTTAGCTCAAATGTCTTATCAGCCAATCACACGGCTTAACCCAGTGTGCAAAGATGTGGTCGAGGAGACCTGCTGAGTTTCAAACTGTGCATCAGAATGGGTAAGACAGGTGATGTGTTGTTGTTGGTCTGAGTGTTTCAGAAACTGCTGTAACTGGGATTTTCCCACCAACCATCTCTGTGTTTAAAGGGAACAGTCGGAAAAAGAGGAAATACCCAGTGAGCAGCAGTTCTCTGGGAGAAAATGACTTGTTGAGGTCAGAGGAAGATGACATGAAGGCAACGATAACTCAAACAGCTGCTTGTTACAGTGCCGTGCATAAAGAAGAGCACCTCTGAAGCTGCTGGTGTGGTGGCATCGTTTAAACCCCACAGCCTACCTAAGTGTTGTTGCTGACCATGTCCAACCCATCTTCTGATGGCTGCTTTTAGCAGGATAACACACCGTGTCACAAAGCTCAGATTATCTCAGCCTGGTTTCTTGAACATGATGATGAGTTCACTGTACTCAAATATTGAGGGAAACCAATGTTTCAGCCCAAAATCTCATTCCAGTGGATCACCTTTGTGATGTGGTGGAACGGGAGATTCTCATCATGGATGCAGATGACAAATCTGCAGCAGCTTTGGGATGATGTCATGATGATGTCAGGTTAATATGAACCAAAATCTTACAGGAATGTTGAGACATGAAGAATTAAAACAGGAAAAAGGGCGTCCAACCTGTTACCGCAGAGGTGTACCTAATAAAGTGACCAGTGAGTGTATTGGTGGGCTTTGGGTGCAGCTTGGTTCCTTGTGTAGTGCTTTAAATGAAACGGGGTCAAACAGGGCTAGACTGGGTCAGACTGGGCACAACGCTTCAAGGAGGTACGAGTCGTTAACTTTACAAACTTTAATAAACTCTTTAGTCTGATTGGAACATTCAACTCCCACACTCTTTAGAGGACTGTGGAGTGGACTGCACCACCGAGTCATACATCAGCTACAAACATCTGAATATTAAAGAAGACGAATTGTGTTTCCTGTGACGAGTTAGAGGGAAACAAAAGCTTCGACAGTGAGTCAGCTAACAGAATAAAGGAAGTACAAGCCAGAATCACTGGGAGCTGCTTCCCAACAGGCTTCCAGAAGCTGGCCAATCAGAAGAATGTGGGCTCATAGGGAGGGGGGCCTTAAAGAGACAGAAACAAAATCGGCTCGTGCCGATTAGAGGAAGATTAATGTGCCACTGTGTGTCATGTAAAGCTACTCTAGTGGAGTCCAGGAATAAAAATGTAGATGAAAGTGATAATAACAATAATGATGATGATGATGATGATGGGTCCCTTTTAGGCCAAACCTTTTGTTCCCTAAAACAGAGTTTCTAAACCTGAAACATTTTTCGCCCTTGTGTTTTTAGGCTTTATAAAGTTATTATAATATTAGGTGATATTTGCTTGCTATGTGTCACTGAATTTTCCGTGTCCTGTGCACTCCACACACACAAGGTGATGAAACAGATGCGTGTCCAAATGGAGTAAATACTGCAGTATAATAAGAATACTCATCCATGGGACCATCCAAGGATAGTCCTGGCTTCCTACGGGGGTTTGAGACAATGACACGTTGATCTGCTCAGGTTTATGTTTATGTATGAACTCTGACTGAATTACACACAATTTGAGGCAACCAGGTGTTTTACAGCAACCACACTGGGCTCTAACAGACACACTGATTTATCGTTGCTTTTATCACCACTCAGGTCCAACCAAACTACCACGTGTCTGATAACTACCTGCCCAGTTAAAGAAAAACAAACACAATCCACCTGCAACACAGGTGAGGTGAACAAATGGAGGGTGTATTCAGGTCTGGATTGTGGAGGCATTAGTGAAGTGTGTTCAGGCTAAACCAGGATGATGAGTTGCTCTCTAATCAGACGTCGCCCGGTGTTGTTCAGGCTAACCCAGTCTAGCTTTGCCCAGTTTAGTGCAATCTAGAGTCTTTTAGTGTCCAGTCTATTCTCGCCTGGTCAAGTCTAGTTTATCTAATCTGGAGAATAAAAAAGCCTGAGCCAGTCTGCGCTGGCCTACAGATCCCAGTCCAGCGCACTCTGTTCTAAGCAGCCACGCAGTGGTTCGGTCTGCGAGACATGACGTATCCTCTCCTGCAGACGCAGCGGTACGAGCCGTCGGTGTTCACGCAGCGAGCGTTCACGCACGGGTACTCAATCCTGACGCTGTCCTCACACTCATTTACATCTGCAAACACACACACACACAATCAGTAATTCAGTACTGGAAATCTAACATATAAATGTGATTCATCAAGCCCTGGTCACACAGCAAAGGACGACTGCCTGGCAACTGCTGGTTGCTAGGGGGAAATGTGAATCGGGTCTCTGGGCGTCTGTGATTGAGGCTTTAACAGTTTATCTTCTTCTTTGCTGTCTCATAGCGATCTGTGCTCTCCTCTGCAGCCTTACCTATGCAGGTCATAGTGGTCATGTCCAGCTCGTATCCTTGGTAACAGTCGCAGGTGTAACCCTCTGCAACACGAATGCACCTGCCGTTCTCACAGCCGTGCAGGATCCCACAATCCTCAGCTGTGCTCAGGCTGGCGTATGACTCGTAACGCCCTGAGAGATGAGAGAAGGAGAAAGCAGGCTTCACTGTGTTGGTAGTTTCAGCTAGTTCACCTGCTGCTCACCTGGCCTGACCCGGTCCACCTCGACCTTTGGCCTCAGCACTGAAGCAGCGCTTTATGTTCACACGTTTTTATATTTTTCTTTGCATTTTAAATAAAAGTTTTGTTTCTGGACTCACTCTCATACAGCCTCCTCGGTACCCCTCCTCCTCCGCTCCTGTCGGTGAAAGAAGGGAAGGGCGGCCCCGGCCTCCACGCCCTGTCCTCCCCTTCCTCCTCTGTCTCCTCGTAGCGCCCTCCAGGCAGCGGGGCCAGGCTGAGAGGAGGACTGTCGGGCCTGGATGGTGGATGAGGCACGACTCCAAGCCCAATGTCAGCTCGTGGGTCCGGAGGAATGCGGAAGGGAGGCGGTCTGGACTGGGAGCTGTCAGGAGGCCCGTAGTCTCCCTCGGAGTAGTAACCAGTGCTGTGACACACAAACATCTGTTAACGTAACCTGATGATTATTAGAACAGCGACAGCCATGAGTTTGGTCTCACCTGTACTCAGGCCTACGATACGTTTCATCTGGCAGGCTCCCTCTGAAGCCTGACCTGCTGCCCTCTGCTGGAGAGTAATCATCATAGTCGGAGTGACCGTAGTCTCTGCCGGGAATCACAGGGAAGTAGTCGAGTCCATAAGGAGGCAGGTTTGGAGAAGCTGAGTTCATGAGGAGGAACGAGAAAGTCAAATTAAACTCGACTTTAGATTCAAACTCAAAATAAAACTGAGAAATGTGAACAGTTTTCTGTACCACTCCCTCGTCTTCGACCTGCTTCCGTTTCAGAGTCCGGATAAGTCGCCGGGAAAAGAGGCGGAGGAGGGAACGAACTGCACATACTGGCATACCCCTCTGTGGAGAGACGAATGCCAGTTAATCTGTTAAATATGCTACAAGGTCATCATACCAACTGATGATATTTAGGATGTTTAAACTACAGCTGTGACCTCTACATTGAAGGAACAACGCTTTCAAATCCGGGGACCAGGAGGCATACAGTGCTGCCAGGGCCAACCTGAGAAGAGGCATCAAGACTGCCAAGCAGCAGCACAGGAGGCGTATCGAGGCCAGGTTTGAGAACAACACAAACCCAAGGCAGGTCTGGGAGGGCATCAGGGCTATCACGGACTACAAAAGAAGAACACCATCACCCTCAGCCGACAGTTCTACTCTGGCTGAGGATCTAAATCTCTTTTATGCCCGTTTTGATAGGGAGAACACCGACCCTGTCCTGTCCCCTCTCCCCTCAACCGACCCTGCTCCGGTCCTGAGCACTCATGAGCTGAGGCGTGTGTTCCGGAGCATTAACACCAGGAAGGCGGCCGGGCCGGATGGAGTGCTGGGCCGGGTGCTAAAAGACTGTGCTGCGGACCTGGCGGACGTCTTCACCTCTATATATAACACCTCGTTGTCCTGTTCACTGGTACCATCCTGTTTCAAAGCAGCAACCATCGTTCCCATCCCAAAACACTCAAATGTCACATGTCTGAACGATTTCAGACCTGTGGCACTCACCCCCATTCCCGCCAAATGCCTGGAGAGACTGGTCATTAAACACATCAGAGCTGCTTTTCCACCATCCCTGGACTCGCACCAGTTTGCATACAGGGAGAACCGGTCAACCGAGGATGCGATCGCCACAGTGCTGCACACATTACTGAAGCACTTGGAACACAGGAACACCTATGCACGGCTCCTCTTTGTAGACTACAGCTCGGCTTTTAATACCATCCGGCCATACAAACTCCGTCCCAAACTCCACCAACTGGGACTTAACTCCTCTCTGTGCAACTGGACTGTGGACTTCCTCACTAACCGTAGACAGAGTGTCAGAGTGGGTAAGAACACCTCTTCCACCCTTGTGGTCAACACCGGTGCCCCTCAGGGGTGTGTTCTGAGCCCTCTGCTATACACTCTCTTCACCCATGACTGTATTTCCTCCTGCGCGTCCAATCTCATTGTTAAGTTTGCAGATGACACTACAGTGCTCGGACTTATATCCAACAATGATGAGACAAACTATAGGACAGAGGTGCAACAACTAGAGTCATGGTGCCACGACAATAACTTGGTCTTAAACACCAAAAAGACCAAGGAGATCATTGTAGATTTCCGGAAGAGGGGCCATAACAACCATCTGCCTCTCTTCATTGGCAGTGAGGCGGTGGAGAGGGTGAGCAGTTTTAAATTCTTGGGGGTAACTGTGACCGAGGACCTGTCCTGGGGCAACCATATCACCTCAGTTGTACGGAAGGCCCAACAGCGCCTCTACTACCTGAGGAGACTGCGGAGCGCACACATTCCCAGATCTCTGATGTTGAACTTCTACAACTGTGCCATCAGCAGCGTTCTGACGTATGGATTTCTAGTGTGGTTCCCCAGCTGCACCAAGGCCGATCAGCAAGCACTCCAGCGGGTGGTGAAAGAAGCTGGCAGAATTATTGGAACAAGTCTGCCAGAGATCAGTAATATCTTCCCCACTCGCTGTCTGAGGAGGGTGCACAGTATCCTGCGGGACCAACATCACCCTGCGCGCCACCTTTTCCATCTGCTGCCCTCAGGGAGAAGGTACAGGTCTATACAGGCCAGAACATCCAGACTGGCCAACAGCCTGTATCCACAGGCTGTGAGGCTCCTGAACTCTCTGCCCCCCTCTCACGGACAATAACCATATCCAACTTCTTAATAGCAATGAACTGGTCTGCATTGGTGCATCATATCTTTATTCTCTTCCCCCTCCTGCCCCCCCCCCCTCTTTCTTAAATAGATAACTATCATATCTGATATCATATCTCACAGTACAATAATATTGAATGGGTTGCATTGTTGTATTTTGTCATGTTTCTCAGGTCTTTGTCTGAATTTCTACGAACATTATTGCTAAGGATTGTCTTATTGCATTGGAGTCACACTGGGTTAAATATGTACACTTGGGTTTTAAGGGGTATTTATTATTTTCTTCTTTTTTTGGGGTTGTATGGAAGCCCCAAACACAATTTCATTGTTCTTGACAATGACAATAAATAAATAAATACTAAATACTAAAATACATCTTTGGGCTTCCACAGAGGGTGACAGCAGGAAGGCTTCCCAATTCAAATTCCAGTTTAACAACTTAAAATTCTTCTCCTGTAAATGTCACCACGTCGGGGTAATGGCTTCAAAATCTACAACACTGAATACACACGGCTTTGGAGCTTTTGATGATTTCTGGAGGTATAAAAACAATAAAACCTCTCGACGTCTTCCTAACAGCCTTCCTGAGGAGACACCAGATGTTTTTATAGTTTCCAGTGGTTCTTTTGTTTACCTGTGTCGGGGGCAGGACAGAGGGCGCAGCTGAACCCCCAGCCCTGCCCATACAGACAGCAGCAGTCTGTGAAGGTGATATGAGCTCCCATCAGAACGCTCTGA
The DNA here is from genome assembly GCF_057382095.1 of Aulonocara sp. 'chitande type north' Nkhata Bay. Classification (NCBI taxonomy): domain Eukaryota; kingdom Metazoa; phylum Chordata; class Actinopteri; order Cichliformes; family Cichlidae; genus Aulonocara; species Aulonocara sp. 'chitande type north' Nkhata Bay. The sequence continues at coordinate 39,202,754 of NC_141357.1, read as the reverse complement.
CACACCAGGCCTGTCGTCACGTGCTGCCAGCATATGGACAGGTTCTCATCTGGAGAGCATGAAGAAGTCAACACCAGAGCAGAGAAAGCAAAGCAAAACTGATGGCAGGAAGCTATTCATATAGTTTCTCGACTTTTGTGTGAGTCTGCATGCTGCGTCTGCCTGTCACTGTGCTGCTGGAACACCAGAGTTTCCGTGATGATGGACAATAAAGGATATTTCTATTATTTCTAGGGAGGAGAAGTAGAAGCAGGAAGCTCAGGTTTACCCTGATTGAGGTCGGAGGAGTTGACACAGTTTCGTTGGGTGTCGTCGAGGACCAGAGGAGGCTGACAGCTGCAGTAATACGAACCAACTGTGTTCACACAAATCCCTCCCACACAGCTCTCCTCTTCACACTCATCATGATCTGACACAAACAAGGAGGGAAAAAACTTTATTGACACAGAAATTCAAATCGGTTTGAGCAAATTAAGCTGCTGAGCTTCGGTTCGGCGTACCAACACACTCCAGCAGCGTGCTGTTGTAAACGTATCCGCTGGAGCAGTAGCAGCTGTATCCCGGGATGTTGTTGACACACACGCCGTTCTTACACACCTCTGGATGGAAACGCTTACACTCATCCACATCTGGCAACAAAGGCACGAAAAAGGACACGTGTCTCAAAGATGTTCTCATTCATGTCCGCTGTACCTCCCTGCAGCGTTGTGACGTACGGATTGTTACTGATCCTGTTTTTTACAGTCCAGACTTTCTGAGTCTGAGGGTTTTAAAAACACTCTTATACCTTCTGGGTTACTAATTCCCAACTTTCTGAAAACACAGCAAATATCTGAAAACATCTGGAAACGGTATCTGTGCCGACCGGACATTCTGCGACCCAGTAACATCATCAGTCAGGAAGTGAAATGCAGTGGGGTCAGGGTTAAAGAGGTCTGTCTGTGTTTGTACCTCTGTAGCTGAAGGCTCCTGGTCCTTCTGTAACATATCCATTCCCACTGGGACACAGAGTTAGAAACTCAGCTGCAACACAGAAAGACTTTATCAGAAAATTAACCAAAGCGCAGCTCTGAAGTCCTGATAGGTTGATAGGTGGCCTGCATTCACTATACACACAAGCTTTCCCACCTGTGTATGCTGTAGGGCAGGGGTGGTACTGGCAGCCCAGCCCCCAGCCCTGCCCCAGTGTGCAGCAGCACTCCTGCTGGGTGGTGTTGGTGGCCAGCAGGCTGCAGGTTCCCCGCTCTGCCAGGTTGTAATAACACTCCCTCAGCTCGCCAGGACGAGCCTGAGGAAGGGGCGGCAGCATCGGAGACAGCTCCACCACGCTGGCGTGGAAAGCGGAGGAGGAGGTGGTGGTAGAGGATTGGCGGGCACGGACTATGTCTGTTTCTGAAGAAAAATGAGAATATGAAAGTTAAATTAGCATCTACCAAACAGGTTTGGGTGTTTGGCATGTTTTAGCTTTTGTTCTGCGAGGTCATCTTTGGCGACCATCACCGGTTATTTCAAAATACAGTTTTTCGTGTAGCCAGAAGTGACCCAAGATATCAGCTAATGCTATCAAGCTTGGTTAGCATGCTCCAGGACACAGACCCAAGAATTTCACTGAGCAGAACTAGAGCTCAGACCTCTTTAGTACAATAACCTCACAGTAGCCTTTTTATTGATCCAATAATTGCATTAAAAAAGCTCAAACAGCGCAAACACAGAGGAGAGGTTCAGTTCAGGCATGCTAGCTAGCTGAGGTGAAACCTAGCAGACAGCTAGCAGCTACAGCTGCCTGTGTGACCATCCACCTGTCAGTCAAACAAGGCCAACTTTAAGCCTTAATAAAATTAGTCAGCTCAGTTCTAAAAATCATTCCCCTCTCATACTGTTGTTAAGAAGGGGTAACTTTTGTTAATTTCTGTTTTAAAGCTGGATGCTTTAACAAGGAGACTGACTCACTACAACCTCAAGTGGCTATTAGAGGAATTGCAGCTTTTGTTGGCAGTTGGGGAAAAGAAAGTCCAAGGATCATTATTCCATCTTCAGCAATGGAAGAGGCCCCCACACCAGCAACATCAGCAACAACAGAGATGAAAATCTTATTAACGGCATGGGGCTGGGATGGAGTTGGGTTGTGGCTCGTGTGAGCAGCAGCAGCTACACAGCAGCCATGTAGTCTCATATGTGTTTACCTAGAGCTGCAGCGTGGACGCACCGTCTGGCCGCCGTGTCGTAGCTGTGACCTGCCTGGTCACATTCACACATGAAGGACCCCTCCACGTTCTCACAACGAGCTGAGCCACACACACCCGGCAGAGACACACACTCATTCACATCTGAAAGACACATACACAAACGCATTTCATTTCATTCACATAAACCTTGTTTAGATTGTTTTGTAGATTAACCCATTAAAAAAACAATAATCTCAGGCACACGTCCAAATTTTGGGAAATAACACAAAACAAGAAAGTTAACAGCAAAAACAAACAATAATGAAACTCAGTTAAAAGAAGCCAAATGCCCGATAAAATGCTTGTCTTTGCGGGGCTGCTGTGACTCTGTGCCTGGGATCACCGTAATGACCCTAATATCATTGAAAAGCGCAGCGTCGCTGCTTTCAGGAACCGTTGGAATTCTTTCAATTGAGCAAATGGTTCAGGAGTTACAGATGTTGAAAACACCCATCTGAATCTAGCGACAGGTTAGGCTTTAGAGGGTCAAACATGTGATGCTGAAAAAAACATTTGTAGGATCCAAAGTCTTAAAATGTCTTTTTGGTTTTTTTTAGACCCAAGAACCCAAAAGCCTTGAATCCTCACACTTGTGCTCTAACACGTACCCACACAGGTCTTTCCATCGGCGGAGGAGGTGAAGCCTTGGTCACAAATGCAGCGGTAAGTTCCAAACAGATTCTGACAGTAGGCGTTTGCGCCGCACACTGTCGTGTTGCCACATTCATTAATATCTGATTGAAAGAAGAAACGAGAAGGAAGTCAAGTCCATCCGTTCATCCATTTTCTACGGCTCGTCTGGCCTAAGCAGAGATGAGGCCTCCCTCGTTTGTTCTAAGTGGATGCTGAAGCGTCGGTAACATGTGCTCAGACTCACCTTCACAGATCCCAGCGTGGTTCACCTGGTAGCCTGGCTCACAGTTAGTGAGGCAGCTGTAGGAACCAATGGTGTTCTCACATCGCTGTGACCCGCAAATAGAACCACCGGACAAGACGCATTCATCAACATCTGAAAGAGACAGACAGACAGAGGTCGTTAGACGTCAAGGTTCACAGCTTTGGATTGGCCTTAAACATCAGTAATATAAACTTTGATTCACATGAGGCCAACACTTCCTATGGAGCACCTCAGGGTTCAGTACTGGGTCCAGTTAATATATATGAGCAAGTATGTGCAGCACGTTGTACGTTTATAAGATATTTTATTTTGCTGGTCAGATTACAGAGACTGTATGGAGAAGAGCTTTGAACCACTACATGATGCACCTCATGAAGGCTTTGAATACATCGGTCCTATTTTAATTTCTTTCTTTGGCTGACAGGAAGTCAAAATACTTATTTTAATATTCTTCTTCTATTTGTCACGATTCATTTATCAGTTTATCTGTTCGTCTATTTTTTGGATGGTACTGGCAGCCACGAGGAGATGGACACAGGCTGCAGGGTCATGACCTAATTAACAGGTCAGGCCTACTTAAACTGGGCTGAAGGTGTCACACTTGTGTGTGTGTGTGCATACCAAGGCAGGCAGTCCCCTCGGGGTTGGTGGTGAAGCCAATTTGACAGTCGCACTGGAACGAGCCTTCGGTGTTCACACAGCGACCGTCCGAACACACCCCCGCCTTAACACACTCGTCCACGTCTGCACAAAGACACGAGAAGACAAAACTGAAGAGCCACAAACAGGCAGCAGCCGAAGGCCTGCGGAGCATCTCACGCAGCATGCAGTGATGTCTGCGGGCTCTGCAGGCCATCGCTGACTGCACAGGTGTAAAAGATTTTTGGACCTGACTGTAATATATCCGACACAACAGCTCCGACATCAGTCCTGCTTTCCTGCGACGGTCATGAGGCTGCTGTGGTATTAAATGAAATACTTAAACATCTGAATACGGACGTGCGCACAAACCCAAAGAAGCGTCCTGATAAACGTTCCCCGTTTGATCGGCGGGACTCACCGAGGCAGGCCGTCCGGTTCTCAGTCAGCGTGAATCCCTGCGAGCACACACACGTGTAGGATCCAGGCGTGTTCACACACTCTCCTCTGGAGAAACAGAAATCTCCCTCCAAACACTCGTTAATGTCTGAGGACACACACACACACACACATTAAAATGATCTGTTTAACGCACCGTTCTGTACGAGGGCGCCTCATCACCACCCACATCTGGTAAAGTTATATTTAACTAGCAGAGAGCGACCTCACCTCTGCACTGCCTTCCCAGGCTGGAGGTTCGATACCCGGGCGCACAGTCGCACCTGAACGAGCCGACGGTGTTCACACAGACCCGTTCTGCCTCACACACCCTGCCGCTCGCACACTCGTCTATGTCTGCACAGAGAGTGACATCATCATTGATCGCTGCTGCTCACAGGGGGTCATGTGATTGTTGGGTTTTTCTCTGTATGTATCATTGTACGATCTACTGTACAATATAAAGCACCTTGAGGCGACTGTTGTTGTGATTTGGCGCTGTGTAAATAAAACTGGATTGAATTGAATTGAATTGAAAATTGATCGGCCTTTCCTAACTGATTTGCTCAGAGGCTCCGCCTTCTGCCACTGCAAGCTGAGGATGGACGGATGATGAAACGGTGATGAGTCTAAACATAATGTTGATTTCTAAACAGGCTCAGCTCCTGTGTGTGTGTGTGTGTGTGTGTGTGTGTGTGTGTGTGTGTGTACCTGTACACACTCCATCCACGCTGTGGTATCCCTGCCGACAGTCCACACACCTGTAGGAGCCTTCAGTGTTCACGCACCGCTGACCGGGACAGGAGTCGCCGTCCTCACACTCGTTTATATCTGCACACAGAGTGTGTGTGTGTGTGTGTGTGTGTGTGTGTGTGTGTGTGTGTGTGTGTGTGTTTAGACATCTTTGTGAGGACAGAAACTATACTTGTGGGGACCAACAGCCCTTACAGGGACAAAGTCCCCACGAATTTTACGACACTTTTAAGAATCTAATTGTGGTTTTAGTGTCAGGGTTACAGTCAGGTTAGGCTGAGGGTTAGGGAAAGCACGGCAAGGAGATGTCCTCACTACGATATGAAAACGAGTGTGTGTGTGTGTACCTGTGCACTGTCTGTCGGTCAGTCTGAATCCTGCTCTGCAGGAAACACATCTGTACGAGCCCACAGAGTTCACACACATCTGCCCAGGACACTGAGATGGCTCTGCACACTCATCCACGTCTGCACACACACACACACACACACACACACACACACACACACACACACACACACACACACACAGAGTGACGTCATACAAACAAACTAACATTTACATCACTAACTATCTGTGATGTGTACCTGTGCAGGTGTTGTTCTGGGGCTTGTAACCATGGTGACAGACACAGTGGAAGCTCCCCGGCGTGTTTTCACAGCGGCCGTTGGAGCAGGGATTCTGACGACACTCGTCGACGTCTGAAGGCACAGCGAGAAAGAGGAAACGTAAACAAACGGGAACGTCAGCGAGTTTCAGGAGGAAGGAAAGGTTTTTGGTTTTTCAGTCACTGACAGTTCAGGATCCATTTTTTAACTCATTCACTGCCAGCCATTGGCAGTGAATGAGTTAAACCCATTAACTCATTCACTGCCATTGACGGCTATAGACGTCAATGGCAGTGAATGAGTTAATAAAAAAGAACAAAACAATTACAAACAGAGAAACAATGTTCAAATATGCTGTTTTTTAAACACGTGGGCGTCGTCTGTAGTCCTGCATTTAACCCATTCGCCCAGCGCCCGGGAGCAGTGTGTACCTCGCTCAGGGGTACCTCAGGATAGCCATTCGGTGGATTTGAACCCACGACCTTCTGATCATGGGGCGACCGCTCTACCTTCTTAATTACATGTTAGTATTGTTTTTAAATTTTTGGGATACTTTCATAGTTTACAAACATTTTCAAATCTTTTTTATTTTTATTAGAGCTCAGCAGCATCTATCACACAAAACAAAAACATTCTGATGCACTATTATTTTACTGATACTTTATTTAATTTAGATTTTATTCTATATTTATCTTTTCACATTTTGACTTTTATATGAATATAAGTAACATATTTACTAATATCTATTCAGTTTGGGAAAATATGAATATTAATGCTTAAAGGCTTTGTAATAGTTTATAACCATAATAGTTGAACGGCAGGACGACAGCGTCTGAATGAAACAGCAGCTGAGAGACGTTTTTATAGAGTTTACTAAGAATTCTTTTCTGATATTTTTCAACTATACTGCTAATTGTAAAATTGTATTTTCTAATGAAAAAAATCAACTAGATGTTTTCATTGAACTATTTAAATGAAAATAATTATTAATATATTATAACATATTTGTTTACCTCTGCAGACGTTGTTGAGCAGTCCGTGTCCCGGCGGGCAGGAAACACAGCGGTACGAGCCCGGAGCGTTCACACACTCCTGACCCGGACATTGCAGAGGGTCGGCACACTCATCCACATCTGACACACACACATCAGTGATGTCATTTATAGCAGATTTATCAGTCAGTTTTAGACAGATGATTAAGGCCAGCTGTCTTCTGATTGGCTGACTGACTCTCTATGACATCATACAAACCCACGAGTTGAAAAAACTCCTGTAAACTGAGTGTTTAGAGCAGTCTGCACACGTTTAACGTGAGAGTGCAGCTTTTCTGAACCGTGTGAGGTTGTCTGGAAGTCATCTCTAAAATAGAAATGAATTAAGCTGAGCCATGGCGGCCCTTCACCTGTGCAGGTGTTGCCAACGAGCCTGTAACCAAGCCGACAGATGCACCTGTAGCTGCCCGCCGTGTTGTCACAGCGACCGTTAACACAGGGATTCTGCCGGCACTCGTCGATGTCTGAGGAGCCAAACAAACCTTTACTAACATGTTCTGATTTATGCCAGTTTTTCCAACATTTCAATAAAAAGGTTCCAGAGTTTTATTTTCTGCCATCATGTTTTCCAGTCATATTTTCCGTGATGTGGTTACATAGCTCGTGCTTATGTTGCGATCTTAAAGGTCCAGACTGTGCAGACGTGCTGAAGCGTCTCACGGCTGTCACCGGGCAGGAAAACAAACATGAAAACGCTTTAAAAAAGACAGGAAGTGGCCATCACCTTGGCAACTGGTCTGCTGGCTGTTGCTTCTGTATCCAGATGGACACACACATCTGTAGCTTCCAATGCTGTTCACACACTCTCCTACTGAACACACAGCTGGAGACTGCAAACACTCGTTCACATCTACACACACACACACACACACACACACACACATTATTATCATTATAAAAACATTAAAAAACAACTGAACAAATACAACATTCAGTTTCTGTGTGTACATATACACAAAACATGTTTGGAAACTATCCACGGAAAAGACAATAAGGAAAATATTGAATGTAAAATAAACAAAATCTATTCAAATTATGTTGCATTTGTTTATTTGTAAAATAAAAATTACTGTTATTGTAAAATATCTGTTAAATAATGCAGAAATATTTTCTATAATAAACATGATGTGATACAATATGATGACTTTCAATAAGTTCATCTTTATTTGTTTTGATATGTAGTAACTGTTACTGCTACAGATCGTATTGTTACAAACTCTCAGTCAGCTGACATTTTCAAGCAGGGCTGAAGGATTCACGTGTTCATATCTCACCCTGGCAGTGTGTGTGCTGCGAGCTGAGCTGGAAGCCCCGATCACACACACAGGTGTGTTTCCCACCTGGCTGATCCACACAGCGGCCACGGCCACACACACCCGGCCTGCTCTCACACACGCCTTGTACTGCTGCACGCACACAGAAACATGGCGGTTAAGGTTCGTCACCCGCCGAGCGTCTGCAGCTGACCTCAGGTCAGTGCTCTCACACATCAGATCATTCACATAAACACACCTTTGATCTTTCATTCTGCACAAAGACAGTTTTATCAAACGGATTCTGCTTTGATCTGAGTGAACTTTTTTCTTTTCAAAGGACGGAACAGATGAAGAACGTCCTTCCAACACGCCGTCCTCTCCGTCCAGTACTCACTCTGAACTCTGGGGGGCGTCGGGCTCACAGCCGGTCTGGCTTCCAGAGGGAGGTCTTCCCTGGGTCTCGACCCACGCTCGGGGCTCTGCGGCTGGGCCGGAGCGGGTAGGGAGTCCCCTCTGGATGGCGGCGGATCGGCCCGATACACTGAAGAGAAACGATCAGCTGCTGAGAGCAAAAACAACAACGACAGGTCAGTTTGTCTTCAGCAGCTCCTTCCTCTCAGACTGACACAGTCATCTTCATCAAACCAAGGTACAGCAGGTAAAGTTTTTCATAAACGCTGCCAAAGACTTCGTGCTTAGTAGATGCAGTTTTTATAGAAAAAGCTCTGCTAAGATTTTAACGAATCACTCAGCCTCGATTCAAAAAGCAAAGGCAATTAATATCAAATATAATAATAATAATAATAATAATAATAATAATAATAATAATAGTAAATTTTATTTAAAAAGCACCTAAGACACCCAAGGACACTTACCAATGTACCATTTAGAATAAAACACATAATAGAACAATGACACAATGAAGAACAATAAAACAAAAGCACAAGATAAAATGAACAAAGTAGGTTCACAGTGAATATGCAGATTTGAACAGATGGGTTTTGAGTTGAGATTTAAACTGAGGGAGAACCAGTGTTTCTTATATCTGGGGGCAGAGAGCTCCACAGCCTGGGAGCAGAGCAGCTGAAAGCTCTGCTTCCCATGGTGGTGAGGTGGGAAGAAGGCACAGCAAGCTGGATAGAAGAAGAAGATCGAAGTGAGCGGGCAGAAGAGATCGTGCTTAACAGGTCAGAGAGGTAAGGAGGAGCAAGGTTATAAAGGGCCTTGAAGGTGAGCAGAAGTTTGTCTGAAATTTCACTGGGAGCCAGTGAAATTCCCCCAATTTTGGGGGGAGACCATGCAAGAGAAAATCACAGTAGTCAATGCGGGAGGTAACAAGATTGTGGACAAGAATGGACGTAGACTGGGTGGAAAGAGAAGGACGTAATCTGTTAATGTTGGAAATAGGCAGAACGGGTGAGATTTATAGAAAAGTGAACTGTCTAGGTGACACCAAGGCTCTTAACCTGATGTGAAGGGAAAACTGTGGAGTTATCGATGGTGAGTGAGAAATGGTTCGCCTTCAGAAGGTTGGATTTAGTGCCAATAAGGAGGATTTCAGTTTTATCCTCATTAAGCTTAAGAAAATTAGAGCTGAACCAGGATTTTAATTTAGTGAGGCACTCTGTCAGGGAAGAAGGTGGGAGGGAGGAATCAGGTCTGCAGGAGAGATGCAGCTGGGTGTCGTCAGCAAAACTGTGAAAGTGAAGATCAAATTTGAAGAAAATCTAAAAGTGCAATAATAAAAAACAGAGGCAGAGCCAACTCACAGTGTTCGATGCTTTTATATGCTGCAGGTTGTTGTAAATCATGTTGTGTTCATGTTTGTGCAAACGTGTGTGAAAAGGCTTCTTTAACATAACCCAACAGCTCTTTAGTGCCAAACGAGGATTCTGCTCTAAATCTGACCTCAGATGTCCTGAAACCGTCTCACTGTCTGTAAAGTTGAAGTAAAACTGTTGCTGGTGTTTATCGATGATTCCGACAAATAAAACGTCGCTGTTTTGCTACCTTGGCTCCCGGCGGACGGAGGCTGAGGTCTCAGTTGTGTTGAATCAGGTCGGCTCTGCGAAGGCCGGGTTCTGCCCTGGGTGGCCGAGGTACCAGCACTGCCAGGCTGCACAGGCCTGGAGGAGGACGAGGAGGAGGAGGAGGCGGGAAAGCCTGTGCCTGGCTGGGGCTTAGGTTGGGGAGGACTGGGTCTGGTCCCAGCTCCTGTGGCACCGGAGGTACTCGCTCCACCAGAGGGAGGGGATTTCAGTAGAGACCCGGACCCTGAAACAGGACCTGCAGGGGGGGACTCAGGCTCATCACACTGACTAACACATCCATCTTTGTTTAAATCGATCTGCAGGTGTAATCTTAATCAACCAGGGATTTTTTTAATCCTAAAAAAACAAATAGTCTTCAAACAAGACTTAGAAACAACCAAAAACAAGAGTTCATCTGAAACAGAGTCAGAATGTAGCTGTAAATGCTGCAGTGTAACGGTGACAACATTAAATACGAGTTTAGGCTCAGTTTAAGAGGAGCTCAGTCTGTCAGCAGCTGCTGTTTCATTTATTAACGTCATTAATAGGAAAACTGGTTGTCAGGCAGGCTGTGAACCGTTCGTAGACGATAACTTGTGTCAACTTTAAAGTTTTTAATGCTGTCATAATTTATTATTATTATTATTGTTATTATTGATCATTAAGGTGGAGCAGACCCAACACTCCCATGACAGAAGCATGAGCAGCCGGTGTGCAGGATGCTGTGTGCTCAGCAGGTACCCTGGTTGTCCTTGTTGCTGCCGTTTACCAGCACAGCTCTGCCGCCCCCTTCCGGTTCGCTGACTCTCTGGTTGAATTTAAGAGTTGAAGGCGAGTATTGGTAACCAGGACCAGCGGGACAGATCTCCTTAAAGGCCACTGAAGGAGGAGATGGAGGGAAGAGAGAGGACACACCTGAAAATTCACCTGAAACCAAATAAGCTCAGTCGTGACGTCGTCCTCCTGAACCTACCTGAACCGAAGTACGGACACCTCTGGCAGTCGGGTCCCCAGGCTTTGCCGACCCGGCTGCAGCAGCAGATCTGCTTGGTGATGCTTTTGAGAATAGGCAGGGAGCAGGAGGACGGACCCAGACCTGAACCCAGGACCCGGTAACACTGACCCTTCTCCTCAGAAATGACACTCTGGGCTGAGGAGGACACACAGGAAGGAGGGCGACTCGTTACACAGATGATCCACCCGAAGCTCGGCCGGGACCTGAAGCAGAGCGCTGCATGCAGAACAAGTACATGCTGTACCCCGACCCGCTCGGTTTAAATGACACAGGAAGGGATTCAACACAGACGTGGCAGGTGATGCAGGAACAGGAAGCTTTCCGACGACACAGAACATCAGCAGGCCGTGTCAACAGATCTAAATTCAGATGGAAGTTTAACCACCTGCAGACACAGATTCACAACGATTTCAACCTCAGTAACCTCCCATGCAAACATCTGGCTCATGGCTTCTATCAAAGAGGACACGAGTGTTGGCACCGCTCTGATATAAAGATGGGCGCAAATTCTGGGTCTGAAAAATGAAACCGACACTGAAGTGCTCCAAAGCTGCATTCTCTCTACTGACCAGCAGGGGGCAACTCCTCAAAACGAGTAGATGAGCACGAAGCGTTCCTTCCTAACCAAGACAGTTAGGTTAGGAAGCTTCATCCATGCCTGCTAGTTAGTGTTCAGCAACATCCAAGTAAAATCCAAGAATTTCACTCATTGAAACTGGAGCTCTGATTCGTGGACAGGTTGTTACTACAGTAACCTCGCAGCAAGTCACATGATGTCATGATGTCATTTAAAATGCTCCAAAAGGCTCCAACAGCACAAACACAGTCCAGAAGTCCAGTTCAGGTGAAGCTAGCAGACAGCTACTGACACCTGTGCCACCATCCACCTGCCAGTCAAATAGGCCACGCCCCTAATAATGCACACTGTAAGCCTCAACATTATCCAAACAGGTGAGTTGTGCAAACATTCTTGTTATGAAGGAGAAAATTATCTGTAAAAACCAAACAGTTTATCAGTGTATCAGGCTGTAAACGTGTTTATTTCTGCTCTAAAGCTTCAACATGTGAGTCTGACTGACTCACTGCTGCCTCTGCTGGACGTCAGAGGAACTGCAGCTTCATTTGCTTCAGTGTTGGCTTCATTTTTATTCTGCTTTATTTCTTTTACAGGAAACAGACTCTAGATTGTGGGGAGGGAGCCGCTCCGAGGTGATAACGCAGCCCAGTAAGTGCAGGTTAAAACACAAACAGGAAGTAGAACAATAGAAAAAGCACAGCCACTTTGCTGCTTGTCCAAGTCCGTGTGGATGTCAAACAAAAAACCTTCAATTTGACAAAACAATAATTTGGATATAAAAAATATTTCCAGGAAAGGAAAGAGACCAAACACAGACACACTGTTAAAAAAAAGTAAAGCTTTGATTAGAGCGCTGTCATCAGTTACCGGGTAGACCAGCATCCTGAAGCTCCTCCTCCTCTGATTCACTGAATGCCGGTCGGAATAAGCAGAGCACCGGTCAGGCTTCATACAAACCATCTGAGCACTGAACCTCTCCCTCATGTTCCCCAAAGAACAACGAGCAGAACAAAGATTTAAAGTTGACCTTTAAAAACACAGAAGTCCTCTCATTATTCCTGCTGAAGGTCTGAGCCGCAGTCCGACGAATCTCATCTTCAGATTTTCAGAAAAGCTCAGAGTAAATCAACAATTCTTTGTAAGAAAAATTGTGTTCAGAACATCTTTAAACTTACAGAAATGCTGTATTAGCCCAGTGTAACTTTAATACCTGAGTGGCTGTTTGAAGTTGAAATCAGCCAACACTGTGTAGCTTGTCTAATAAACTACACAGACACTGTAGTAATAATTTGTCCTGTGTTATATTATTTTATCAATTTCAGTTTGCAGGTTGTCTGTGCGTCCTAGACCGGGTTTGTGAGTAGACTCCTGTGGTATCAAAGTGAAAATCTTAAGTGACATCATTACACTCGCCAGTCCAGCCTTTTACACCTTAACACAAAAATGGCTGTGATGCTTTTGAACAGAACCTAAAGTTAAAGCTGAAAGTCTGCAGTGCAGTTGCTGAGGTGGCGCAGGGAGCCAAATCCTCACTGCCCACTGTGTTACAGCTATAGTAGAAATTAGAGTTATTTCCAGCTGTGCAGCAGCTTCAGCTTTTCTGTACTTTGATGTGCTGCACAGCTAAACTTTGAGAGAGACGAGCCAACCAAAGTCCAGGAGAAACTTGGAGAGCTCAGATGGATTCAGGAAGTCCTGACAGGAGTCGGCATCATTCCTCATTTCATTCCCAAGCCGGCGGCGGCGGCAGCGTGCATGTAAATGTGCGTTACTTACAGATGCAGATTCCATGTGAGGCGTCGAGGATGAACCCCAGCCTGCACACGCAGCTATAGCTCCCCCTGGTGTTCACACAGATGCCGTTCTCACACAGCCCCGGCTGCAGGCACTCATTCACGTCTACACACACACACAAACACTTCAGGCTTTTCTCAGCTGTCAAAGCGATCCGACGTCAAACGTCCTCTAAGACACCGTTTATTTACTAACGCCCGGATCCCGAGTGGGCTCATCAGAAAACTGATAAACTTTTTAAAGATGGATCAGTCCTCTGGTCGTAAATAAAGAAATCCATTGCATAGGAAACATGGAGACTTTAAACAAATAGTCAGATGAAGATTTCTTTATCTTGGAAGCAGTTCAGAAGGAAAGCTGAAGATCTTACATTTGGTAGCTGACAGTTCGTTGGTATTATCTTTATGTTAATTCTGATCGATGTCACTTTTGTTCACGCAGTAAATATGTTTTTTATCGCTAATGTCTAAACAGACTGGAATATGAAGGAAACCAATAAGAAGAAAATCAGAGGAAAACAGGGCACCTTTTATAAACTTCTGACTTTAAAAGCAGTTACGACAGTTAGTTATGATTTTTTCTCCAAGAAATCTGTGTGTCGAGCTAAAGAGATTAATGACATCTGTGACCATGGCAGAGTAACTGTCCATGGCTGAATCATCACACTGAAGCCATTAATGCTAATATCAGCCTGTAGAACTACAGTCTAAGGTTAAATTAGGCAGTTAAACCTTTAATTGTTACAGCTCAGATTAAACACTGCAGTTTTGGTTTCTTTCTACTAAAACTTTCTGATAAAATGTTGGTGGAAGAAGTTTTAGTTCCCTTTGCAAAGATGAACAAAGCTCAGTATAAAATAGATTAAATAAGGATTATTTTACATATTAATTCGTTAAAAGCAGCCACTGTAGTGTTGTTATTCCTGGATTTATTTGTAGTTTGATGACACATATCTGCAAATGACCACATATTGATCCGATCTTGTCCTATGATAAGATTATGCCGTGTCATCGGCATAGTATTGTAACTGACCAGGGCTGCTCTGAGTATTTTTTGTACAAGTTTTGAAAACAGGAAGGCATATCTGCTAATTATTCCTTTATGTAATATTTTCATAACAATTATTCAGGCACTACGTTAAGCTGTCAGCCAATCCCGTGAAAACGTTAATTTTACCAGCATTGCTTCTTCTGCTGTGAGTGGATGGACCTGCGTACTGATCTGTTTTTCATTTAACAACAGAAGTTCACATTTAGGAAATGAAAAGAAAGAACCTTCTCCGATTGATCGTTTAGTTTCTCTGTTGTTTAAAGAACAGAATATTTCCACCGCCTGTACGATTACAACCGCCAAACTCACCGACGCACTGCGTTCCATTGGCTCGCTCAAACCCAACTGGACAGCTGGCATCGCTCTGACCTAACAATGATCAATAACCAAATACACGCTGATCAATCACCAATTCTTGTGGAATAATTATCTGATCACATACTTATATTTAATGTTTGCTAGGAGAGAACACAAAACACAGTTCTGCACTGTTTCTAAGAAATATATTACAAATTAAATTATTTATAAGAAAAAGGTTGTAAGATGTACCACCGTGCTGCCTAATGTAAGATTAGGCAGCACGGTGGTACGGTGGTTAGCACTGTTGCTGCACAGCAAGAAGGTCCTGAGTTCAATTCCACCATCAGGCCGGGGTCTTTCTGTGTGGAGTTTGCATGTTCTCCCCGTGTTTGCGTGGGTTCTCTCCGGGTACTCTGGCTTCCTCCCACCGTCCAAAGACATGCAGCTTGTGGGGATAGGTTAATTGGATAATCCAAATTGCCACTAGGTGTGAATGTGCGAGTGAATGTGAGCACGAATGGTTGTCTGTCCCTGTGTGTTGGCCCTGCGACAGACTGGCGACCTGTCCAAGGTGTACCCCGCCTCTCGCCCTATGACAGCTGGGATAGGCTCCAGCGCCCCCCGCGACCCTGAAAAGGATAAGCGGAAGCAAATGGATGGATGGAGGTTGTAAGATGAACTCCCCAGAGTTTGTTACATTAAAGTCAAATTAGGTCAAACAGAAACACCAGGGGGCGCCATCACAAAGCCAAAGCTATAAACCAGGGGTGCCGAACTCGAGGGCCGATGTCCTGCAGGTTTGAGATCTCACCCTGGGTCAGTTCATTACCAGGAATCTGGAGAACTTCAAGACTTGTTGAGGAGGCCATTTAAATAAACCGTGTTGGATCAAGGACACATCTAAAACCTGCAGGACACCGGCCCTCGAGGCCTGGAATTCGACACCTGTGCTATAAACAGCTTTTTAAAGATCTTCTGGTCACTTTTAATGAACCATGACAAACATCAAAAATCGTACCAGTTGTGTGTGTGTGTGCGCGCGCATCCAGGCCCTCTTTTCTGTTCTTTAAAGGTGTATGCCGTCATTCTTTACAGGCTGGTGTGAAGCTGGATGCCAGCAGTTGAGCTAACATGATTTCCTGAGTGTGTGTGTGTGTTTGTGAAGCCTACAGTCCCACAGTTGCATTCCTTTACTGTTAGTCAGCTCTAAAAGAACAAGGAAGCCCGATTACTTACTGTGTGTGTGTGTATGCATCTATGCTTGTGAGGACACACTGCTGGGTTCTCACTTTGAGGCAGACCTTGGGAGGCCTGTTAATGGTTTGGACCTGATTCGAGTTCAGTGTTGAAATCATGATGTTTGAGTTACGGAACCTCAGAAGGCATGTATTAACTACGGTCCCCACAAAGACAGATGAACAAATGTGAGTGTGTGTGTGTGATGAAGTCCAATAGTTACATAAGCAGCTACTGGTGAAATATTTCCCAAATATTAAAGTCATGAAGTAGCAGACCCTCACTCACAGAAAAAGTGTTAGTATAACTGTGCTAGTCTAGGTATCTTTGTGAGGACCTCTATAAATTCAAGCCTAAGTGAGGACATTAGTGAATAGTGAGGACTTCTTCTCTTGCAGAGAAAAGGAGAGCTTTCGAAAGACCTCTTTTATGACACCTTTGCTTGCTGACCCTAAACCGCTAAATCAAACCGGTGTAATGCTGCAGCAACACGTGACTTTACATAGCATGTGGCCGTCAGCTTTTCACATGAATGTTGGTTTCAAACTCCACTGCTGGCCCCTCACTCTGCCACCTTTCTACCTTTTACAGAAAAAGGCGAGGAGGAATAACAGTGCATTGTTTTAATATTGATGGGTCATTTTCTTTTGATATAAAACACTGCAATGACCACCAGCATGAAACAGATGTCATACTATAATATTCTTGCTTGGACCAGGGAGTGTAAAGGAAGAGTTAGTCAAACCTTCAACAGTGCACGTCTGGGTTTACTGTACAGGGATAAAGTTAGCTATGGGAACTTTTCCCATGTGTCTCAGTTTAATTACCAGAAGGTTTTGGGGCCTAATTTAATGTCTAAAGCAATAATAAAATGTCAGACATATAAAAGTCTTCAAAGTTTTCTGACTGACCACAGTGAGGTCACTCAAGGTAGGTTATGGAAGCCTGAGTGGACCACACAGTGTGTTATGTTGTGTTATACGAGTATTGTGTGTACTTTTGTATACCTGTGATCTCAGGACAGATGACACAGTCATCGATGCCCCAGGCCTTTCCGATCCCTCTGCAGCACATTTCCTTGCTCCGAAGGCCAGGAAGAGGAGAGCTGCACTAAAAACAAACACAGTCCAGGATAAATCTGATGGACCGCAGCCATGCTAACATCTATCAGGCTGGACTTTCATCAAAACAAGACACAACAATATGCATCGTGTAGCAATGGGATAATTTAAGGACTTCTTTGTCATTTTAAAGGATGTAGGACCATGTGTTCGCATTTTCTGCTTTTTGTAATCACATTAAAGTTGATCTATTCAGTATTTCCTTACTTCCTGTCATATGTCTCCTAACACAGTGATAACTCGCCAAATGATGAGGTGTATATGTACAAGTAGTCCCTGTGTGCCAAAAGCTCAGCTTTCAGATTGCTTTAAACACTCAGTTTCAGACTGTTTGTTCTACTCTTGGATCCCTATGATGTCATAGACAGCACTTATCCCTAACATGGGTTCAAGGTCATGCTGACTTTGCAATCCAGCAGTGACAGAAAAAAAACAGCCTATGTGGGGTAAAAAGTGCCGAAAAGGTTGTTTTTTTTGTTTGATGTGACAGAACACAGTAATTATCCACCTGACAGTCGTAGAAATCTCCAAACATGGAACATTGAACAAAATCCATGTTAATGGGTAAAAACTAAGTTCTCCTTTGAAAACCTGCTGGTAAATGTCAGGTGGTATTTTGTGTTCATATTTTGCCACTCACCTGTCCGTCTTGAACCTCTCTGAAGCAGTACTTAAAGCCGGACTGCTGGGTGTAGACGCTGTCCCCTCTCACAGTCTGGGCCAGGACTCTGCTGCCAGCAGGAGCCGGAGCACCTGCTGACCCTGAGGAGGAGGAGGAGGAAGAGAGCGTCCGCAGGGTGGGAGTGAATCCAGACACCTGGAACAAGAAGATTCAACTTACCTACGAGCAAGTGAATGCAAAAGACTACAGGCACATTCAATGAAAGGGTTAAAAATAAATGAATAAATTACATTAAACTTGATCTGTGGTTAAATTTTAAAACTCCTGCAAGAAATTAAGACGACTGTTTAGATGTGCGTCTGTCAGTCGAACCTTGGATACAGGAGGAACAATGTGGTTTCGTCCTGGTCGTGGAGCTCCCAAGGATACTGCACAGGAATTTGCCCACCAGTCTATATGTTCTTTGTGGATTTGAAGAAGGCGTTCGACTGTGTGGGATTCCTGTGGGAGTTGCTTCGGGAGTATGGGGTGTCTAGCCCATTGCTATGGGCCATTTGATCGTTATACAACCTTTGCAAAAGCTTGGTCTGCATAGCCGGCAATAAGTCTGACTTATTCCTGGTGGGTGATGGACTCCGCCAGGGCTGCCCTTTGTCACAGCTGATGGCCTCCAGCTCGCACTGGAGCAGTTCCCAACAGAGTGTTAAGCAGCGGGAATGAAAATCAGCACCTCCAAATCTGAGGCCATGGTCCTCAAAAGGGTGGAGTGCCCACTCCGGGTCAGGGACGAGTTCCTGCCCCAAGTGAAGCATTTTAATAATAATAATAGTGAATTGCATTTAGCGCTTTTCGAAACCCTCAAAGCGCTTTACAATGCCACTATTCATTCACTCTCACATTCACACACTGGTGGAGGCAGCTACAGTTGTAGCCACAGCTGCCCTGGGGCAGACTGACAGAGGCGAGGCTGCCATATCGCACCATCGGCCCCTCTGGCCAACACCACTAGGCGGCAGGTGAAGTGTCTTGCCCAAGGACACAACGACTGAAACTGTCCGAGCTTGGGCTCGAACCGGCAACCTTCCGATTACAAGATGAACTGCCAACTCTTGAGCCACAATCGCCCTGTTTAAGTATCTCGATGTCTTGTTCGAATGATGCGAGAAGTGAGCGGGAGATCAACAGACGGATTGGTGCTCTGGCTGGTCACGAGCTGTGGGTAGTGACCGAAAGAACGGGATCACAGATACAAGCGGCGGAAATGGCTGGCCTCTCCCTTAGAGATAGGGTGAGAGGTTCTGCCATCCCGGAGGGGCTCAGAGTAGAGCTGCTGCTGCTCCACATCGAAAGGAGCCAGTTGAGGTGGTTCAGGCATCTGACAAGAATGCCTCCTGGGCGCCTCCTGGGCGAGGTGTCCAGGCATGTCCCACCCCTCCAGGGCAGACCCAGGACACGGAGAGATTATATCTCTTGGCTGGCCTGAGAAGGCTTCGGTGTTCCCCCGGAGTAGCTGGAGGAGGTACTTAGGCTGCTTGCCAAACGACATGGCCCCGGATAAACGGAAGAAGGTTGATGGATTTAGATGTTTTTAAAGAACTTCCAAGAATTTTTTTTTAAATAACTAAAGAATTCTATATTTAAGAAAACAATTGTTTCAAATAAAATCAAAGATTTAAATGATAAAAAAATAAATTATATATAGATGTAATATAATTCTTATTAATTATTAAAAATGTAATAAAAGATCATTAAAAGATTTAAAAATTCCAATTGTAAAATTTATTGATTATTAATAACATGTAAAATAATAAATCTAAGAACAAAACAAAAGAATATGTGGAAATATAAAAATATGTAAAAACAGATGACATAAATGCCAAAACTGAATATTAATGTTTATGAAATATCTACAAAATAAAAAGCTTGTAAAACCTCGATGACTGTGAGAGAATATTATTTAAATGCCTGTGGCCAGTAATAAACAAAGATATTTACAAAACTATAAGAATGTAAAAATACAAAAAACGAAACAGCTGTTCTTTGTTTTATCAACAGCTTGAACAAAACGTTTATCATCACATGATGACTGACAGTTTAATCGTCCAATCAGAGGAGCTGTTAATGTTCTTACCTTCACCTGGTGGACCTTCACGTTGGCCTCAGGGGGGTGCTGAACTCTGACCTTCACCATGGGCCCGCTGGGGGCTGCACGTGAGTGTGAACATTAAAGGATAACTGCAGTGAGGCACCATTCACAATAGCAACAAATTACCAATGGAAGCCCGAAGCTGCCAAAAATGTATCAACTAAATGACCAATGACAAACAAATAAAGATATTATTACATATAAACATAATAATGTCAGAACAAAACTGAGCAAACTACAACCGAAATAAATAAAAATCTGTAAAATATTGAGATATCAAGAAATATTTTAAAAAATTCTATATTTCTAAACTCCAAAGAGTTACACAAAAACGTCATAGCCACCCATCGACACAGTTGGGGTTAAAGGTCACAGGTCGCTTACCTCCAGCAGTCATCGCCTCTGCGTCCCGTCCTAGCGGCAGCAGGAACTCAGACCGAACCAGCTCCTGATTGGATGCCATGGCAGAGAGGAGAACCGGCTTGACGATCTCATTGGTGGAGAAGGCTGCAGAGGAGTCTGTGGGTGTGACGGGGATCTGGCAGAACTTCCCGGTGAAGTTTGGCGGGCACAGGCAACGGTCCTTCTGCAGACAGACTCCGCCGTTCTTACAGAGCAGAGGACAGAGGACTGCGGGAGGCAAACAAACCTGCTTACTTATCTATTCAGTAAATAAATACCATCACAGGTTCATGATTCCTGTAAGCTGTTTACAGAACAACAGCAGTAAAATCTGTCAAATTAGGAAGAGCTCACACACAGGCTAAGGATTGAAATAAAAAATAAAGTACCAAAAGCTTCAGTTCCTTTAATGAACAGCAGAGGCAGCAGTGAGTCAGTCCCCATAGACTGCCATGTTAAAATAACACCTCTACGCTGGGAGGATGCTCGTATTAATTGTATTAAAGCTTAAAGTTGAATAATTGAGGGCGTGGCCTCTTTGCCCAACAGGTGGATGGTGACACAGGTGGCTGTAGCTGCTAGCTGTCTGCTAGGCTTCACCTGAGCTGGACCTCTGGACTATGTTTGTGCTGTTGGAGCTTTTTGGAGCATCTTTAATGACATCATCTGACCAATAATATGAAATAATTCGTCATTTTCTACATCAGTCTTTGATTACTGAAGTAACCAGGAGACAGAAGAAGTTTCCAGAAGAAATCTGATCGTGTGAGTTTAATGAGCCTGCTGCTCTGTCTCCTGGGGGTACCATCTGGACCAATCTGGGAACAACAGAAGAAGCATTTTAAGAAATGATTGGTGATATGTGGGTCTGAACAAAGCTAACTGCTACAATGGGATAGCAGGCTCCACCCACTTCCTGCATGCTGTATGAGCTCAGCCTCAGGACGCTGGTGTACAGTTACCCAGAGTTCAGCTGCTGCTAATTAACTGATACACAAAGGCCTTAGCACTGCAGCCATGACCTTTCTGGTCTTCAACCTGCCAGTTTGAGTCTAAACACCAAAGCTAGTCCTATTCCCTCCCCACAAAAACACAAATGCCATCGCCCTGTGATCTGACAAAGTGATTGCTGAGGGTGATTCTGCACTTACAGCTGTAATTCAGGCACCCGACACTGTCATCTCTGTTTGATGAGTTCAGGTTTAAAAACAGACATCGGTAGATGTTTCATATGTTCAGTTTCTTTCTTTTTAACTGTAACCACTGAATGGTTATTTTCAACTCATTTGCAGTATTGGAAATTAAGACTTCTTCAACATAACCTTTTATAATCCACAGGCAGTACCTTTTCAGCCCCCGGGGGAGTCTAGCGCTAAAACATAGACGATATAAAAGATGAATGTTGTTACTGTGACGTCCTGTTCTGAAGTTAAGCGTTTTCACCATTTACAGTGTTTTGACGAGGAGGGGAAGCTCTGACCTCTTTTCTGGCACTTAAAATGAGCAAAATTTAAAAAATTGACTTTCTGTTTTATTGCATATAACCTGCGATGACTGAGCTCATAAACCCATCAGGAAAATGTTAACAGAGCTCGGGGCTGGGGCTGTTTTTCCATAGGCTTGCAGAGGAACTCTTGAATCGGATCAAACTCGTGTTTGAACTTCAGTAAAAAGATGAACGACTTCCACTGCTGACGCTCCGTGTGCGCCCGTGTCCACGCCCTCACAGTGTGCGTGTAGTCCTGTTTGTTGATGTTACTCTATCACGCACACACACACGCACGCACACAGCACTGCTGCGTGTGTTGCTGTAAACACAGTTATCATGCTGGACATCAAACCACAGATGGACCACATCAACACAAACACACTTGGAGAGTTTGGACGACGTTCCTGGGGCAAAGCTGAGAAAAGACAGAGCGAGTGTGGGGGATTACACTGATGAAATACTGTAAACACTGAAAAACTGATGGAGAGAATAAACAGAGACAAACATGAAAAATCTATGAGATGAACTTTGATTTTGCCCGTCCCCATTGGCCAATGTCTGGAAGCCTGCCGAGAGGCAGCACCTGGAGGCTTTGAGCTGTAGCTGTACTTTATCCTGTGTCTGTGAGGAAGTTTAAAAAATGTAGGGTGCCAAGTATTCACAGCTTCGGGCTCACATTTTATATCTTTAACGAATGATCTGAAAGTCTGGTCAGGTTTAATCTGAAAATCTGAACGTCACAAAACATCATCAAACACACTCCAACCCAAAGCCACAAAAGAGCAAAGACTAACACTGATTTAGTTTAGCTCACACACAGCACTGCAGCTCACTAATGACTCAGTCACACTAAGATAAACATGAGACAGTCACCTCCTGAAGACTAGTGAAAGTTGGTGTGTGCCCAGTCATTGCATGGAATATTTTCAAATCAAATCACTTTTACTGTCACATCACAGTGCAAGCTTTACAAACAACAGAGGTGTGCAAAACACAAGAAACATAAGAAACAAAAAAATATAAGAGCAGGAATGTGGGAATTTTAAGGATAAATATATGTACAAATATAAGAATTCACTCAGCAACCATTTGGAAGTAGTTGAATTGACCAACCTGGACTGACTGAGACAGACAGACTGACTCCATCTTAGTCCCTTTTTATCAGCGTGTCGATCAGCGTGTCATTATCCAGTCTTTCAGTGATGATGTATGAATCCTGCTTCCGGGTCCAAACTACTCTGCGTTTATTATGGCTGTTGTGTTTTTAACATGTTTTAATGCTTTGTATCTTGTTCTATTTAATCTGAACAAGCCCCTAAAAACAGTCAGTGATCACTGTCGGCCTCTCTGTTCATTTTAAAGCTCAGTTTTTAAACCTTACGATGTAACTACAGCCCAGCCCATGCAGCAGTATATGAATGACTAACTTCGTATTGTGGATGGATTATCTCAGTTGTTCTCCCGACTGAAGTTTGGTCCTTTTACAGCATCCTGCCATGCGATTGCATTTGTTCCTGACCACCGAGAACACTCACGTTAACTTTTATCGAGTGGAAAAAAGTTAGCGTTCATCCTCCAGCTTCAGTGAGTTTATGCTATGCTAACATAGCTGTGTAGCTAGCGATCACATAACACATCATTATATAGCAGCTAGCCCAACTTCAGTAACCCTACGAACGTCACTGCTGTTTAGTTTTCTCTCTTCTTTATGTTGGAAGTGATAGCAGAGATGTACGTTTGAATTCTTTCAGAAATCTCTCAGTCAGAACATGCTATATCATGTTTAGGTGGAAGCTAGCGAGCTAACTTCCTGCTAACTTCTAACTCTGTTAAACTTCATGAATTCTGTTTTCATGGATGCCTGGATGTTAAACTTTATTGTTACACCTGGTAAAGCAGCAACGCTGATGCAGACCTGGTCAAAGCACCAATTTGAAAGGCAACAAGATCACAAGTTCACCACACGTGGTTGCAGTAACTGTGGTTGTGCCGTTGCCTACATACACTATTTAGCACCCCTGTGTGAGTGTAACATTCACGGTCACTGGTGTCTTTACAGGTTTTAAGGAGGTTACCCACAGAACCTTTACGTCTAATGCAAAGCGCACATCTCCGTGTTTTTCAGTTATGGAAACTCGGTACATCTGCCCTCAGATAGGACTTCAAAACCAGGAGCTTTCTAAAAATGTTGCACTTATGATATAAATGTGAAAAAAGAAGGAAGAAAACAACAATAGCATGTGTGGTTTCCTGCCACACCGCAGTGACCGTGACCGTCACCTCCAGCAACTCCCACAGCTCACACTCAGCTTGTTTTTTCCTGACCCGCAATCCGAATTTATCACTGAACAACAGATACGACTGTGAGACGCAGCAAACCGCACATGCACAAACTCTCCCTGACAGTTCAGCAGCTAATTTAGTCAGCTCCTGCTAGCCTGGTGGATTTACTTGAAGAAGTGTGATTAAAAGTAGCTGAGGAATCTGCCAGCCCCCACCCGTGGATGTGCAGACAGCCGTCATCGGGTTATTGGGATATGGAGGAAAAACTTCAAAATGTTAAGAGTCTCAGGAAGATTTTCTCCTCTTTATGGAGGCTTTTGTTGCTTTCTGTTTTGGTTACCCAGTTACAGTCCAGTTCCTGTAATAGACTTAAATTACCCGAACCCCACAAGGAATACATTATCCCCCACCTCGCTCTGTAATGTTAATCCTGTCCAAATGGAATGACATCCATGCTAGCAGCTCTGAGAAGTTGCTCTGAAATGTTAATATTTAGTTTATTTAGTAGAATTTCTATTGCTTTGGTTTGTATGTTTTGACAGATAACATCTCCCATGATTTCCTTTACATTCGTGTGCTTCTCTGTTTTGATTGTTAGTCTGTATGTAAAGCGAGAGAGGCTGATGGGGGGAACAGCTGTTTGGACAGGGGGATTAACCTCTGACCCTATGATGTCACCACCTCCTCCCTTGTGTTTGTGTGTGTTTGTGTGTGTTTGTGTGTGTTGCTGTCCAGTCTTACCTCACTGCCTGTTTAAACATTCACACACCACCAGCAAAATATCCTGGGCACATATGTGTGTGTGTGTGTGTGTCTGTGTGTCTGTGTGTGTGTGTGTGTGTCTGTGTGTGTCTGTGTGTGTGTGTGTGTGTGTCTGTGTGTGTGTGTGTGTGTCTGTGTGTCTGTGTGTGTGTGTGTGTGTGTCTGTGTGTGTGTGTGTGTGTGTGTGTGTGCATGTTCCTGTCTAGCTATCTTTGTGAGCACCGAAATCTGCATTCTACTATACTTGTGAGAACCAACAGTGACTTGTGAGGACACACTCACCGGTCCTCACAAGTTTGAAAATGTGGTTTTAGTGTCAGGGTTACAATTAGGTCATGGTTAGGTTTAGGGTTAGGGTAAGGGGCTGGGAAACCATTATGTCAATGAAGGCCCTCACTAAGATAGCTGAACGGGGCTGTGTGTGTGTGTGTTACTGATGTTGTGAGGACAAAGAGCTGTAGTCCGCATACTGAGGACTTGACATCCTTATGACGACAAAAAGCAAAGCCCCCCCCCCGTGACATAAGAGTTATATTGCTTGATTAAAACTTGGCTGAAAGTCACCATCAGGTTGGCTCTCCAACAAACTAAGTTACTATGATGTCCTCTGAAACACAGGGACGTGCGATGGGGCTATTTTTATGATCAATGAAAGCCATATGTCAGTGGTCACTCTTCTCCCTCTGCCCCTCTGATTCCTTTCCTTCTCTCCAGATGTAGCACTTGTTGCACAAATATCCAGAAAACCAGCAAACAGCCATCGGTATTCATCAACATGAAAATACGATGGCGCAAACTCTTCAAACCATCAATGAGGGTAAAATAAAAAGACCCTTGTGGAAAACCCTTTTCTAAACCAAGGCCTTTAAAGGCCTTTAAAGCATAAAACAGAGGTAGGAACAACTACACATCTGCAGGTGTACACCCCCCACCACCTCCTGCTCTGCAGAGGAGGATTTATGGTTTACTGACCTACAAATAGTCACAGACAGCTATCACTGTTAACCTTTAGTGCAAACAGACTGCCACTTCCTGAGTTTAGTGTTTGAGGCAGCAGCTCTTTCTAAGAAATTTAGGTATGGTGCTGAAAGTTGCCAGGGAAACACCTGGAAAGAAACCATGCTTGGTTAAAAAAAAAAATAAAAAAATAAATAAAATCAAGAGCAAACACTTTCCACCCCTCAAGACAGCGTGGAGAGAATACAGGAATAAACAATAATGCTGAACTTTAAACACCTTTTCTAGACTGGTGAGATGAAAACTGGTGATGTTAGCCATGTAGCAACAGCTTATTACGTGAGCGAACTGATACAATTTACTGCAGACTCCTGGTCTCTTTTTCTAGTAGTTCAGAAAATATGGATGACTACAATCAAAGCATTGTCATTTTCTAATTTTGAGTCAGTCGCGCTCTGCAGGAATCTTGAGTATCTCATACAAAGGGCACCTGACTCTTGGGATCTGATAATCAGCAGATTGCGCTTCTCTTACACAGACACCAGTCCAGCGTTCACGACCTTTGCCTTAATAGCAGAGCATCTGCCCAAAGAGCTCATTGCATAAACAGGCTAATCTCAAACTAGAAAACATCCAAGTATGAACTTAATTACCGTTTGGTATTCAAATGGAGAGCAGCCATCACCAGCACCATGCTCAGTTTCACCGAAAAACACAAAACAGGAAACATCGGGGTAACTTTGCACTGCTGGAGACAGTGAAGTCAATAAATGATGGTGCTGAACTTCTAATAATGTTTACACTGATAAAATGAAAGCTGATAATGCTTTTGCATCAGCAGCCTGAAGAGGGAGCCAATGAGCCATTTGTTAAGACTGAAAACAATCAATTTATGGGATTAGCTCAATCAAAGCTTCAAAACTAACTGCCAAACAGTTAAATTAATACTGTAAATACTGCATTTTCTCTTGGTGTAATACCGGCTCAGATGAGGCCTTAAGCTTGTTGGTAAAATGCTGCCCCCTGCTGGGGAAGGTTTTAAAAAGTGCTCAATTTAAATTCGCAGATTATCTGGTAACATGTAGCTTCCACTCCTGAGAGGTTTTAACGGTCTGACTATGGAAAAGAATATTGAAATGTTTAATTTTTGATTAGTTTTGACCCTTTTCAAATCGTTCTGCTGTGAAATTTGGGATGAATTAAGATAAGCACCTGAGCTGTTTGACAGCTCCGATTCGCTGCCAGCAGGAACGATTAACACTCACTGACCAGGGATCAGATCAGACTATACAACTATTCACTGGCTGGGCTTCAGCCTCCCAACTCTGCCAACCATCAAAGAGCTGCAGGTCACATGACTCAGCTGGAGCAGCTTCACACGTGAAGCCTCATTGAGAGCGTGAAGATCAAATGTTCAGCGCAGGAGTTATTATCTCTGACGGGCTGGAATTTTCTTGAGCTCATTCGCTATAAATTTTGCTGTAAATCTCAGGTTTGAGCCTCTCATGTTACCTCAGATTCAAGTCCAAGAGTCCAATATCCGACTTTAGCAAAGTAAATCTAGGCAGAGATCATCTGACAACACTTACAGTAATTTATAAAGAATGTCCAGATTCCTCAAACAAAGAAGAAGAAGAAGAAGAAGAAACCCCAGCAGCATTAAGATAATAAAACACTCCTCGCTATTTATGGGCAACAAAACACAAAAACGGATGATACTGCCAGCAGTGGAGGACTCGGCTGGGACAGAAGAATTAAGCAGACCCATTAATAAAAGCTGCAGTTCCTTTAACATCCACAAGAGGCTGGTGTCAGCAGTGAGTCAGTTCCCGTAGACTCCCATTCAAAACTTTACAGCAAAACTAAACATGTTTACAGCCTGATGCACAATCTGTTAGGTGTGTAGATAATTTTGCCTTCATCACAACTGTACACAAAAAAATGTTTTTATAGCTCACCTGTTTAAACTGTATTAAGGCTTAAAATTTGTATTATTGGGGGCTCTTTGACTGACATGTGGCTGAGGCTGTTAGCGGTCTGCTCGGCTGCACCTCAGCTAACTGGAGTCCCTGAACTGGACCTTTGGACGTGTTTGTACTGTCAGGGCCTTTGTTAATACTAATATGTGACCAATAACATGGCTGTTGTGAGGTTTATGGTTCAAAGCTAATGTAGCCTTTGGTGATTCACATGTCACGTGAAGCAGGTCAAAAACAACCCGCAGTAAAACTGCTGGTTCGTGTTTGTTCGGTGAGTGCTTGTTTTTTAGCTACAGAGGATTCTGCAGGACATTTGGACGCTGCCCATTTTAAATAAGAACATATTAATGACTCAAATGCGTTTTCACGACGTTTTCAGGGACATGAACGGGAAATTCTGCGTCTCAATTATTTTCATATATAAAGGTTGCGTGGTCGCACAGCACCATCTCGTGGTCTGAACTGGGATTACATCAAGACCAGCTGGCCCTAACTCGACTTCAGCTGATATCTCTTCAACACAATACACGGATGTCGTGGACATAAAAGTTTGCTCACATCCTGCTGATCGCTTCACATCACTTCATACTGGAAGCTTTACACCAACTTCCAGCAGGAATTTAAATTTGAAGCAGATTTAAGACAAGCTGCACAAACCTGCACGTGTGCATTATTTACTGCACGCAAACATGGCAGTGAACCTGACACTGTCCCTCTCTGTGACAGAGTTATTTATTCACATGCAGGTCTTTAAAGTTAAAGCTTCAACTCACAGACTCTGAAGCCTGGTCCGTGAGAGCCGTCTCTCCTTCCTCCTCCTTCGCCGCCGCTGTACAGTGTCGTCACGTTGCCTCTCTCGCAGTAGTTGACACATCGGTCTTGGCTACAGCGCACCTTGCAGATGGTCGGCGTGAACATCACCTGGATCGTCTCTACTCCTCCCCCTCCTCTCACTCCTCCTCCTGCTGTCTGTCCATCGGCTGGCAGAAGGGAGGTGAAGAAGAAGATGAAGGAGCAGGACAGTGACAGGAAACAGCAGAGTCGCCGCATGTCGAGTGTTTGGAGTCAAAGTTTGCGAGTGTGATGCATCGCCAAAAAACTCCCAAACCTCGGCGCTCTGGCTCTGCCCCGCTTTCTCTCTTTCTTGCTCTGTGGTGGAGTGCGAACGAGCGTCGCAGGAAAAAAGGAGGGAAGGAAGGAAGAAGAAAACACGTTTCCCCCCTCCCCTCTCCCAGTTCGGTTTTTCCCTAAACACTCCTGAGTGAGAGAGCGAGCGAGCGAGCAGGAGAGAGAGAGGGGAGAGAGATAATTGAAAGCAGTGTGCAGGACTGGGCTCCGATCCAAACAAAATGTTTAGCGGGGATCTGGTCCATCAGTCCACACTGAGAGAGCAAGCATTACTGTATCAATCTCTCTCCCCTCTTCACTCCTCCTCTTCTTACTTTATTGGCCTTTTCTTCGGTACAAACAGAGGCCCACTATCTCTGCACACAGTTTCATAACCCACTGCAGAACACTGGAGGACGTCACGGTGGTGATGCAACCCCGGTTTTGGGTTTCTGGGGGTCAAATTCACCAAAAGTTTTAAAGTGGCTCCACGGTGCAGAGTTTGCAACTTTAAACCGACAGAATCCGATCATTTCCTCCACCTGTGAACGCAACACTGACCAACACTGACCTTTGACGCTGATACCATGCCAACGTGACCCAGCATTCAGTGTGTTTTTGCTCTGTGTTTTGTCTCCATCAGCCTCCAAAGGAAGCCCAACACATCCATACACAGTGTAAAAGATGGATGTCACGTGACGAGCGTTTTTGCCGTCGCCATTTTGGTGTTTTGAAACCAGATGTGTCAAACGAGGATCGAAGCTTCCATTGAAACTGCAGCCCTGGTGTCACAATCCTCCCCTACTTTATGACTATTTGCTGACTTTTGCTGGAGTCAGCAAATTATTTTGCTTTCCTCTTTTCTATTGCTGGAGGTTTCTTCCTGTTTAAAAGGAGTTTTTCCTTCCCACTGTCGCCAAAGCGCTCGATCAAGGCGGTTGTCTTTGTACTATCGTAGGGTCTTTGCCTTACAATAAAAAACGCCTTGAGACAACTGTTGTTGTGATTTGGCGCTGTATAAATGTAAGTATTGAAGTGCACACTAAGCAGTGCGACTGGTTGGTTATACTGGGAAACCAGTGGAAACAGTCCGTTTTATTTCAGCTGTGTTAAACTGTCTGAGAGAAACCAAAGAACAAATCAAACATGCAAACTTCATATGAGGGTGAGCTGTTCCACACAACAAAGAAACTGCTTTGGACGAATAAGGGATCAAGTTGATCCTAAGGATCTATGTTTCTACCCTCCCTCTCTCTTTCTCTCTGAGCACTAAGGTCTGAGGGATATTTTCTGGAGATCTGATTGGTCAGTGGATCACGATTTCATGCCTGCTGATCTCTGATCAGCTTTAGAGCAGCTTCGCTCTGCAGGGTAAAACCCAAAGGCCTCTCAGCCAATGAGAGCTGAGACAAACTCCATCTGCTCTGAAACTATGAGCAGACGGTTATAAATAAAATCCTAGTATTTAATTACATGTAATAATTATATATTGTTTGATTTTCTAACACTGTGACGTGCACAGAGCTCACAGGAAGCTTCATTGCTCTCTTTTTTAATCAGTGACTTATTTACATGATACACTGGAACATTGCTCAACTTATCTTAATGACCTTGTAGTACCATATCACTCCATCACTTCGCTCTCACACTGCAGACTTACTTGTTGTTCGTAGAGTATTTAAAAGTACAGGGTGGGCCATTTATATGGATACACCGTAACAACATGGGAATGGTTGGTGATATTAAAGTCCTGTTTGTGGCACATTAGTATATGTGAGGGGCAAACTCCTCAAGATGGGTGGTAGACAAGGCTGGACTGGGACAAAAAATCGGCCCGGGCATTTTGACTAGAGACCGGCCCTAGGGGCGGAGCGGGGGTGTGGCTTACTGGGCTTAAGCCCGGGTCTTTTTGTCAGAAGCCCGGGGTCTTTTGGAGTGTAATTTTTTCATAGTTAGATGTCTGGCTGACAACTGTATAAAACAAAAAGTACACACAATATTCGAAGCACATAGTGCACACTGTGGGAATTTACGACTGTGCGTGAATCCCCCCTGATATTGGTATGATCCGAGCTCAGGCACTAAGCGACTGAGCGAGGGGGCGGGGCAGCTGCTGCCTGTGAGTGCGCTGTTGGAGAAACGGAGCCAGCCATACTAAGGAGAGCTTAAGTTTGAGCAGGTACCAAAGCAAAGCATTCGTACTGTACAAATAATGTAAATATGACGTGAATCACGAAAGATTGATATGAAACTGATCACTTGACCCATATTACGTTATTGCTCTTCAAGTGAATCAACAAATGGCGAAATGAAAAGCCGAACAAATGCTATTTTTATTAATGCTGTTTCTTTAGAGAGTCTTAGCTTACGTGTGTTTATTTCATATTTTCAGTTCTTACCCTCCCCGACTAAATCGGTTTCAGTAATGCACTGAAATATAAGAATGGACATTAGAGGCTTCTTTCAAAGAAAAAACTCAGGTAAATGTTATTTTATATATTATGCTTTGTATGTTGTTCAGTATATTTCTATGCAAAACAAGAGGGATTTCAGTACACAGCAGGATATTCACATTTATAACCAGATATTTACACTTTAGGGAGAAAACATTTTTACTGTACAACATCAATTTAGAGTAAACTTTTGTTTTAGATAAATATTGAAACATCTTTTGAATTAGTTAAATGTCAGAATAAAGAGAGACAGAGCTTCTATTTTTATCACTTTCATCAAATTTAGGAGTACATGTACATTAAGTTTATTGTAAATTAATAAGAAAACTCCAGACGATTCCATTCTGAGCTGAAGAAGCTTCTGATTGGTTCGTAGAGTCCATGTGAGTAAATTGGTGGCACACCTGTGGATGCATATAAGGCAAAACACAGAGCCTGTTTCTGTGACATGGGAACATCAGGAGATGTCAACCAAAACACCAGGAACAGAACTGTGGAGCTCCATAAGTGTGGCTCAGTTTGAATACAATTTGGTGCCATTTACAATTAAGAAATACAAATAGTTTCTCTCTTTACTCTTAAAGTTAACAAATATGTTTTTATATTTATCTAAAAAATAAACATTTAGTCTGATTTGATGTTACAATTAAAAAAGTGTTTGTGTTTTGATCTGAAGAGTTTGTAAATATCTGGTTTCAACTGTATATTTGATGATTGTCAGCACAAAGAGGGAGAGAGAGGAACAGAGAGGGAGAGAGAGGAATAGAGAGGGAGAGAGAGGAACAGAGATGAACAAGAGCAGGTGAGACACACGTGTTAGTCAAATGGTCGTTTACCAAAAGTATCAGCGTATCACAGGTCCTCATGTATCTCGTACCTAGTGTTTCTTTTTAGGTTTGCTATTTTTCAAATTCTATATTTATTAAGTTCTGCAGCTTGTTTGCACAACAAGGCTAAATAATTATATAAACTTTTCTCAATCTAAATATTGGACTTTGATAGAATTAAAAAAAATAAGTGTAGTGCAGGTCTATGATGATTTTTAGTGCTGCTATCATCTAGTTCTGATTCTGGTTCTGTCTTGGTTAAGTCCTCAGTAGTCCTGATTTTGAACTGTTGTAGTCCTGTTTTAATTCCGGATCAGTTCTGGGTCTGGTTGAATTGGGGTTTAGTCCTCGTGTCTTGATACAGCCCCGACTTTGTTCTGCCTCGCTGCTTAATTAAAAAACTAGTTTAAGGTGTCCTGCACATGTGATATATATTTTTCCCTACATGAAGTCATTCTTTTTTGAACAAAACTCAAAACAGAGTCTCTTAATCTTTCAGTCATTTCTACCCCCCCCAAAAAAAATAAAAAATAAAAAAATCCCACATGCATACATAGGGCAGGGATAGCTCAGTAGGTAGAGTGGTTGCCCCATGATCGGAAGGTCGGGGGTTCGATTCCCCTTAACAGCTACCCTGAGGTACCCCTGAGCAAGGTACCGTCCCTACACACTGCTCCCCGGGCGCCCAATGGCTGCCCACTGCTTCACTGAGTGAATGGGTTAAATGCAGAGAGCAATTTCCCCACGGGGCTCAATAAAGTACAATAATGTACAATAATACTACCCTTTAGGGCTAAGCCCCGGGTGTTTCAAATGTCTGGCTCCGCCTCTGACCGGCCCACCAGGATAAAGATTGAAAATGGGACGGTATGCCCGATGGCCAGTCCAGCTATGGTGGTGACCATGGTGACCATTTAGAAGTCGGCCATCTTGGATACAACTTTTTTTTTTTTTTTTTTTCAATAGGAAGAGGGTCATGTGACACATCAAACTTATTGGTAATGTCACAAGACAAACAATGGTGTGCTTGGTTTCAACGTAACTTTATTCTTTCATGAGTTATTTACAAGTTTCTCTTTGTTCACAGCCATTGACATGTCGAAGAGGTTAACACGTGAGGAGCGGATCGAAATTGTGTTGATATCTGGTGAACGCAGTAACCGGGTCATTGCAGCAGATTTCAATACAAGACACCCTACGAGACCACCCATCTCCCATGCTACAGTTAGCAAACTGCTTGCTAAGTTTCGTGAAACTGGTTCAGTGTTGGATTTGCCAAAATGTGGACGCAAGAAAACTGTCACTAATGAAGAAACATCAGTGGCTGTCCTAGCTTCATTCAGCAAGAGTCCACAGCGTAGCACTCGCCGCATGTCACTGGAGAGTGGCATTAGTCGAACATCCCTTCGGTGGATATCAGCTACTCACAAATGGCACCCTTACAAACTCCAGCTACTGCAGCATCTCAACGAGGATGACCCACGCAGAAGATTTTGTTCAGTGATGAGGCAAACTTATGTGAATGGTGAAGATAACAAACAAAACCACCGCTATTGGTCTGACACGAACCCACATTGGATGGATCCCTCCAAGACTGTTGGAACAACAAAAGTGATGGTTTGGTGTGGTATATGGGGTACAATGATAGTGGGTCCATTCTTCATCAATGGAAACCTCAAGGCCACTGGATATTTGAAATTGCTACATGATGATGTGTTTCCCTCTTTATGCACTGAAGCTGGCACGTTCCCTGAGTTTTTCCAGCAAGATGGTGCACCACCACATTATGGGTGCCAGGTCCGAGCATTCCTAGATGAACAGTTTCCTGGAAAGTGGATTGGTCATTGTTGAAGTTGAATGGCCCCCAAGGTCTCCCGATCTGACCCCCTTAGACTTTTATCTTTGGGGTCATCTGAAGGCAATTGTCTATGGTGTGAAGATACGAGATGTGCAGCACCTGAAACTACGGATACTGGATGCCTGTGCTGGCATTTCTCCTGCGGTGTTGCTATCAGTGTGTGAAGAGTGGGAGAAGAGGGTTGCATTGACAATCCAACACAATGGGCAGCACATTGAACACATTTTATAAGTGGTCAGAAACTTGTAAATAACTCATGAAAGAATAAAGTTACGTTGAAACCAAGCACACCATTGTTTTTCCTGTGACATTACCAATAAGTCTGATGTGTCACATGGCCCTCTTCCTATTGAAAAAACAAAAGTTGTATCCAAGATGGCCGACTTCTACATGGCCACCATGGTCACCCCCCATCTTGAGGAGTTTGCCCCCTCACATATACTAATGTGCCACAAACAGGACTTTAAAATCACCAACCATTCCCATGTTATGACGGTGTATCCATATAAATGGCGCACCCTGTAGAATGGGAGGCAGAGCCTTTTCGTCAGATCAGCGATACACGGCTGCTCATAGGGGGCCGTCTGATTGTTGGGCCTTTGCCTCACAGTATAAAGCACTTTGAGGTGAATATTATTGAGGTTCTGTGCTGTATAAATAAAACTGAACCACTGTTGGACTTCACAGGGTGACACTGCGCACTCCAAACCGGCCCCGTGTCACTGAACCAGTAACGGGGGCCCCAGCAGAGGTGAGGCTGTGGCTCTGGCTGGAATAGAGGCTGGTTGTTCCTGTGGGTGTTTTCCTATGAGCTCATGTCCTGACTGACAGACAGAGAGCTGCTGTAAGGCAGAAACAAAACAAGCAATATTATTATTGTTATTACAGCACCACCAGTTTCTTAAGGCTCCGCTCTCACCGCAGGAGTCAGCTTTCACAAATGCTCATAATGATCTGCTCTGTCACAGTTTAAGGAAACGGGAGCTGACGGCCGGCGTTTGATGCCAGCGGGAGCTGCAGGTTTTATTCCTTTTAAAAAGTGAACAACAAAGGTGTGCAAAGGAGGATTTTGCAGCTCACCAACAGGTGCCAGCTAATATTTTTGTTAATGGTACATAACAAAACTCATAAACTCAGTTTTTTTGGACCTGGGTTTGTTTTTATGTTGTCAACCGTTTTTTTTAACTGAT
The DNA here is from genome assembly GCF_057382095.1 of Aulonocara sp. 'chitande type north' Nkhata Bay. NCBI lineage: Eukaryota > Metazoa > Chordata > Actinopteri > Cichliformes > Cichlidae > Aulonocara > Aulonocara sp. 'chitande type north' Nkhata Bay. The sequence goes on along the minus strand of NC_141357.1, from coordinate 39,167,687 downwards.
AATCTGACAACGATGGACAAACACACAAAAATTATGGATGCATGTGTTCCAGTCATCCTTAATAAAAGGACTCAGATCAAGCCAAACTGGAAACATCTCAGAACCAGCTTCCACCAGAGCTATGAGAAAGCCTCCATCTGCAGCTTTCAGCCGTTCCTGCATGAACCGGGTTCTCCCCAAAGCAGAACAAAGACAGGAACTGTTTACAGGTCTAATCACGGCGATCAGGCCCGGACTCTGACACCGCATTAACGCTGTCCTTATCTGAAGTGCACAATGAAAACATGGCTTCCAGCTCCATTAACACATGGTGGGTGGAAACAAACAGCGCATTCCTGCAGCGCATGGCTGATAGACGCGCGCCTTTTATCCATCAGCACCAACATATCGACTCCGCTCAGGTTATTAGAGAAAATAATGATCCACACGTAGTGGTATGTGAGGCGAATACACGGTTACTCTTACTGTGCCCAAACATGATCGGACACGTTAAGAGCGCTGTGAAATCTGTAACACCACACCAGAATTTTAACTTTTTTTTATTTTTTTTGGCATTTTAGCCTTTATTGGATAGAGAGAGGCAGGAAAACAGGGAAAGAGAGAGAGGAAGACATGCAGCAAAGGGTCGGACTGAAACCCAGGCCACTACATGCAGCACATAGTTGCTGAGCACCCACTGAGCTAATCTGGCACCCTTTTTATATGAAATTATATGAAAAAGCCAATATGGCAACCTTAGAGTGCAAAGGGTGCATCATAAAGATTGTTTGTATTTTACTTAAATTTATTTCAGAGTCAACCTCCACCTTTGGTTATTGTCTCATCAGCATCAGGTCCAGTATTGGACACAATTTTGTCTTTTGTGCTATTTTATCAAACTTTGGCCCGTTCTTGATTTCTTCGTTTTTTTGCTTATTTCTCACACTTAAAGTTACAGTGTGTAAAATCTCACCACTAGATGTCAGCAGATTGCAGTTATGTTTTCTTGCACTCCCACTGTAGCATAATCCTAGCTACAATGGCTGCTGTAGGACAAAAAGCTCTCATTCATCTGTGCTGAGTGTAGGCTGTCAGTCCGCTGCTTACCTCAGCTGTTAGTATGTGTCCACGTCTACGTACTCTGGATATGAGTCGATTTGAGCGGGTGACGCTCACGTCTGTCTGATGACAGTGTCACTAAAGCTAGTTGTTGAGTATACCCTGAACTTTTCTGTCTTTTCTGTATTAATTATACATGTGATTAACAAACTATTTAATTTTTTTTATCAAGTTGGTTCCATTAATTGTTGAAACATTAAATACATTAATAAATAATTCAATCAATTTATTTTTGCAGTAATGGCCCTCAGTGTTTATTTTTGCTGCTGTTAGCTGCCATTAGCTGCAGTTAACTCCTGTTTGCCTCTGTTCTCTTTCTCTTTGATCCCTAGCTGGCGTTGGGTCTGGATCGACTCCTAAGCCCATACACTGCTGTGGGTGCCAATGGTTGTAGAATTTCCTTCACAACTCGTTGCCATGCATGGCGATCGTTGGCGATTGTCCTGGCCTCATCAAGATTTATTCTGCCCCTGATGTCATCTTTGACCTGTTTTAGCCATGTTTTCTTCGGTGCCGTTCGGTGGATTCTCTACTGGGTGGGTCGTTTACGTCAGAGGAGTTGATGTGGTAGTCTCCTCCCATCCATTCAACACACATGGCCAAACCATCGCAATCAGCGTTTTTGAATTTGCCCCTCAATTGGCGGTTGGTTGTCGCATCTCCGTCGGATGTCCTTGTTTCGAAGGCGGCCTCGAAGTGATACTCGTAATATCTGTCGAAGGCAGCGTATCTGGAAAACTTCAAGTTTGTTGAGGTCTTCTTTGAGCACAGTCCACGTTTCAGATCCATAGAGTAAAATCAGCAGGATCAGCGTCCGGAAAAGGCGGATTTTGGTCAAGATGGAAATATTGGTTTGCTTCCACAGTTTTCTAACAATAACTTCATGTATTAAAGGGGGAAAAAAACTATCCTTTCCAAAGAGTAAAGTTAATAAATTTCCAACTTAACAACGGCTGCAGTTACTTTTTCACACAGGAGATTTTTTTCCCTTCATAAACAAAATCATCATTAAAAAACTGCATTTTGTATTTACCTGGGTTAGCTTTATCTAATATTAAAACTGTCTGACAATATGAAACATGTAAGTGTAAAAAAAACATTCAAATAACTGACATCACTGACCTGTCAGGGTGTTGAAATGGACGCTGTACTGCCCCTTCTGGGTGTGGAACGTCTTCACACTTGTTTTCAGCGAGGAGGATGAGGAAGCATTAAAAGGGGAGGTTGCACTGTGAACTTTATTCGTCTCCCTCTCAATGTGCTTCATCAGCAGGGCGGCCATCTTGTCACCTCTTCCTCCCTGTGACAGAGTCTTTCTCAGCAGCACTGCCTGGACCTCTCTCAGGCTGTTACATACATTATATAACAGTGAACACATAATATGTAGTCAATAAACACAAAAAATACATAAACAAAAAAATTACTTTAAATATACACAAAAACTATCATTTACAATGTAAGAATATATGATTACAATTTTACCATCAGACTAAATAACACTAACAGCTGAACAGGAATAACACTAACAGCTGAAAAAGAATAACACTTACACCTGAACACTAACAGCTGAACAGGAATAACACTAACAGCTGAACAGCAATAACACTGACAGCTGAACACTAACAGCTGAACAGTAATAACACTAACAGCTGAAAAAGAATAACACTTACAGCTGAACAGGAATAACACTAACAGCTGAACAGCAATCACACTAACAGCTGAACAGCAATCACACTAACAGCTGAACAGCAATAACACTAACAGCTGAACAGCAATAACACTAACAGCTGAACAGGAATAACACTGACAGCTGAACACTAACAGCTGAACAGCAATAACACTAACAACTGAAAAAGAATAACACTTACAGCTGAACAGGAATAACACTAACAGCTGAACAGCAATCACACTAACAGCTGAACAGCAATAACACTAACAGCTGAACAGCAATAACACTAACAGCTGAACAGCAATAACACTAGCTGCTGAACAGGAATAACACTGACAGCTGAACACTAACAGCTGAACAGTAATAACACTGACAGCTGAACACTAACAGCTGAACAGTAATGAGGATTTTCTATGAGTCTGTTGTGGCCAGTGCGATCCTCTATGCTGTTGCATGCTGGGGGAGCAGGCTGAGGGTCGCAGATGCCAACAGACTTAATAAACTAATCCGTAAGGCCAGCAATGTTGTGGGGATGGAGCTGGACTCCCTCAAGGTGGTGTCGGAGAGGCGGATGCTGTCCAAGATAAAGACAATGTTGGATAACACCTCCCACCCACTCCATGACATGTTGGTCAGTCACAGGAGCACGTTCAGTGAGAGACTGAGATTACCGAAAAGCACCACTGAACGACACAGGAAATCATTCCTGCCTGTGGCCATCTCCCTGTACAACGCATCCACTTAACACACTGTTTGCTGCTACAACTACACATGTTTCTTTTCCAACTATTTATTTATGAGTGACTTATGTATGTATGTATGTATATATATGTATATATTGTACTATTCTTAGTTAGTGTATTGTCTGTCTTGTCTTAATGTTGGTTTAAAATGGAGCACTGTAACAAAAAATAATTTCCCCCAGGGATCAATAAAGTATTCTGATTCTGATTCTGATAACACTGACAGCTGAACACTAACAGCTGAACAGTAATAACACTGACAGCTGAACACTAACAGCTGAACAGTAATAACACTGACAGCTGAACAGTAATGGCACTACAAGCTGAACAGTAATAACTGATAGCTAGCAGATAGCTAATTAGATAAGTTCATTTAATAGTAAGTTAATAGTAAGTTATTAAGTTAATCTTTTATAACTTTAATTGTAGTTAGCATCTTTTAAAATAATTTTATTCATATTTACTATCTTTCTAAAACTTCAGCCACTGTTAGCATGTTTTTAGAGAGGTTTTGCAGACACGTGACCACTTAGTGCTTGTCAGCCATTTTGCGTGTGTAACAATCTTGACACCTCAAGTTAGTGAAACACATACCAAATATTATGCAGATAAGATAAACTATGGCAACTATGAGTAAACAAGTGTTGGTGTGAAGTCCCTGGCACTTTCCCGGACTTCATGCCACATGATTTATATCATTATGTTATCAACGATCCCTCAAATTATACTGGAGAAAATCTGAAGCCCAACAAAATTTTGCACGCTTACTAGTATTTTGTGTCAAGATAGGTAACAAACATCAGTCACTGAACTCTGCCTGGAATTGCAGTCACTTGAATGAGTGGACCACGGTCACTGATCACTGCTTAGACATTTACTTGATTTTTTATGACATTTTGACATGTCTCTGCGTATTATTCCTTACACTGTCGACGAGTCAGCCTCGCTGATTGATGACAGTGACACTGAGGTAAATTGTTGATGAGAACTGTTGTAATTTTCTGTCAGTAAGCACTGCTGTTTTTGCCTGTTAGCTGCTGTTAGCACCTGTTTGCCGTTGTTACTGAAAACCTTTGTGAAGTGGCTCTAACTTGGGCACATTCCCACTTAGCTAAAAACTCTCATTTGATGTGAGAATATAATTAAGCTGTTTTTCAAACGAAAAGTACTTTTAGGATGCTGGAGCCTAATTTTAGCTGGCATGATGTTAACTTGTAAAATTATGTTGTTGTTCAGCTGGCCAGGTACTGAGGGCAGCGTGTCTGATATATTTTTAGTCTTCTTTTAAAAAAAAAAAAAGCTGTTTTCACAGGAAATCAAACAGAATGTCAGTTACAGATTATACATCTGACCCAGTGTAGCTCCAGTGTTATGCTTTCCTAGGGCAGTAAACTGAGAGAATGATTTCAAGTGGCCATAAATAGAGTGATAGAAAACAGTGGTGCAGCAGCAGCAGAGTGAACAAACAGCACAGATTAATCTGCTGGAGCTGATAACCACAGAGACGCCCTACAGTCTGATGCAAAGTTTATTTTTCATTCCTGAACTTAAATGTTACAGCTGCCACTTTGTCGCTTTTTATGAGCCACAAAAAGCACAGTACAGACAAAACCGGCTCTAGATTTAGAGCTCTGGAGAGATCTGAAAAGCCTGTTCCAAACATGCAGCTTCTGAACATTATTTCAACTAGAAGAAAAAATATAACTTCAACCAGTTTAACCCTCTGGGGGGGGGGGGTGTCAAACTTCTTCCAACCAAAGACTCTATAAATACTCGAGAACTCCCACTTTCTGGAGTTCCTGTCCATAGGATGTTCTTTCAAGCTTGTATGGACTGATAATTTAAATTTTGTGGGGTTAACCTTTTACTTCATCATGCTTTTAGTTTAGACACGTAAATCAGTGCTGGATTTATTAAAAGTAAAACGAATTGCTGTAAATTCAAAAAGCTGTACTTTCAAGATTGTTAGTTAGACCAACGGGTTTTTGAAGCGTAGCCTGTAAAGGTGAGTGCATGCTCAAAATGATGAGTTAACATCGTTTGGTAAGTGACACGATGTTGACAATATTGATCCGATCCTTACTCAAAATCCTGGATCAGATATCAGCAACCAGATCTATCACATCTGAGTCCGTGTTGTTCTAAGTTTACTTCATCAGAAATGCTGAATGTTTTTTTAACAACTCATTCATTTCACACTGCATCAGTACAAAGGTACCAACAGACACCTAACGGTAAGGTGTTGGGAAAAACCTTCCTCATCAAGAGGAAGTTTCTCAAGCCGTCCTCAGGATGATGTCAGCTTAAGACACTGAAACCACACCGAACACCGACCTGATCTTAATGCAGGTTTGATGTGCAGCTACAAAAAAAAACTTTAGGTTTTTGTTGATAAATAAGTGTTGATGAATTATTAAATCCTTGTTTAGTCATACCGAAATTATCAGCAGATACCGAAAGCCATGATTTCAAACCAGAGAAGGAAAGAGATGAATTGCTGACACTCTGTCCCAGATCAGAGGGGTTCGGTGTTTATCCAAAATCTACACAAACTCAGAGGCATCCTTAGCAACCCTCTTGTTGTTGTGATGAAAAAAGTCTTTACTGTGAAAAACTTCTGTTTAATCTGCAGCAGACAGAACATAAAACATTCTCCCACAGCCTGTAGGGACCATGGCTCTAACCTTTGACCTCCACCACCTGACCTATGACTCAAGGGTTGTGCTGACTTTCAGTTTGTGAATCTGGATTTCAGCAGAGGTCAGACTCTCCGGAGAAGTGAAAGCTTAGGTCTTTCTTCCCATCTCCTCATCTGGATCTGAGGTGACGGATTTGTGGAACAAAGATCAGGATGGATGGAGAAGTTTTCCCAGCTGATTCTGGAACATTTAAAAATTTTTAGAGCCTCCAGCAGCTTCAGGAAGTAGTGCCTGATCTTTGTACAACATACAGTGCACAGTACAGCGTATATAATCAAATAAAGAACTCCACCTGGTGTCTGAACAGAGAACGGCACTGACTGTGCAGTGATGATGAGGAAGAAGAAAAAGCAGGAGAGAGAAGGACAAAGAGGAGCTACAAAACAGCTGGTTAAACTCTCCAGATTCTAAGGAAAGGTGCCTCAGTGCATCCTTCATCATCTCCTTTAGCAAAGGAGACACTGGAGGATCCTTTGTGAAAGGAGAGGGGGTTAGACTGTCCCCCCACCTTAAACACGCTCTGAGCTTAAATAAAGAGAGTTACAGAGTTAAAGTTTCCCATCAAGGTCGAGGAAGAGTGGACCAGAAAAGACTCAGGAGTGATTTTATTTTTGTGACCCAGGACAGAGGAGTGGAAACAAGGAGGTTAGGAAAGGAAAAAGAGGAGATGAGAAGATAAAGAAGATGAGTTTTTTGTTACCTCAGCTTTTTTGCTCCCGCCATCTTTTTCTCCTTCCCCTCATTCTGATCCTCCTCGTCCTGTCCTGGATCAAACTCGGGTGGAGGCATTTCGAAAGTGCCTGGTCTCCTCTCCTCTGCTTCAGATCCAGAATCAGAACTCTGATTGGAGGCTGTCAGCCCTTCATCTGGATCTGGATCGAACCGGATTACAGTGGGATATTTTGGGGAGGCTTGGTTCTCCTCACGAGTCAGAAACCGCTTGGAAACACCTCCTCCACTGTCAGCTCCATCATTCTCTTCAGTTTGACCTCCAAAGCCTACAGCTTTGGCAGGACCAGAGTCAGGGACCTTTGTGTCCTCCTCTCCATCAGCCTGAGCAGAAGTCGGGTTCGGGTCTGAAGGTTCAGGTGGAGGTTCGGGTGGAGGTGAGCTGGCAGCAGGTTTGGTGCTTCTCTGGGGGCTCAGAGCTGGTTGTGGTGGGATCCGGAGGGGTCTGAGGTGGACCGGGAACTCTGTCGGGTGGATGGATGTCAGCAGGCGTCCTGGTGCAGAAAGGGGCAGCTGACAGTGGTAACCATGGAAACCTTGTCTGCACACGCACCTGTTAAACTGTCGACACAGCGCCCCGTTACGGCAGGGAGGAGAACACCTGGCTGAAGAAGAAGGAGAGCGCGCTTCATTAACAGAACATTACTGCAGCGTAGACAGCAGTCAAATACCTTGATGTAACAAAGCCGGGCCGATCTCACTGTGAAACCAGCAGCTCATTGGCTAATGGACCATCAGTCATAAGTCATTAGCTAATGAGCATACCACAAATAATCCTCCATTTGAAATGTAGACTTATTATTATTCAATGTGACCCACAACGACAGTCTGAGCCCCAAACTCAGCAGGAAGATGTCTACAGGGGTCAACAAAAAGCTGTTTTCTATGTCTGTTTGCACAGTTATTGCCATCTGGTGGCTTTCAGGCAGAATGCAGCTGTAACACTTATCATTACGCACTTTGTAGCTGAAAGACGGGTTGGTAACATGATCAGGTATAAAAAGAGCATGTTTAGGAGGCAGAGTTTCCTAGAAGGACAGATGAGCAGAGGCTGACCACTCTGCAAAAATCTGTGCCTTCAAACTAGAACAGTTTCAAAATAATGTTCCTTACTGTGAACATATATATGTATATAGATATATATAGCACATCTCTCTCTGTGAGCGTCGGCAGCACTGCATTAAAACATCAGTGCATGTGCTGAGGAACACTTCCAGAAACCAGCGTCTGTGAGCAGCTCGACCTGCAGGTTACTGCTGCATCACTCAATCACTCAGAGAAGCACCTGTACAACTGATCTGTGGTCAGACCCAGATTGGGGGGGGGCTGAGATTAAAACAGGTTTTTAACTCTGCAGTTTCTCAGGATAACCAGCGTTTTATTCTTTTATTCTCTTTGGTTTGATCTGCATTTCCTGTCTGACAAACAGAAACTCAGCGCCAGCGTTTCCCTCTGTGAGTCTGCAGACCAACTGCTCAACAATGTGACTAAACACAAAACTTCACTCTGCACGCCCTGAGCTGAGTGTGTGTGTGTGTGTGTGTGTGTGAGAGAGAGAGAGAGAGAGAAAGCGAGTCAGAGGCAAAATCTGTTTCTATTCACGAGTTTCTGCTTCAGACAATCCCCATAATCCCGTCCTGAAAGAAACCATTAGGATCCACGTGTGTAAAATTACTTTTATATGTGGCTAATCTGCACAGAATAACAACACACACACACACACACACACACACACACACACACACACACACACACACACACACACACACACACACACACACACAATATAATATCCCATTATATCCTGCATGGATTCAGCCCCTGGATCCAGATTAGTCTGAGATATTTTGTCTGGGACGTCCTGATGATGTTTCACAGTCTGATTTGTTTTTGCTGATATGAAGAGAAAAGCTGAAGAACAATCACCCAGTTTATTCTCCTCTCGTTTGGAGCTGAGCCGCTAAACAATAAGTGTTGGAAAAAAAAAATCATCATCTGGATGAACAAATCGATCATGTGACCCTGTGACAGAGGGCGAAAAAAGTTGTTAGGTTTTAGCTAAGAATTCAAATCTGAGTTCAACAGTGAGCGCTCAGTTTTTACGGACTCAGGAAGTGAATTTCCTGCTCATCGTCTCCACTAATGTTTCAGCAGCTTTAGCCGTTTCCATGTTAGCTTCGTTTATCAGCACCAGAGGTTTCCTTTGATTAACAGGAAGAAGCAGGTTCAGATTTTATGAATTAAAAATGAACCGTTAGCTTTGAGAAGCAACTCTGCTTTAAACTTTGTTCTGTGGGAGCGCCTGCAGGTCTGCAGGTGGAGTGCATAAATCCAGCTCTGCATATGGACTCCACCACTCAGCATCATTTCACACTTTAAACTGTGATGCACGCTGACAGCAGCTCCACCTGACCTGCATTATCAGATCCGTCTGTGCAGACTCAGCAACTGGACGCTGGGTGGATGCTATGGGCATCCATCTGGGCTGCACCCTGAGGACCAAAATCAACCAAATCTGCAGATGGATCAGTGTGCATGCTTGTTGCAGGTGTGTGCTGCAGATATGTTAAACTGCGCAGCAAGATGAGTGATGTTGACTAAAATAAAGAACACTTCTAACAAAATTCATGCTAGTGGTGGTTCCCTCACGTTATACTCACGTTTGGTGCATCTCCTAGTTTTAGGCGACAGCATCCATCCAGTACAGCAGCGATCTCCACATACTCGAGGCCTGCAGAGAAAGGAGGCGTTTTAAACTTTAAGACTTGATGTGATGGCATGCCACACATGGTAAGCTCCACACCTCATCACCCGTTGATTCACTTTAGTTTAATTTACAGTCACTACTTTAAAATATTCTATTTATTGTTCAATATCGTTTCTTTATTAAATGTATTCATTTTTCCATCACACCTTCCAATGTTTATATGGCGTGCACACATATTAACCTTGCAAGGTCAAAGTTCTGTTTTATGTTATATTAATACATCTTTCTTTGTTTGAGTTACCTGGGGGTTGGTGTCTCCTCCTGTCTGGCAAAAGGTGTGGCAAAGGGCTGGGAGACCTGAAGTACTGCTGACAGCCTAATTGGATTGCACCACATGCTTCATTGCCTGGGGGGTGTTTCATGTTTGTTTAAATGTTTTGTATTAGTTGGTTATATGGCAGCCATCTTGTTTTCCCCCGTGTGTCATTTGGTTTAGCTAAACCAGTATTTAAGTCCCCCTGTGTGTCATTTCAGCAGGTCAGTTTACCATATGTTTGTTTGAGGTTTTGTTAATTATTATCTTGAGTTTAGTCTATTGAGTTGACCTCTTTTATTGGTCTGCCTGTTTAAGTTTTGGCTTTGTTAAATATATTTTCATATTTTTGGGTCAATAAAACCCGTTTTTTTTTAATTAAAACCACCTGTGTCCTTTATGCTTTACTGCTTGGTCCCTGACACTTGATTTAGAAGTAATAAAAGGTAAAAAAAACCATTCCCTCCTTACAAACAAGCAGTCCGCTATTTGCGGCTGGGTTCACGGTCTTCCAATAAAACATTTAAACATTCCCAGTAAACCGTTACCTCGCAGGTCTTCTGGAAAAAGGAGTCAATTCACAGGCAAACCTTGGATCAAGAGCCGCTGCCCCTCATCAAAGTGACGGGCCAGTGTGACTCCACAGCTGTGTGCAACAGGAAGTGTGAGGGAAACCAGAGAAAGGATTTGTTTGAAAGCTTAACACAAGCAGTCAGCTGATCAAAGGTGTTGGATCACCCTGCAGAGAAAACATGATCCCAAACAGCCAATCAGAGCCCTAAAGACACTGAATCCTGAGCATTAGGGTTCGTGGGTTTTTTCCGAGACAATTGCTCTAAATCCAAAACTGAGTCTGAGATTAACTCAAATCTAGAACGATGAAACCAAAGTGGAAATCACTCTAGAAACACTTCCCAAAGACAAAAAGGTCTTATGGAGTCTTTCTGGCATCGAGACCACTTAAATCCACCCAAGAACTCTTCCACACCAGGGGAGCTGGTTCTAGGCTGTTGTCCATTGGTACAAGATGCTCCAAAACCAGAGATTAAATATCATTGAAGTCTATTTTACTCACATTCACATTAAAAGTGAAGAAACTGAGACAGTCTGAACAGCAAGTTTCCAAGAGGTCCCAAAACCAAGTCCTGAAGTGGTCAAACTCTGTGCAACACAAGTTATGGAGTCAGTCTGAGGTCACACAAACACCCGAAGATGAGCAGCCAAAAAGTAAATGGGCAAGTTCTCTGGTGCATATTTTGGATGGAGACATTTGTGTGTTAGGCTACACTTTTGGGAAATGCCACTGATGCTTCTCCACTGAAAATAAGTGGAACTAGTTCTAGATTTTAAAGAACGCTGTGGGAGTCGTGGTAACTGTGGGAAGTTCTCCAATATTCATTAACAGAGAAAGTTCTGTCTCGGCAGCAACTTCACTGCAATCCTTTGAAGCCAAGTCCGTAGATCAATCTGAAAACTGGTCTTTGTGCACCTGGAGACAGCTTCGAAAACATCAAACATCAAATACTGATCCATTTCTCGCTTTGCATCTTTTTGCATGAACGTAACAGAAACAACTTTATGTTAAACATCTATAATGCAGCTGAAAAAGGCTTAAGAACAATCCGGGCTGCAGGCTTGCTTCAAGAACATCTCGGTATCCCAAGGAAGTGGATGTGGAGGGGAATGTGAGGGTATCTCTGTGACCCGGGTAAGTGGGAGAAAATTGATTATATATATTGTTTAGGCTGGAGATCTTCTGATGTTCAGACATGAAAGCAACAAGGCGGTCTAACAGATATAACTCTGACAGCGATGAATACACCGGGCTCGGGCTTGGTTCGGGTTTCGGGGGCAGCGGCAGAGATGAGACGCTGTTTGTTAAATGTAGCCGACCAAGTGTGGACACAGCTTCTCTGCAGAGGATTTAATCATTACTCACAGCGTACCGGTCGTATTGTAGCAGCACAGGAGGCCCCACTAACTCACACCGGGATCAGTGTGTGTCCAAACAAAGATTTAGCATTACCACACATACAGTCCTGAACCTGTATACACACAGACGGGTGAGTCCGGAGAGAGGCGCAGGGGTACAAGTTAGAGCAAAGACCCCTTCATACAGGAACGGCAGCTGATAGAAATAAGCACGTCGCAAGATTTCTGCTGGTTCACCAGATTAAATTTAAGATTTTAAGACCTTTAATACAAAGACATTCGAAGGATTTTCCTGAGTCTGCAAAGCACGACAAAAAGCTCAGCGTAAATACGTTTTGTTGATGCTTTCACCTGCAGCCTTAGAGCAACACAATCATCGAATAATCCCCAAGTATTCAAACTGCAGAATAATCTGAAGTGTCTGATCATTTCCAGAACCATATTTGCATGATCTGTGGTTTAAAATCATCCTTCTTTATCTTATACTGGAACTTAGTGTGTCCTCTCTCTGAAACAAGTGTTTTAGTGTCTCCCACTTTAAAACAGCTTTCACCTGATCAAATATGATGATCCACAATAGCCAGCAAGTGAAAGTTAAAGCTCTGCTTTCAGAGTCAATCGAATAAATAAAAATCGAAACACATTCAGTTTAGTAGAAACACATCAGAAGCTAAAACTAAGAAATCTTTCCTCAGGAAAGTGACTGAGAACAAATCGTCCTACAAACAGAGTAATGACCCTCCTCCAGGTCATGCAGACCTGCAGACAGCATTTCATTTTGCAGCAGCTTTTATAAAATTAACTGTTTCTCAAACAACTAATCAGTCATCTAATCGCTGCACTTTAAGGAAACAAGGGATTAATGAAGTTAAGCTGCCAACAATAACACGGTGACGGTCATACGAGACTCTTTCTGGGGACGAAGCACAGTGCTGAATCTGAATGAGTGTTTTTATATTTTCATTACAAGCTGTTCTGTTAAAATGACTACAACCTGTGCCACGTCAGGTGCAGGGGGAGGGGCATAAACACACACACACACACGGTTGTTTCACTGACTTTTCGGGGACATTATCCCAGAGTTTCACCAACACCAAAGACCTACAAGAATGACCCAGAAGTCAGGAAGGAGCCCGAGTCGGCTCGAGTCAGGGAGTCCACAGCTGCTCTGAAACCACGAGCCTGTGTTTGCTTCCTACGCTCTCAGACACTTTGAGCTTCAAAGAATCTGCTTTAGCCTTCAGACACTGAGCAGCTTGTTGGCCTCCACATTTCATCCACAAAGAAAACTACAAACACAAAGCTCGCCCTCAGTCAGTCTGAGCTTTCTCCGTCCTTTATTAACGTGTAGGGTTTTTGGTATTTCCTGTCGTACATCTCCTGTTCCAGAGGGAAACGCTCATTTTAAACATGACCAAAACTTTAAATACTGATGTCGGTGTAGCTTCAGACTTCTCTTAACACTCAGTTTCTTACAGTTTTTTCTACTCTTGGATCTGTGAGGTCATAGAAAAGGCATAGCTCTAGTACGGTCACCTCATGTTGAGAAGCTCCACCCACCTAATATCTATGAGGGGCAACCAATCAGAAGAAAGATCCTTTGTGGGGACAGAAATGAAAACAGCTTGTTTCAGATAGAGAATGAACTGACGGGCTGCATCAAGGCCCAGAACGACATAAAGAGGGATTATTTTAAACTGTGACTCATGCAAAGCTGCTCTAACAGAGTCCAAGAAAAAAATATGGAACTGAAATAAACAGAATAGATTCACACAGAAATATGTGTGCTAATACACACATTCATACAAAGAAACTTAATATAAGCAGGAAAATGTAAAAGTATCGATACAGGACAAAAATAAAGGTAAACACAGTGTTGAGCATTTAATTACGCAAATAAAATCAAACAAAAACTCGACTTTCTGATTGCTACGTGGACGCAGAGCAGAGCTGCTGTCATTAAACTGATCTACGCTGGTTTTAGTCGCAGCAGCTTCTTCTTCTTCTGTTTGAGATTAAACCGGTGTCAGCAGCAGGGAGGCTTTAAGATGTTTCAGAGTCAGCAGAATCACAGACAGACGTGTGCTGTCCTACACGCTAAGTATTAACATGTTTTATATACGATTCTGTCAGACAGCATCTCCACCGTCAGCCGGCTTCTCTCCTCAGCAGATGTTGCTGTAACGTGGTTCCTGCTGCAGACACTCGGATCATTCAACGTGCAGCATGTGCACGGTGAGAAAAGAAAAGTGGACTTTGTGATGTCTGGCAGATTAACATTTTGACTTTTGAATGTTTGCTGCTGAAATTAATGCAACTCTGCAATAAGCAGCATTGTCTTCTTCTGTGGTTTTATGTAGAAAGACCCTCTGCAGACTCAGCAGAAGAAGACTTTTAATGTATTTATCTCACAGCAAACAAACAATGTTTGTTATAAAGAGTTTGTCAGAAGCAAAGTGGCAGATGCTAATGTATGCTAACACGAACACCAAACTCCCCACTTTCTTCTGATTGGCCAGCTTACCAACCTCACTGCGACAGGAGTGACTACCAACTCGCACTCTCCCATTTTACCTGAGCACACCTGCACTTCACCACACAATAACACACAAAATTACACCACATACATGTTGAAGGTCATGTGATCACATCACGTGACAACAATTTCCAATCAAATTAAAAAGATCACTTCATGGGTCAAAGCACCAAAAACAAAGCAAATCAGCTTTACGTAGAGTGTGGGACCAAAAAACGTTGTGCGTACGTTTCATCATGTAGAGCGTTTGGAGAGCATGACGCTAAATCAGCCGCTTCCTCTGACAGCACGCTGAAGCCAACGAGGCCTGCTTCTACACAAACATGTCTGCTTTCCCCCCTTAAACCGGCTCTGTTTAAACACACACTGTTTATAAGGACGATAACCCCGACCTGAGCCTGAATCTACCCCTAAACCCGCACGGTCAACACACACACACACACACACACACACACACATTCCTGAGCTGCCTTACAGTCACACTACATCACAGACAGGTAGACCAGATGCTCTCAGACATGTTGTTCAGGGTAATCCAGCTGTTTTAATGTGTCCAGCACCTGGAAAGCAGCCTCACCTGAGGCCTGCACGATGAAGCAGGACTTTGGTCTTATCCATAAATATGAATGTAAGGATTTCAAAAATAAGAACAGCATAACATGTTTTGCATCGAATATGAACAGAGACATCAAACATCTAGTTTGATAAAAATATGTTTGAGCTTTAATATCTGTAATTCTGTTCACATGTCGACTGTTTTAAAGATATCAGTCCCCTCCTGCAAACTTGAGCTGCCTACAGCTGTCCAAATCCATCTTCAAGCAGCTCTACGTGCCCAAAAGTGCTCCCACAACCATCTGTGCATTCTCCTGATGGGAGGTGGTCAGCTCCTCCCAGACCTGGGTCAGGGCATCCGTGAGCTCCTGCGGTGCAATACACAAACCTCACCTCTGGATTCAGGTCTGAGGAGCATGAGCGCCGATCGGTGGCATCAATGCCTTCGTCATCAAAGAAATCCCTGCACACTCTGAGGCCAGGCATCGTCCTCCACCAGGAGGGGTCTGGGGCCTGCTGCAGGTGGACCCGGCCTGACAGAGTCTGAGGATTTCATCCTGGTTTCTAAGGACACTCAGGTACCGGTAGCTAACACCCGGAGGTCTGTGGGACCGTCCGAGGATTTTCCTCCCCAGGGTGCTAAGCCGGTCCTGCTGGATGTGGCTGAAGGGTCGTAACGTTCACCGCGGCATCTCCAGACTCTGTCTCTTGTGCTCAGTGTGAGCCTGCTCTCATCCACTAGAGCTGGACCTGTTGGTTCTGCACAGTGATGTGAGCAAAGATTCCCGTGCAGCAGGTTTGGCCCTCCTGCAGTCTGATTCTGACAGTCAGTCGGTCAGAAACGTGCACGAGGAGCACGATGGAGGTCTTACTGTAGCATTTGTGCAGTGCTCCTCCTGCTCCTCAGGGAGATGCTCTTCCACAGCTCCCGTGGACACAGAGGAGGAGCCGGTGCACCTGTGCAGCAGGTCCCAGCAGTTGGATGACACCAGCAGAGCACAAAGCAGAACTAGAGAGAAATCGGTCAGGATGAATAATACCTGCACAACCACTCACCTGAGGGTCACACCTGCACAGCCTGAAGCTGAAGTCCTGTTGTGTCTGTGATGATAGAGATTTAAACAGCAGACAGCACACCTGCGGGACTCGCTGTGATGACAAGCCAACACAAAGCACACAACCAAAGCTCCTCACTCAGCTGAGCCTGTTTACACACGGGTGTGACGTCACCGTGACCAGGACACACAAAGTTTTTTGTTCTCTCCTCTCAGATGATTTCAGACATGAAGTGAGCCGCAGACCGACAGCAGCCCGGCTGATTATAAGTGAGTTATTTGGGTTGGTGATGTGGAATGTGACGGTGATGGTCATATGTGCGGTGCTCACCCTCTCGGAGCTGCTCTCCGGCGGTCCCCGGGCTTCCCTCCGCTCCCCCGCGGTGCTGCCGTGGTTGTGCCCGCGCTCAGCCTCCTCCCCCCGGCCGGGCTCGTCTCCAGTCCCGCGTGCTGTTGTGCTGCGGAGCAGAGCGCTGCAGCCCAGCAGGTCCAGAGGCAGAGCTCACAGAGCCGCATGTTCTCCGCAGGAGCTCCGAGATCAGCTGCAGCTGAGAGGTTCAGGCTCTCTGTCAGTGTGGGACATCCGAACACCCACAGCCGCTGCTGCCGCCAGCCAACTGGAAGAGAGCAGCAGCCAAGCAGCCAATGAGAGGCCAGAGGCGGGCGAAGGAGGCAAGGAGGGAAGGAAAGGAGGGAGAGGAGTGTGCTGTGGAGAGCCTGTGCTGATGGTCTTCTGCGGTGGCTGTTCTCTGGCACCAGAGGGTGCCATCACAAACACCTGACTGTGTGTGTGTGTGTGTGTGTGTGTGTGTGTTAACTTGCTTTTCACATCTCTCCCTTCATGCAGTGATCTCTGCTTTCACTCTATATTCTGGTCATGTCCACTTTTCAACCAATCAGGATTCAGCCTCTGCATCATTGTAGGGTCTTCACCTCACAATAGGCTTTTTGAGGAGGCCGAAGAGCTTATTGCGATTTGGTGCTACATCAAAAAAAACTGAACTGAATGGGCTGTCAGCCTTCTGCAGGACTGCACGTGAGCACGTCTGCGTCGGCTGCACACCTGTCTGCACAGACAAATAAGACACAAATGCAGCACCGTAACTTCAGCATTACTGTGTAAGCTGTCAGCAGCCTGGGATCAACAAATAGTTCTTAAGTCTTTTATCAAATGCGTGTTTTACTCGTTTTATGACATGTAACCTCAGTTTCTGTCAGGATGAAGCTGAACCATCGCTTATTCAGATGCCCCTCTGTGTGTCAGTGATTGACAGACCCATGAGGTTATCCTCACTTAAGTTAAGATCAGATTAAGATCTGACCGGGGAGTTTCCTGACTATGGATCCAAAACACTGATCTGTAACGTGGACAGCTGCAGGAGTTATGGATGGACTGGTTCTTATTTACTCTCTAGTCAAGCACTCAAAGCACTTTATACAGCACGCCGCATTCACACAGGCACATTTGCTTTTCCCAACTTAGTGCTTTCCAGCATTCACACTCCGATGGATGCATCAATATCTTGCCCAAGGATCTTTGGCTGGTGCAGTCAGGGATAGACCACCAACCTTCTGATTAGCAGACGAATACACACTCCCTGCTGATCCACAGAACACTGTAAATACAGTAAATTCTGATGTTTGTGAATGCTCTTTATTATTTCACAGAAACATGTAAAACATAATTAAATAAAACCTAATGTAGCAAAATATGTGCAACTGCTAAAACTTTAGGTCCTTATTGCGGGTTAAACGTAACGATGCTATGGAAACGAAGTTGTCTTTTTTAGAGCTTCCTTCACAGACTTCCGGACATTTGCAGCTCGGATAATTTGAAGCTTTTGTTTTGAAAGCAGCGGCCGGAAGTAGGTTGTGTGTAGCCGTGTGTTGCTAATGCAGGGCTAGCTCTGAGGCTGCAGATGAAGAACAGTTCCTGCTGCAAAAGAAGCGACAGCGGGTCTTTAGCACAGTTTGGCCCGCTTTAATAATCGTGTCGGTTTAACACGAACTGGGTCAGCTCACACACCCTGACACGGACACCCGGACACGGAGAGCTGGGGGCAGGAGTGGCGGTTCGCTCAGGTATCCGGGTTCGTTAGCTTGTTGCGGGGCAGCGGGATGGATCTGTTCGACGATCTGCCGGAACCGACTCAGACCTCCGGTGAGTTAACGGGAAGGTTTGACGTTAGCAGCAGGGCTAAGGCTCCATCACAGAGCCGAGTGAGCTAACGTTAGCGTTACTGCTGCGGGAGCCGTGCTTCAGTTCACACCCCACAGACATGACTGATCGATTACGCATCGATTCATCGGTCAGCAGCTGCAGGTTTCATTAGCTCAGCGACAGTTTTTCACCTCTAAAATGTGAAATCTGACTGTATAAAAACACTAAATAGTCAGCAAAGCACCGGGAAAATGAAAAGTGACGTATTTCCTTCCATAACGTGGTTGTAGTGAATTACATTTTTTTCTAAAACTCGATATATCCGCGTAAACTCGCAGTTATTGATCTCTTTGATTATTAATAACTGGTATCAGTGAGGAACAGCCAGACAGGCTGTCTCTGAATCATCACCATCTTATCATCTCACCCCCCCCCCCCCTCCTCTGCATGTACGTCCCTCCTCTGCACATGCGCAGACCATCTCACCCTTAGATGCTCCTGGCCTCACTTTCCATATCAGTCACGGCTCTTTACCGTTCCTGCTCTCACCTCCACACTCCTACCTTTCTTTCTGTCTGGCTGCCCTCAAACACACCTTCCTCCTCCTCTTCCTCCTCCTCCATCTTTATCCAGCAGGAGGATGTTTTCCACCAGCACCCTTTGCAAACGGACAAAAACCCGTAGCTGGTGCTCCTAAACAGGTCTATGAATTCAATAAAAGTATAAAGAAAAGTGTGAAATTCCACGAGCTGAGATGTGGAGTGTTTGATTTTGGTGATGTTAGACTGTGATGAATGCAGGAACAAACGCAGGTAAATGGCGAGGGTTGTGTCAGGAAGGACATCGGGCTAATGTTTGATGCGATTCCTCCTCAGGTCCTGCTCTAGCACCGCTCACAACTCCACCCCCAACCACCAGAGAAGAAGAGGAGGAGGAGAAAAGGTTGAAACGGAAACGAGATGAAGCACACAGGGAGGAGGAGGAGGAGGAGGTCAAGAAAGTTTGCAAAGAAGGTCTTCAGCTGTTCCACCACAATGTTTGTTTGCTTCTTTTCCTCCAATCAGACGCGAGCACACGTGAATACGACTCGCAGAGGCGAGGGCGGACGCCGCCGGTCTCACGCTCTCTTTGTGTGTCTAGGCCTCCCAGTGCTCAGAGGATACGTGGCGGCGAGGCGTGGCGAGCGCGAGGAGATGCAGGACGCTCACGTGCTGCTGCCGGACATGAGCGGCTGTCTGTCCACGCTGCCAGGAAACGTGTAAGAGGAAGTCACGCCCACCAATCATGATCGGTCACAGCTCCTCCGTGTGGTCTCTCTGACGTCGTGTCTTTGTCTGCAGGTCCCGAGTTTCGTATTTCGCCGTGTTCGACGGCCATGGCGGCGCTCGAGCCTCTGGATTCGCCGCTGAGAACCTCCATCACACTCTCGCCAAGAAGTTCCCCACAGGTGAGTTTCCTCCACGCTGTTCACGACCCGCAGTGGTCAATCCCCCCTCGCTCTTATTTTGAAAGTCCAGTTGCTGCTGTCTCCTGTTTCCCTGCTCGCTGTGCGGTCATAGACGTGATTGGATGGATGATGGATGAGGCAGCTGCTTGTTTTAATGCCGCAGTAATAATAGTGATGTTAAAACTGACATAAATCATGTTTAATTATTAGAAGATTTAAACTGCTTTAATATCACGTCATGTCCACAAGAGGGCGCAGTAGTCCAGAGAGACCCAGAGTCATCTGTAAGTTTACTTTGACATAAACGTGCGAGAGAGCCGTGGTGCCTTCTCATTGGTTAAAGCACGTCGTCTCTTTCAGGAGATGCTGAAAACGCAGACAAGCTGATTAAGAGGTGTCTCCTGGACACGTTCAAGCAGACCGACGAAGACTTCCTGAAGAAGGCCTCGAGCCAGTAAGACTCTGAGCGCCAGTGTGCCGCAGCTGTTTTTAAATGTGGAGCAGGAAAAGTTGACGAGCTGTTTGTGTGGACAGGAAACCGGCGTGGAAGGACGGCTCCACGGCCACCTGCGTGCTGGTGGTGGACGACATGGTGTACGTGGCCAACCTGGGAGACAGCAGGGTGAGCCGGCGTTTCTTCACCTCCACCTGCGCTTCTTTTTCTTCCTGTCTTAAGCTTCCTGCTGCGCCGTTTCCGTGTCTGCAGGCAGTCATGTGTCGGATGGAGGCGGCGGCAGACGGACAGAGGAGGTCGCTGACTCTGGCGCTCAGTAAGGAGCACAACCCGACCATCTACGAGGAGAGGATGAGGATCCAGAGAGCCGGCGGCACCGTCAGGTCCGAATCCTTACCGTCCTCCACCAGCGCCTCTCGGCCTCAGCTAACGGTGATGTGTTCGTGTCTCCGCAGGGATGGCCGCGTGCTCGGTGTCCTGGAGGTGTCTCGCTCCATCGGGGACGGTCAGTACAAACGCTGTGGCGTCATTTCGACCCCTGACCTGAGGAGGTGTCAGCTCACGCCCAATGACAGGTAAGGAGAGACCAAAAGGTCACAGAATCGTGACGTTTAAAACAGCCTGGTCTGTGTACCTGAGCTCACCTGAGCATCAGTGTAGTGACAGTGAAGGTGGAGCTACATCAGTGCACAGCCCGTTGGCGCCAATGAGAGAGTGATGGAGAGTTCACTAACTAGAAATAAAACGTGTTTAATACATAAGATGCTGCACAGTAGAAACAACTGGAAACAGCTGGATTTGGACCTAAACAGCTTTGGTTTGCTGTGATCTGGGAGGCAGGTGTGTGAGCACTGTCCCTGCTCTCTGCAGGTTCCTCATCCTGGCCTGTGACGGCCTGTTCAAAGTGTTCTCAGCCGACGAAGCCGTGAAGTTCGTCCTCGGCGTCCTCCAGGTATCAGCCCGTCCTCCTTAACACCAATCACAAGTCGCTGCATCAGCAGGAAGTGCGACGGATGAGTGTAACAAAATAAGAGCGCAGTTAGCGTGTCTGCAGATTAGCTTCATGTAACTTTGGATTGTTTTTCATCTGTGAGGGTGTAATCTGTCACCCAGGTAATCTAAGGAGCTCAGGAAGAAAAGCAACCGTTTCTTTACGTTTCATGAAGACGTTTGACCTCTCACTGTAGGATGGTGGAAGCTGGACCCTTAATCGAATCGAGGAGGGGGCCCAAGGGTCCATCTTTCACCATCTCACAGTGAGAGGTGAGACGTCTTCATGACACTTAAAGAAACAGTCGCTTTCCTTCCTGAGCTCCTTTAGGCTACATGTTCAATCGAGGCTCTGCTTCATAGTTTAGACTTATATGTACAGTGGGGCAAAAAAGTATTTAGTCAGCCACCGATTGTGCAAGTTCCCCCACTTAAAATGATGACAGAGGTCAGTAATTTGCACCAGAGGTACACTTCAACTGTGAGAGACAGAATGTGAAAAAAAAATCCATGAATTCACATGGTAGGATTTGTAAAGAATTTATTTGTAAATTAGGGTGGAAAATAAGTATTTGGTCACCTCAAACAAGGAAAATCTCTGGCTCTCACAGACCTGTAACGTCTTCTGTAAGAAGCTTTTCTGTCCCCCACTCGTTACCTGTATGAATGGCACCTGTTTGAACTCATCATCTGTATAAAAGACACCTGTCCACAGCCTCAAACAGTCAGACTCCAAACTCCGCCATGGCCAAGACCAAAGAGCTTTCGAAGGACACCAGGAAAAGTATTGTAGACCTGCACCAGACTGGGAAGAGTGAATCTACAATAGGCAAGCAGCTTGGTGTGAAAAAATCAACTGTGGGAGCAATCATCAGAAAATGGAAGACATACAAGACCACTGATAATCTCCCTCGATCTGGGGCTCCACGCAAGATCTCATCCCGTGGGGTCAAAATGATCATGAGAACGGTGAGCAAAGATCCCAGAACCACACGGGGGGACCTGGTGAATGACCTGCAGAGAGCTGGGACCAAAGTAACAAAGGTCACCATCAGTAACACACTACAACGGCAGGGAATCAAATCCCGCAGTGCCAGACGTGTTCCGCTGCTGAAGCCAGTGCATGTCCAGGCCCGTCTGAAGTTTGCCAGAGAGCACATGGATGATACAGCAGAGGATTGGGAGAATGTCATGTGGTCAGATGAAACCAAAGTAGAACTTTTTGGTATAAACTCAACTCGTCGTGTTTGGAGGAAGACGAATACTGAGTTGCATCCCAAGAACACTATACCTACTGTGAAGCATGGGGGTGGAAACATCATGCTATGGGGCTGTTTTTCTGCCAAGGGGACAGGACGACTGATCCGTGTTAAGGACAGAATGAATGGGGCCATGTATCGTGAGATTTTGAGCCAAAACCTCCTTCCATCAGTGAGAACTTTGAAGATGAAACGAGGCTGGGTCTTCCAACATGACAATGATCCAAAACACACCGCCCGGGCAACAAAGGAGTGGCTCCGTAAGAAGCATTTGAAAGTCCTGGAGTGGCCTAGCCAGTCTCCAGACCTCAACCCCATAGAAAATCTGTGGCGGGAGTTGAAAGTCCGTGTTGCTCGGCGACAGCCCCAAAACATCACTGCTCTCGAGAAGATCTGCATGGAGGAATGGGCCAAAATACCAGCTACTGTGTGTGCAAACCTGGTAAAGACCTATAGTAAACGTTTGACCTCTGTTATTGCCAACAAAGGTTATGTTACAAAGTATTGAGTTGTATTTTTGTTATTGACCAAATACTTATTTTCCACCCTGATTTACCAATAAATTCTTTACAAATCCTACCATGTGGATTCATGGATTTTTTTTTCACATTCTGTCTCTCACAGTTGAAGTGTACCTCTGGTGCAAATTACTGACCTCTGTCATCATTTTAGGTGGGGGAACTTGCACAATCGGTGGCTGACTAAATACTTTTTTGCCCCACTGTATGTTTTAGAAAAAGAGACTGTATGCAAAAGATGGAGACACCCACTGCAACGTCACCCACTGGTTTTGGCCTTAATCCAGTTAAACATGTGAGTTCTGCTGGGTGACCTTCATCCTCCTCTTCATGCCTACAGGACGGGAGCAAAGAGAAGGGGGCGGGGCAGATGGAGGAGGAGCGGCGGTTCGAGGCCGCCTGTCAGCAGCTGGCAAGCGAGGCGGTCAGACGAGGCTGCGCTGACAACGTCACTGTGATCCTGGTTTCTATTGGCTACTGAACTCACCGTCCTCATCTTTGTTTCTGTGTTCTTGCTGCTGTAACGTCCGCTTCTTTTACAATAAAAAAATTTATTTTCCGTCTCCATCAGCTGATTTGTCCCATCAGTGTTTGAATTTGTTAACTTTATTAACACAAACGGGACATAAAGAGGAAACGCATCAGACCGTGCAGCCCGATCATTAAACAACACAGCAGGGACAGGTTTTTTTCTTCTTCTGTGATGCAACAAAAAGTCCAGCTGGATGAAGAAAACATTTCAAATTCTAATTTTATTTGTCTCATGCACAGTATGATATGCAGTGAAATGCTTACACAACTGCTCGTGGCCTAAAGAAACAGAAAATTAAAGTTGAAAATAAAATAACTGTATAAACAAAATACACAGTATAGAAATATATAGGAATGTATGAAGAAATATAAATATATATATACAATAACGGCAACTGTACAGTATTAAGTGGAAATGAAGAACTATAATGTCCAGTGTTGTGCAATCCACATTTGTAAGTCTTTTGCAGTGCAAATATGCTTTTAGTGATGAAGTGATTCGATTAGATGTTCAATGTTTCATCGTAACTTCTGATAAAAAGCTATGTACGCCATTTTTTCTGCCAATAAACAGGAAACGAAAGGTGAAATTATGCTGGTGAAAGTCAAACGTTTCACTTTGTTGGCCTCGAAAGATTACGTGCATTTTATTCCTCACAGAAGTCGGTTTGCAGCAGCGAAAAACACTGAAAACATGCAAACATCTTTTTTTAAAAGAGATTTGAAACTACAATTAATAAAAGAAAACTAATAACATAATTTTGTAGGGCTAAAATATATTTGTATAGTTTTTTTTTAATATTTTGTCAATATATTTGTTCTAATCTGAATTTTAAAACAAATGCATATACACTACACATAAAACCTTAAATATTTATGCATTTAAGTAGTAGTGCCTGTTATTTACTACATGTTGAGTTTTAATTCAGTCAGTGAAAGAAAATCAAAAAACAATTACGAGTAGGTGTGGGTTCAAAAAGATCGATATTAGCTTGAATAACACGATATCGATTCATTAAATCCTGAATGATTTTTAAATATAAATTTATTTTGACAGAATCTCAGGTTAAAGCTCACAAAACTATTTCAACAACCACCAAACAGCTAAAACAGTAAGTGAGAAGCACAAAGATGTAAACGCAGAGCGTGGATCGTCCACAGACGCCGTCGGCGCTGAGAGTCGACGGCTCACAGATCCTGAAGCTGCAGGTTTCGTCACTCTGACCAACACTGACTGAACCAGCAGCAAAAGAAGATCAAACTGCGCTTCACGTTTGATAACCATGCTCATGAGCTCCCTCTGACTTTGGCTGCTGTACTTCCAACAAAACCTGCTTCATGTTTCTCTGTTGGATCCTCAGTTACACCTGCTGTGATGCTCACACCTCTGATGAAGTCTCAGTGTCAGCTTTGGTTTATACACAGATATAAAACATGGATGTGTGCTGATAAATGATCAGAATTAGAATATTTCTGACTGTCAAAACTGAATCGAATCAGTTATAGAAATCAGCGACGATACTCAGCCCTAAATAACGGGCACGGTAGGTGTGGTTCCGCCCCGGGCCGCTGGGGGTCGCTGGAGTTGCTGTGACTGTCGGTTGGCTCCGAGCCAAACAAAGCGGATATTAGGCGGACGTTGTCGGTTAGCAACAAGTCTGACAACAGCGGGCTGCAGCGGGACAGCTGTTAGTCCGAGAACAGCGGCTGACCCGGGTTAGTTACTCTCTGATCTCAACCGCGCCAATATGGAGGGCCGACCGGGGCGCGTGTGCTGCGCGCGACGGATCCACCCGCTGTGAGGCTGTGGACCAGGCGCGTGAAGGAGTCCGTCCACGTCCCCGGCGCGTGTTTAAAAATGATTCATTAGAGCGGAGCTAACGGCTAACGGCAGGATGAAGCACCGCAGCTAACTTTATTTACACTCGCACTCACTACAGGGACACGGGACTGCTGGGTGACGTCATGGACTGCCTGCTGGACTTTGAGGATTGCGTCAAAGACTCACCTGAGTTCAGGTAAGCGCGCGCGCGCACGCACACACCAATCTGCGCATGTTCACTTGTAGTGATGACGCTTTATTTATTTTATTCAGGCTGGCTCTGGATCAGTTTGAAACAGATGTTTCACAGCTGGAGACAAAACTGGACAAGGTACAAGTACTACTACCATTACTACCATTACTACTATTACTACCATTACTACCATTACTACTATTACTACTTTACTACCACTACTGCTGTAATAAAAACTGTTAGAGACGCATGGAGACAAGGCACAAGTACTTCCACTACAAATAGTGGTAGTACTATTTGTACTAGGCTACTGATACTGCATATACTAGCGCTAATACTGCTAGACAGTACAAATACTGTAGCTAATACTATTACGATACTAGTTGTAATTTCACAGCTAATAGTAGTACTACAAATACTGTTAATACAGCTGTATACTCACTACTAGTACTGATGAAGTACTGTTAGAAGCTAACTGTTACTAGTGAGGCAAGCTGATTGGTCTGTACTGTCTGTTTCTAAACAATCAGGTGATGAAGCTGTGTGGGAAGATGGTAGAGGCGGGACAAGCGTACAGCACTGCCAATAAGCTGCTACTGAGCGGCCTAGCTGAGCTGTGCACCAATCAGACGAAGGACAGCGTGATCACAGTAAGCAGCTCCTCGATGCATCTGAAAAAGAAGAAATCGCTGCATCCGGTCGTCCAATTTACTTTCAGCTCCCGACGCCCCACAACGTCTGCTCTGTTTCCTCTGAGTTCATTTATCTAACACTACCAGCTAATAAGCCAGGAAGGACTAATGACCTAACATGTCTGCTCAGTTTCTCGGTGGGGTGTTGGGGCATTTCCTGTCTGACTTCCTATTTCCTTCCTCTCAGACCTGCTTGAACCAGTTCCACCAGGGCCTGCAGGAGATGGTCAGCTTCCACACTGTGAGTCCACGCTCAGCTGTACTCGTGTTTGTTCGTCTGAGCTCCAGCAGAGACTCATGTGTTTGACTCGTGTGTGTGTTTCACCTGCAGATGTTGTTTGATCAGACACAGAGAGCCATCGGCCAGCAGCTCACTAACCTCTGCACGCAGTAAGGCATCACTCCGGGGGGCTGATCAGTATGTCGGGGTTCCCGGGTTCAGTGTAGAGGCCGTTGCCACAGTAACAGTAACACAGTTTAGCTCTGAGCACCGGCAGAGCTGCTCTGGTGATGACACTGCTGCTCTTCATCTCTCTGAGGTTCCTGCCCCAGTTGGCGGAGACCAGGAAGGAGTTTGTCCGGATCGGCGAGGATCTGGAGACGGCAGCGACGAAGAACGCTCAGGTGTCTCGACATAAAGCCGCCGACGCCGAGCGGGCAAGTCACCTGCTGCTCGCTACACGCAAATGCTACCAGCACTTCGCCTTGGATTACTGTCTGCAGGTGTGACACCTGAGTGTGTTTAACATTGATGACATGAAGGAACATCAGATGCTTTATCCTCTATGTCCTAATTTTCAGCTCAACACCTTCAAGACTCAGCAGAAGGTCGACATCTTAAACTCTGTGAGTGAAAACACAACTCGTGGGTCTGTGTGATGTCATAGAGGGGGGACATACCTGATACGACCATCTTCGTGTACTGACTCAAGTTTGCGTTTCCAGATGTTCTCCTTCGTCCACGCTCAGTTCACCTTCTTCCACCAGGGCTTTGACCTGCTAAGAGACCTCGAGCCCACCATGAAAACCATGGCAGCGCAGGTCTGTGACCTCTGACCTCTTTGTGCTGGTTTGTGTGGTAGCCTCGGTGTGGAGTAACGGCTGTGTACACGTATGTGTTTGTGTGTGCTCCACAGCTGTCACAGCTGTCTGCGGACTGCACGGCCAAGAGGAAGGAGCTGGAGAACAGACACCTGCTGGTCCAGCAGAGGGTAAGGAGTCTCACAGATCAGCACATCTGTCCCAGCAGACGCTGCAGACAGATGTTAGATATGTTGTTCAAGGAGGGACGAATACATTTAGACTCAAAGCAGAACGAACGCTCTGAAACACGCGTGTGTTTGTTCTAAGGACGCTTCAGGTGAGCCGATGGTCAGCGCATGTCCTGGCAATGATGACATCATCCGGGGTTACCTGTTCAAACGCTCGAGGAGGAAATCTAAAATGTGGAAGAGGTAGAGACCCGCAGTGTCACATGGCCTGCTGACCTTTGACCTCAGTGAATCCTTCTAACTTGTAAACCTGTTTCAGATCCTGGTTCACCATCAGAGACAACCAGCTCATATACAGGAAGTCCCACAAGGTGAGACCCGGCCACTCAATCAAAGAACAGCTAATCAAAGGGATCGATTTCACTGCCTGATAACTGATCAGCTCAATCAAGAGGTCTGAATTTGTTCCCAGCTGGCCGTTCTGTTTATGGTGGTTTAACTTCTGATTGGATTCACACCCTGTTACAGCCATTAAACAGAGTTCAGCTCCTCGGATTGATTACATGTAATCAAATCCAGCCTTAAATCCACCTGCGGGAGAAAATTACTGCCCAGCTCCAGCTGAGATCACAGCTGAACACACCTCACGTGACTTCATGTTGGTGTGACAGGTGTCCCTGAGATTTCTCTGGAAGCTGACCGCTCTTCCTGCTTTCATTCAGAACAATCGTTAGCATGTTTTTGTCTACGTTTATTCATTCTGCAAAATTTACTTTTTTCTTTCTGTTCACAAATTTTTACATCAGAAACTTAAGTTTAACATTTCTAAATCAAAATGTTCACATGATGACAGAAAATTAAAAGTTCAGCTTAAATCTGGAGTGAAATCGGTTTTAAAGTGGACCTCCTCTGATTATTACCTGCTCCGTGACACTTCAACAGGAGAAGCTGTGATAAACTGTGAGTTTAGAGCTCACAGGGTTTACTCTGTGTACTGAGCTCATTATTAATCCGTTGGTCATGGTTGATATGAACATCCATGACAGGAAATAATGAAACACTGAAAAAGGTCCACTTTAAAAAAAAAAATCAGTATTTTTCACTTACTCTGATTCGACGCTAAATTCAAATAAAAACAAAGTAGAAACCCTCCAGACAGTCAAGTTACACTCCACTGGTCCTGGAATCACAGGAAGGCGTCCGGTTATACCACCTCACACTTAGGTGAGTTTTCTGCTTTTAGTGTTTGAAGAAAGAATTTCATGGATGAATGTTAGTCGGAGGAAGAACTGCATAAAATTCAGGATGATGATGATGTTGGTGAGGATGATGATGTTGGTGAGGATGATGATGATGTTGGTGAGGATGGTGATGTTGCTGAGGATGGTGATGTTGCTGAGGATGGTGATGTTGGTGAGGATGGTGATGTTGGTGAGGATGGTGATGATGGTGATGTTGGTGAGGATGGTGATGTTGGTGAGGATGATGATGATGTTGCTGAGGATGGTGATGTTGGTGAGGATGGTGATGTTGGTGAGGATGGTGATGTTGGTGAGGATGATGATGATGTTGCTGAGGATGGTGATGTTGGTGATGATGGTGATGTTGGTGAGGATGGTGATGTTGGTGAGGATGATGATGATGTTGCTGAGGATGGTGATGTTGGTGAGGATGGTGATGATGGTGATGTTGGTGAGGATGGTGATGTTGGTGAGGATGGTGATGTTGCTGAGGATGGTGATGATGCTGAGGATGGTGATGATGGTGATGTTGGTGAGGATGGTGATGTTGCTGAGGATGGTGATGATGGTGATGTTGCTGAGGATGGTGATGATGCTGAGGATGGTGATGATGTTGGTGAGGATGGTGATGATGCTGAGGATGGTGATGATGGTGATGTTGGTGAGGATGGTGATGTTGCTGAGGATGGTGATGATGGTGATGTTGCTGAGGATGGTGATGATGCTGAGGATGGTGATGATGTTGGTGAGGATGGTGATGATGCTGAGGATGGTGATGTTGCTGAGGATGGTGATGATGGTGATGTTGGTGAGGATGGTGATGTTGCTGAGGATGGTGATGATGTTGGTGAGGATGATGATGATGATGATGTTGGTGAGGATGATGATGATGTTGGTGAGGATGGTGATGTTGCTGAGGATGGTGATGATTATGATGGTGATGATGTTGGTAAGGATGATGATGATGGTGATGTTGGTGAGGATGGTGATGTTGGTGAGGATGGTGATGATGGTGATGTTGGTGAGGATGGTGATGTTGGTGAGGATGGTGATGTTGCTGAGGATGGTGATGATGTTGGTGAGGATGATGATGATGATGATGTTGCTGAGGATGGTGATGTTGCTGAGGATGGTGATGATTATGATGGCGATGATGTTGGTAAGGATGATGATGATGGTGATGTTGCTGAGGATGGTGATGTTGGTGAGGATGGTGATGTTGGTGAGGATGGTGATGATTATGATGGTGATGATGTTGGTAAGGATGCTGAGGATGGTGATGTTGGTGAGGATGGTGATGTTGGTGAGGATGGTGATGATGTTGGTGAGGATGATGATGATGATGTTGGTGAGGATGGTGATGTTGCTGAGGATGGTGATGATGTTGGTGAGGATGATGATGATGATGTTGGTGAGGATGGTGATGTTGCTGAGGATGGTGATGATTATGATGGTGATGATGTTGGTAAGGATGATGGTGATGGTGATGTTGGTGAGGATGGTGATGTTGGTGAGGATGGTGATGTTGCTGAGGATGGTGATGATGTTGGTGAGGATGATGATGATGATGTTGGTGAGGATGGTGATGTTGCTGAGGATGGTGATGATTATGATGGTGATGATGTTGGTAAGGATGATGATGATGTTGGTGAGGATGGTGATGTTGGTGAGGATGGTGATGTTGGTGAGGATGGTGATGATGGTGATGTTGGTGAGGATGGTGATGTTGCTGAGGATGGTGATGATGCTGAGGATGGTGATGTTGCTGAGGATGGTGATGATGCTGAGGATGGTGATGATGGTGATGTTGCTGAGGATGGTGATGATGCTGAGGATGGTGATGTTGCTGAGGATGGTGATGATGCTGAGGATGGTGATGATGGTGATGTTGGTGAGGATGGTGATGTTGCTGAAGATGGTGATGATGGTGATGTTGCTGAGGATGGTGATGATGCTGAGGATGGTGATGATGGTGATGTTGCTGAGGATGGTGATGATGGTGATGTTGCTGAGGATGGTGATGATGCTGAGGATGGTGATGATGGTGATGTTGGTGAGGATGGTGATGTTGCTGAGGATGGTGGTGATACTGAGGATGATGGTGATGCTGAGGATGGTGATGTTGCTGAGGATGGTGATGTTGCTGAGGATCATGATGACGAGTCATGTTGAATCCCACGCCGCAGGAGGAAGCTGTGGTTCTGTTTGAGGATCTTCGACTGTGTGCTGTCAAATCTCTGGATCACGTGGACCGACGCTTCTGCTTTGAGCTGCTCTCCGTCCAGAAGTAAGACAGTGAACACGGCGTTTTCACACCTGTAGGGTCATGTGATATGGCGTTAATTGACCTGTTTGTTTCCAGGTGTTGTGCTCTGCAGGCCGACTCGGAGCAGCTGAAGCAGGCCTGGCTCAGTGCTCTGCAGGGCAGCATCGACCTCGCCTACAGAGAGCGAAGCGACACTCAGCTGATGCAGGCCGGTCCACACCACGACCACGATACACTCACCTCTGAATATTACAGCTAACTCTCCTCCCCCATCTGTTTGGCTGACGAGTTCTTCCTCTCTATGTGCAGCCTAAGGAGCTCCCCCCTCTGCATTGTGGCGGAGACGTCTGTCCTGGCCCTCCCGCCCAGAGGCCGGCAGCATTGAGTGTGGCCCTGAGGGGCCTCGGGAACCAGAGGTGCTGTGACTGCGGGGAGGAAGAGCCTCGCTGGGCCTCCATCAACCTGGCAGTCACCATGTGCATCGAGTGCTCGGGCATACACCGGTAACACCGGACTTCCTCCTCATTTCTTCTTCACTGCTTTTTAGCAGGTGTCAGGCTTTAATCTCGCCCTTTGATCTTTCATCAACCTTCTCTGTCCACACACAGCCTGTGGGAACCATGAGAAGTACTCACTGGTGTTTGGTGATCTTCATAGTTTACTGTCAGAAGATGAAAACCAGCAACATGTTGGCCGATGTTCTTCTTTCTCTGTGTCTGCAGGAGCCTCGGAGTCCATCTGTCGAAGGTGCGATCTCTCACTCTGGACTCCTGGGAGGCCGAACAGCTGAAGGTAGAAGCGAAACACTCTGCACTGAAGCTTTAACACTCCGGCATCATAAAGTGAAGAGCAGACCGTAAAGTGAGGAAGCTGTCAAATATAACGCCACGAGGAGAAACGAGAAAGCTCAAAAATCAGATTTCTGCCTCTGTGTGAACCAAACACCCTGAACTAATAACAAGCCGACAAATCGCTGCTCGGTCATTGAATCATTTCAGGAAATTGCTCTAAACAGTCTCTAAAAGGCAATCAGCTGTTGTGGAAAATAACACAAGAAGTTCCCGGCTTCTCTGGATCTTTATGTTTGAAAACCCACCAAACTGATCCCAGAACAGCCCAAACTGCCTTCACCTGTCCCGAGTCTAACCGGGAGAATCTCACAGTGCTGCTCATGTCTGACGTTGAAAAAAAATCAATGAAGAATCGATTGCAGGCCCAGATTCTAAAATGTGAATGCTCCTCCTCAGCTGCTGTGCGTTCTGGGAAACGATGTGATGAACCAGATCTACGAGGCGCGGTGTTCAGAGGAGGGACGAGTCAAGCCCCGAGCCGACAGCCCGCGGTAAAAACACGAGCCGCTGAAAGGAATCGGCTTTGGTTGAACGTGAATGTTGGAAGCAGAGACTCAGCATCCTGTTTTTCTCCCTGTCAGGGCCGAGAAGGAGGCGTGGATCAAAGAGAAATACGTGGAGAAGACGTTTGTCCAGGCCAACGGCGCTCGTAAGTCCGACCGTCTGCACATTGTAACTAGAATTTAAGAAGTTTGTTTAAACTGGAACGATACCTTATCAGCGCATTCATCACTGCAGTAATCTATTACTTTTACATTTTACTGCTGGATTCGTTCCTGCCGCTACTCTGAGCCTCACTGCCCCCTGTAACACCTGACCCATCACGCCTCTCTGCTGCAGCACCCGTCTGTTCACTTCCTGTCCCGTGCACGACAGCTGTGCGGTTGGCTTCCTCTGTCAGTGCTCGCATCGGCGTGTTACGGCGTCCTGTTGCGCTTCAGCACTAATTTAAATTTATTGTGTTTAGAAAAAAATGTTTTCTGCGTTTTCTGTTTCAGAGCATCATCGTCATAAGGACTCAGCCATGCTACGTCTCTATCAGGCGTCTTTGGCAGGAGACCTGGTTGCCATGGCGTCCATGTTGGCCGAGGGGGCGGAGGTCAACGGGAGCGTTGGCGAGGAGGAGGGCCGCACGCCGCTGATCGGAGCAGCGATCGGGGTGAGCATGCACAAAGAAGAGGAAATGTTACTGAAGGCACCTTTTATTGATTATTACTCATTAATAACATCACTGACTCCTAACTGACATCATCATCGTTGTTATTAGTGTTATTATCAGTAATATTATTTCTGCACACTGAGCCTTTAGAGAGCTGTGATGTAAACAGAATACAAACTTCGTTGCTGTCACTGTTTCTCTCGGCTGCCTGCAGGGGTCGCTGTTGGCGTGCGAGTTCCTGCTGCAGAACGGCGCAAACGTCAATCACAGAGACCTTAGAGGACAGGGGGCGCTGCACGCTGCCGCCACTGCTGGTCACACCGGGTAACCACACGAACACAGACATGCACACACACACGCACACACAGCATGAGCTCGAATCAACGCTGCTGGTTTTAATTGACCGTTGCAGACAGGTGTGCTTGCTGCTGAAGAGAGGAGCCAATCAGTACGCAGTGGATGAGAGAGGTCATGACCCTCTGGCCATCGCCGTGGAAACGGCCAATGCTGACATCGTCACTCTGTGAGTCACAGGAAGTGTTTCCAGCCTTAACATTGTTTCCACGGCATCCTGAAGATCAGAAAAGCCCACTGATGTATGAAAAAGTCGACACGTGACGTTTCACATTTCAGACCGTGACCAGAGTCCAATCATAAAGTTTCTCGTACGTCAAGGGACTGATCTGATTGGTCGAGGCGGGTCTTCAGAGCGCTGTGGAAACACACGACCGATAACGTCTTTCAATTCCTTTGTGAACTCTTTTAACGTGATCATGGCTCGTGTGTTTCAGGCTCCGGATGGCCCGGATGAACGAGGAGATGAGGGATTCGGAGGGAGTCTTCGGCGCCGCGGGTTAGTCGACTCCAACATTTGTCTCACGTTTGTCTTCAGCTGAGAAGGAAGGTGAAACCAGATGGCTGAACGAGCGTCACGCAGAGCTGCTGCAGTCCAAAAATGAAAATAAAGATTATGTCCTTTATCAAAGTTTTGTAGCTAGGTGAAATCTGATTGGTTATTTTAAAGGCGCACTCTTAATGACCGGAGCAGGAACTGTAAGTGTAACTTTCGTCGTCACGGAGACGTCAAAACGCTTTGAAAGTTTGTCGGCTTTTCCTCAACTCGACCTTTCAAACCTGTTTCCCTGTGATGCAGAGTCCTGCTGGGCGTGCTCACAGTTTCTGAAATGGTCGCGAACCTTTACCTGAACCTGGGTTAGGTTGGGGTTAACCTGTGAACCTGATTGGCTTATATTTCCTCTGTTGATTGGCTCTTTGGAGGCAGGGGAGAGGCCAGGCCTCCTCCCATGATGTCTCCTGTTAACTTGTGACTGTCGTGTTGTCCTCAGGAGATGATGAGACGTTTCAGGACATCTTCCGGGACTTCAGCGACATGGCGTCACATGACCCGGAGCGACTGAGCCGGCGGCACTTCAGCCGAGGAGGGGCGGAGGAAGAGGAGGAGGGGTAGTGTTGAAAGGATGGAGAGCGGTGACGGTAACAGTGTAAATTATTCTGTCACGAGTACCAGCCCACGCAGGAGGAAGACCTCAGACACCTTCTTCTTGGATTACCGTTGACGGAGAACCGTTACCGACCTTCAGATAACCACGAGTGCAGCTGAAAATATTTCCTCTCATATTAACCTCAGATTATTGAATCTAAATATATTTTATCTGAATAATCACGTCTTAACTCTCATGAGAGGAGATCAATGTTACAGAGGTTTGTCCTCAGTCACGCAACTTTACTTCAGGATGTAGTTACAGCTAGCGCCCCCTGCTGGGCACAGTTAATCGGTTACTAATTTACTGTGAAGACACTGACACGTCCTGAAAAACTTCCAACAGCACTTTATGTCCTCACAATTCAGACAGCGTTCCAGAAAACATTTCCAGATGTTTCCGCTCCTGCGCCGAAAAATAGGAATCACCGAAAGCTGGAGCGGATCGCTGGGAATGAAGGCGTTTTATGTGTGAAAGGTGGTGCTGTTTGAGCTCTGACAGCTGATGGAGCTACAGCCTCCACCTTTTGTTTTAATCTGTCTCTGTTTGAAAGTCCAAACACTTCACATCCCAGCTTGGTAATAACGAGGAAATACAACAACAGTAACATGTGACCTAACCGCACAGTGAAGGGTAATAACAGGCACGTTTTGGTATCGTGGTTTTTAGATGTTTATTAGACTGAAACGTCTTTAATGTAATAACAAATACAACGACGGGGAAACGAGAGACAATATTTTAACACTCTGAAACCCTTTGAACAATAAAATGTTTCATATTTGGAGGTGAATCTTTAATATAGTGACGTTTTTGTGGTAACATGTTTTTACATTCTGGGACAAATTCGGATTAAATTGATCCAAAGTTCTCCCTCGTTTGAAGGTCATGTAAATAGTTATTACCTCAAGTCTTCTGCTGTATTTCACAGTAATATTTACAACTGGAACCAGAAAAACGTGTCTGTGAACGTAAACGTTTCAGCTGTTACTGTAAATATTTGGCTGTCGTTTCCACGTTTTTACCGAGCTGTGACGGAGCGTGAAGCCGTGATGAGCTTCGCTGAAAGTCTGATGTACGGTGGGAGGAAGAAGCGTCAGGGTTGAATTTAATAACCTCCCTAAATGCCCCGCGTTTAACAGTGTGTCCAAAAGGGATTTCAGACTTTTGCTGCTCATCTGTTTTTGACTGTTTGTGTGAATGAACGAGGCCGCGAGGCTCGTCTCTGACTGAATGTTTGACACAGCAGGACGCGTCGAATCACGCCGATGACGCCGTTCGTTACTGCTGTGATACTACTGCTCAATAAAACCACTGAAGAAGAGTCTCTGATGTTTGTTCTCACCAATCACGCGGCACTTTGAGCTCCAGCTGTTTGAAACATACAGTTTGCTACAGTAATTCGTACCTGTGGATTTCACAAGCTCCGCCCACCGTCTGCGCACCTGCGAGCACAGATGTAAAAAATAATATGCTTTCTGTTTGTTGTTCTCTGAAAAACATTTAAAAATTAAACATCCAAACATGAGCCCATGAGTGGAAATAAAAACCAGGGCGGGACTAAAACTTTACCTGAATGAAGGGGTGTGGCCTAACATTTCAAAATGTCTGTTTTTTTGTTTTAAATAAAGTCTGATGTTTCTGATGGGCTGAGTGAACATTTCATTTATTAAGAGCACGCTCAGTGTGAAATCACAGGCCTGTGTTCACAGCTGGGAGGGGTCTGTTGTTATTTACATGTCACAGTAAACTGGGGCTGTTTGTTTCAGCCAATCACAAACAAATGCTGCTGACTCAGGACTTTTGCACAGTACTGTAGTTCATCCCATGTTTCCATCAGACACTGAAAACAAGTTCTGTGTGCTGCTCAGACCTGCAGCTGCTGCCAGTGAACGCACCTTTAATAGGGGCAGCTCGGGCTGCATTCACTGACCGATGAGCCACACGCAGCTCTGATCCTGAGTGGGTCACACGGGTAGATTTATCGCTTAAAAACCTCAAATTGAGTTCCTGAAATCCTGAAAACAGGAAGTTTTTCATGCCTGTTATTTAAATGGTCTGGGTAATATTTGTTAGCATTAAGGCTGTGAACCCTGACAGGTCAGAAGGACAAAACTGAAAAACTGGAAGCCCTCCTTTCCCCCCACATTCTTATCCACTGTGCCGCATGTTTGAGCGCCCTGCACAGAATTACAACTGGATTGTTTTTCCACCGTTTTCTCCTCTGCTGCAGTTTCTCCTCAGGAGCTGAGATGCTCCGTCAGCACATTTAACTTCTTTGATCAGACACAGGAAGCAGAAACTCCTTTAATCATAATTACACGTGTATTTTCAATAATTACAATCATAAAAAACCACAAAGACGTTTTAAAGCACTCATACATTTGTCTCCCCAGGCAGACGCAGACTCTACCTGTTCACAGGTGAGAAACATCTACCCAGTACCTGAAGCTTTTCAAAATAAAAGGCCTCCAGTCTGAATAAACGCTGCTTACAAGCCCCCAGCTACGGCGGTTAAACGTCCCACTGTCCTCTAAAACCTCAAATGCCTCTCAGTCCTGTGCCTTCTTCCTCTTCTTCGTTGTCTCGTTGTCTTCTGTCGTTTTCCTCTTCTGCCTCTCCTCCACCTGCTCCATAGCGTCCCACACATCATCACCTTCGTCTTCCTCCTCCTTTACCTCAGACTCCGCCTCCCCTGCAGTTGCCCCTCCCTCCTGCAGGTCTTGGCTGGCGAGCAGGAGGCAGTTGAGACGGGACTTCAGGTAGACTTTGTGCTGCAGTTTGCGGTCCTCCAGGCTGTGGATGCGCAGGAAGCGGTCCAGGCCGCAGGACGCCACCAACGGCTGGGAGGCGTGGCACTGAAGCCCCCTCACGCCGCCCGCCAGCCCCTTGACACAGCCACGCACCAGGCCCTTCCTCAGGTCCAGCAGGGCGATGTGACCCTGGGTGTTGCCCACTGCCACCGCTGTGCCGTCAGGCGTCAGAGAGATAGCGGTGAGCGGGTACTCGCCGTACTCCGCCTCCAGGACAGGACGCCTCTGAGGAGACGAGGGGTCGAACACGTGCACCTGAGAGAGAGTTTCAACATAACTTTATTTTAAAAAAACAAAAAAACAAAGCAGGTCATCAATTGACAGATTGAAACTTTATTTTCTGCTGCTTAATTATTATTATTTTATTTGTTTTTACACCTAAAAGCATTTTTTCCACTGATCAGGAATCAACACCGAGGATACTAAAGACCTCAAAGGGAAATCACTATTATTGTTTCTTTTTAGAAACACTTTAGAAATTATCCACAGCTTTAACTTTAGTTGTGTTGTTTTTGTCTTAATAATTTTATGGAATATCCCTTTAAACTTGTAAACCTGGAGGAAATTTTAAAGATCATAAATGTATGAGAGAAGAGAAAGTAAACCTTAAATCAAACACCTTCTGAATGGAGAGAAAACTGATGAGGAATCGGTCCGAAACCAAACTGACGATGGCTTTGATAATAAAATCATCCATAATTTTAGCCTTAGTTTGTTTTACTCAGACAGTTTGTTGTTGTCCTTTAATATTGCTCAAATGTTAGCCGACTTAGAGAAAAAAATATAATACATGTAGAGAGCTGAGGATTTACACGAGCTTTAATTTTGTCATAGACTTAAGAAAACTTAAAATTAAACACTTTTTGAACGGAGTCTGGTCTGACTTTTGAGCCAATTCTGAGCCAGACGAACGTTTACAGATCACACAAACCAGATGTTTGTGATAAGCTTGACCTTTAACCCGGGCCAAAGTAAACTTTAAATGGGTCTTCTTTAAAAACACGTTTTGTCCTGCTGAGGGTGAATCACAGCTACACACCTGGTGGTAACCCGTGCAGGTGACCACTTTGTCGGAGTCCGGGATGAAGGCCATGTCCCGGACCCAGTAGGGCCGCCGGAGGTCCAGCCAGTCGTCCCGGAGGTTCTTGGCGCTGAACGCGGGCTGCTCGGGCCTCTGGAGGTCCCAGATCTTCAGGCCGTTCTCCTTCCCTCCGGTGGCCACCTTGTTTGGGTTCGCCGGGCTCTGCCGCATCCTGCACACGTTCTTCCCGGCGTCCACCTGTGTCACGGGCTCGTCGCCGCCCTCTTGCCTCCACACGCGCAGCGCGCCGCTCTCCGCGCAGGTGACCAGTGCGTCGCCGCCCAGCGCCGCTAGCCCGGAGAAGCAGCCCTCCGCCGGGTCCCCGCAGCGCCGGCTCTCGGTGAACGCGCCCTTCTCCAAGCTGAACGTCTTCACGGTGGCGTCCACGCAGCCCACCAGCAGCTCGCTCTCCGCCGCGTCCCCCCAGCACAGCGCGCGGACCTCCTGGTCTCGACTCAGGTGGCTCGTGTTGCAGAAGTTGAAGGCCTGTTTCCGGGACAGGCTGACCCCCTTCAGGATCCCGGTCTCCGAGCCGAGCCACACGGAGCACAACCGGCTCCGGTCCCCCATCACACCGGACTCACACACACCAAACCAGCCGAAAAAAAAACAGGACAGCTCCGGGTCCGCGTGGATCCTCTGTAGGCTGTGGCGCGTGTCTAAGTCGTCACACTACAGCTGGAGTTAGTAACAGACAGTGTCACGCGGTTCAAAGCTAAGAAAAACTTTCGGCAGTACAATTAAAATCAAAACAGTATAAATAAAAATACTTACACGACCAATGTTCTGGTATTGTTTTTTCTAGAATCATTTGTCATACTAATAAAGTTTATTTTTTCCAAAAAGACAGTTTACGTCATTAGGAAGCGACCGATCCCTTTGCGCATGCTCATATGATACAGGTAGTCACCATTTTGGCTGTGTGGGCTAGCAGAGGCTAGCTGTGGGTGTAATCTTCCTCAGACCGTCGTTACTTCGTTCAGGTTTATTTCTTCCAGTGGACAGAGGGGGGTTTCCGCCCTCAAGCCCAAACTCAAAGCTTTCTTCGTCGGGGAAATGGACGGAGAGGAGGACGATCTAATGTCCGGGAACCGCTCCGGTAACGCTTATGCTTTGTTTCCTATTTAAACGACTAACAGGACAGTACTGACCAACTGTAGTAGCTAACTGAATACTAACTGAATTCGAGCACCATGAGCGCGTCCTAGATAAACATGATGCAGAGGTGGGTTGTGATCACGCGGAGGGATCGTTGTTTGTGTTTCGGGGTTAGCGACAGCATCGGCGCCAGTTTCCAGCAAACATGTCCCGGTTTAGCGTCACGACCGGCTGGCAAACATCTCCTGAGCTCTCCGTCACATTTACCTCCAAAAGACTGAAACACGCGGTGATATTTCAACGTTATATCCGTGGAGGAAACCAGCGGAGCCATCCAACACGAACCCGGCAGAAAGCGGCCTTCCACCGAGCCAAGCTAAACCATCAGTGTTTGTTGGCCTGATTACATAACAAACGTTTCATAATCAATATAACCGGTTAGACATGATACACCAAAGAGAGCCGAATCAATACGAAAGCCTTAAAGATGAAGTCTGCTCATGTAGGTGGACTTTATGTTTTTGTCACGCGGTTAGCCATGAACCTAAAATTGGTCACTTTTAAAGTGAAGTTTGGCGAGCAGCTGCAGAGGATCCAAGTGTTTGTTTTTGAGCTGTTTACAGACCAGCTGATGACATCGTGTGATCATTACGGAGACTTTTTAACACTAGAAACGTTTCCTAAGCTGTAGCCTGTTTGACCGTTAATGTACAGAACGGTGGATATTCTGATGTGACTGTAGTGTAATCTTCTACTTCTCACTGCTGCTGTCATATGTTCTATCCAGTCCTAATAAGCCATGATCCTTGAAAAGCACGATTATTTCTTTGAAAGGCAGTTTATCGAAGGGAATGCAGAGAAAGCTGTTGTGTACCGGTAGTTTTCATTCAGTTTTACTTTGGCAGCTTGGTAAAGTTACTGCATACTTTTTGCAGCTCCTATAAATGCTTTTAAAAAGGACTGAATTTAACATGAATGTTCCGGATGTGTTCTTGTAGATGATGGAGGCGGCACGCCGGTTCAGGATGAACACCCAGCATCAGATGGCGAGGAGATGAGGAGCGCCGGGCGCCGGTCTGAGGTCAGAATTCATCTCATTGATTCTGCAGATAATTCATTGACATCATCAGTTTTCAAACGTTTATTCTGAGCCGTTTCGTCTTTGCATTTTAAGTAGTGCCTGAAATTCATACTTCAAATCAGGCGGATTTACACGGACATGGACAGCTGATCTTCCATGTTTGGAACTGTGTGGGATGAGCTCTAT
Organism: Aulonocara sp. 'chitande type north' Nkhata Bay; assembly: GCF_057382095.1. Classification (NCBI taxonomy): domain Eukaryota; kingdom Metazoa; phylum Chordata; class Actinopteri; order Cichliformes; family Cichlidae; genus Aulonocara; species Aulonocara sp. 'chitande type north' Nkhata Bay. The sequence continues at coordinate 39,127,098 of NC_141357.1, read as the reverse complement.
GTATGATATTATGAGAGTGTTGTTTTTCCCAGCATGTCAGTGATTGATCAGTACCGGAGCTGAAAGAGTCACAGGTTAGAGAGACAGATGTTGCAACAGCTGGAAAACATGAGGTCGACACATGGATTGGTGCTGCAGCTGCAGTGATGTGGACGCTGTCAGTATTTGTTACGTTTGCTGGAACAATGGCGGCTCCGGTCTGTTCGGACTGTAAATATGACAAACACCGTCTGCAGACCGCCGTGATCGGGCTGATAAACTTTCTTTGTTTTTGTCAGGACGAGGGCAGCAACGACGAGGACGACGCCATGGTGACAGGTGGCGGGGCCAGCGGCTCTGACAACGAGGACTGCTGCAGGGCCGACAGCGACTCGGAGGGCGAGGGCCCCGGGGGCCGTGATGACAAAAGTGACTCTGAGGCGGAGGCGCCGAGGCCCGCCGACAGCGACGATGAGGATGGCTCATCTTCAGTGAAACGCAGGGTGAGCGCGTCCGAGGAGGAGGAGTCGCCGCCAGAGAAACGCAGGACGAGCGGCTCAGATAACGAGGCCTCATCGCCGCTCAAACACGGAGCATCTGACAACGAGGAGGGGGCGTCGCCGCCGCCCAAGCGGAGAGGGAGCAGCTCGGATGTGGAGGAGCGGCCCAAAGCGGCGGCAGAAAGCGATTCTGACAACGAGGATGCCAAAGCCGCGGCGTCCCCAGAGCGCCGCTCCAATGCTGACAGTGACTCTGACACAGAGACGCCTGCCAGACGCAAGGCGGCGCAGATAGACTCGGATGAGGAGGAGAAACGGGAGGAGGAAGGAGGAGGGGAGAAGTGGAAGGGGGTCATGCAGTCAGACAGCGAGGAGGAGGAAGAGGAAGGGCGGAGGAAGGCTGCAGCAGGAAGTGATGGAGAGCAGCAGGAGGAAGAGGAGAGGCAGCAGAGAGGTGACAGCGACGAGGACGACGAGAAGCCAGGTACGCGCGTGGCGGTAAGCCACGCCCCCAGGCAGACTTCAGTTGAACCGTTTTGTGACAGGAAATGATGTCGTTACTCCAGAAACACTGGACTTCCTGATCTGATCAGTTTGATTCAAATTAACATGAAGATAAACGAGCAGCTCTGGGTTCAGTGACCGAGTGACGGCGTTATTGAGCGATCGAACTAATGACTGTTTCTATGGTTACAACGCTCTTACATTGTGGACGCGTTACTATTGTCAACACAGACGGTTGAAGCTGTTTTCAGTTTACCAGGGGGCGGGGCAAAACAATCACATGACCAATTTAAGATGACACAGCAACAAGTGTTGACTTTAAAATATATATCAGTTTTTAAATTGTGTTGATCGGCCGTGAAAAACACGAGTTATGATTAAAAATGTTTATTTCTGAATAAAATCGTGAAGTTTAGAAGAAACACAAAAACTGTTTCTAAGGAAAGAGCTCGAAAGCACCAAGAAAAAGAAAAAACACCACTTTCCTATTGGTGGAAAAATGTACCATGTCGACCAATCAAGAAATGATATGACAACATGGCATTTGGTTGTTTAGGAAGAAGGCGGAGTTTTAGGAGTGACGGCGGTGAGAGATTTGTGACGTTTAGCGTGTTTGGAGTGTGTAGTTAGTGTGTAGTTTTGTTGTGTGTCAGAACAATGAGGTGACTGCTGAATGTCACAGTTTTGCCAAAAAAAGACAGATTACAGTGTAAACACTGGAGTGACACAGCTGCAGGTGTCAGGTGGCGTTCTCCTGCATCGTGCAGTGGACACAGACACAAATCATTTGTGACATCTTATTAGATTTTTCTGTAAATAGTTAGAAATGAAAACACCTTGGCTGCATTTTAGGTAAATAGCTGTAATAATAATTTATATTTCGAGTTATGAAAATGATCCGTTAACCATGTTTGTGGTGGTTACAGGTTGCGAGGTTGAACAGGATGAAACGAGGCGAGATGCTTTTAAAGTCTGCGCTCTGAGAGGGTTCAACTTTTTTTGTTTTGGTTTTTTTAATAATGCAATAGTTACTTTTCCTAGTAATTAGTTACTGTGATAATATAGTAACTCAGTTACTTTTTTCAAGAAGTAACTATAAGTAATTACTTTTTCAAAGTAACTTTCCCAACACTGTCCGGGTTTGCGAGGTAAACGTCGCCGCTGTCGTGAAGCAAGTCTGTGGTAAGGTGTACCCATCCAGCAGGGCCACAGTGATCACACACGTGACACACACGCCGGCTTCACCGACTAAAGAACATGTGATCACTTTTAGTAATGGTAAACACGTTCTCTCACAGACTTTCCTTTGGCGTGCTGCTCGTTGTGTTCGTGGTCAGACGGAGACGGAGTCACCCGCCACGTTCGCCGGTTCTGTTAATATTTCAGTTCCGTTTTAGATGCTGTGTGAGTAACCAGTGAGCTTTGTGTTTGCAGTGAAGAGGAAGAAGGCCATCCTGTCCGACAGCGAGGACGAGGACGAGGAGAAGGCGGAGAAACCAGGTAACGCAGACCTGACGGCTGGAGCAGGATCTTTGTTTGGATTCTCTGCTGAAAGTAAAAGTTGATGCTGCGAGGTAAAGCAGCGCTGTTGTGTGACGTTTGTCGCTCTCGACGGTCTCCTCAGTGGCGAAGAGGAACCGGGCGGTGTCAGACGACGAGAACTCAGACAGTGACGCCGACTTCGGGGGTCCCGATAAAAGTTTGGCCGCCAAACTGAGAGAGCTCGGCTCAGACAGCGAGAGCGAGGAGGACGACCGAGCGAAGGCGGCGGGGAACAAGGACGAGAAAGCGCTGTTTGGCAGCGACAGCGACTCCGGAGAAGACCAGGAGGAGTGAGTGCTGACGTGGAAACACCTCGCAGAAAACTCAAACCCCCCTACAGGACAGCCTGAGGGATGCAGCTACCACCCCTGCAAGAAGACACATGCAGAGTTTTAATTTCAAAATAAAGAGTTTAATTCTGTGGCTGCCAGGAGCTGATGTGCCTGTTCTGTTGCAGGAAGATGATCGCAGACATCTTTGGCGAGTCTGGAGATGAGGAGGAGTTCACGGTAAGCCTCGATGTCGCGTCTCCGTTCAAAGACAAAAGCGAGATCAGCCGCGAGCAGTTCCCGTTTCACAAACTGTCGTCCTGCAGGGTTTCAACCAGGAGGACCTGGAGGGCGACGGCAAGGCGAAGCAGAAGGTGCAGGCGGAGGAGGAGTCAGACTCTGACGAGGGCGTCGACCGCAGCGGCCAAGAGTGAGTCTGCTGATCAGCAACACGATTTTAAACAAGCGTTGTTGTTTCTGCTATTAAGTGTGTGTGTGTGTGTGTGTGTGTGTGTGTAGCACCAGCATGATGTCAGACTTCGACATCATGCTCGCCCGGAGGAAAGCCATGAACAGCAAGAAGAGGCGGCACCGCGATGGAGGCACGTTCATCAGCGACGCCGACGACGTGGTCAACGCCATGATCACCAAGATGAACGAGGCTGCGGAGGTGCGCACGCTGCTCTCGCCCCGTCAAAATAAAAGCCTCACAAATCTCTGAGCTGTGATCCTCACCGACTCTGTGTGCATTTGTTTTTATTTGCAGGAAGATCGAGCTCTGAACAGCCAGAAGAAACCAGCGCTGAAGAAGCTCATGCTGCTGCCGCAGGTCGTCATGCACCTGAAGAAGTAAGAGCTCCGTGTTAGCTTATAGTTGAAGGCTTACGTGCTGAGACCAGCGCCAAAAAGAAGCAGGTCCTTCTCCTCCGTGACTGCATTGAAGACTCTTATCGTTTGTCCCTCAGGCAGGACTTGAAGGAGACGTTCATCGACAGCGGCGTGATGTCGGCCATTAAAGAGTGGATCAGCCCTCTTCCTGACAAATCTCTGCCCGCTCTCAGGATCAGAGAGGAGCTGCTCAGGATACTGCAGGAGGTGAGCGCTGAACGCGGCACATCGTTCTTCAGCTGCGTCTCTAAGATTCAGTCGTTCATGGTGTGTTTCGTCCTGCAGCTGCCCAGCGTGAGTCAGGAGACGCTGAAGCACAGCGGCATCGGGCGGGCCGTCATGTTCCTGTACAAACATCCCAAAGAGTCTCGAGCCAACAAAGACCTCGCTCTCAAACTCATCAGTAAGGCCATGCTCCTTTTCTGTAGTTTCCCTGTCTGGCCGTGGAGGCCGCGGTTTCTGAACTCTTTCTCATCTCCAGACGAGTGGTCGCGGCCGATCTTCGGTCTGACGTCGAACTATAAGGGGATGACGAGAGAGGAGCGGCAGCAGAGAGATCTGGATCAGCAGATGCCTCAGAGACGGCGCCTAAGGTAACGATGATCGCAACGTCCGACCTCCTCTGATTCCATCGTCACCCAGACGACACTAACGTTCTTGTTTCTGCTTCATATCTGCAGCGATTTAAGTTTTATTTACATTATCCATAAAATTGCTCATATATTTGACTTTATTAGAATCGCTGTCAGCCGTCGTTAGGTTTCAGACCTTTTCCACAGTGAGTCGTCCGAACCATGCAGTAGCTACAATACTGACCGACCCCCCCCGGGCTGATGTCTGCTCTGTTTTCAGCGTCCTCTTCCTGTCATGTGATGATGCTTGTCTCTCACCTGAGAACAGTTTAACCCTCATTCTCCATCTTCTGCTTGTGTCAGAGTGTCAGGTGTTTTGTACAGGTGGAACCCCCCCCCCCCCCAGTGCGTTTGCTATATCTGTGCGCCGCATTCCCACCGCTGTTCACTCTAAAGTCACTCAGCACGGCTTTACCTGAAACCCATTTGAAAGCTTCGCCTTTCTCGATCTTCTCTTTGAATATTGTGAGATGATTTCTAAAGGTCGTAGTTAGCGTGAGGCGTAGTTTTTCCTCTTTCACTCCTCTTCCTCCGTCTCATCCCCAGTCAGCCTCAGAAGGTGGAGAGGGCAGAGGAACCTGATGTCTTTTCTCCACCAACCAGGTTCAGTCCTGACGTTGCATGGTTGCACTGAGTGACCAGGTTTACCTTCTTTAACGCGTCTCTGCAGGTTTTACATCCCTCTGTCTAAAGCTTAGTAACTCCTCAGATACCCACAGCAGCACCAAAGTGACCAGAATGAATCCCTGAGACTTAAATGACTTCATGAGTGCAGCTGCACGATTTAAAGGTGACCCGTTCTGCTCATTTCCAGCTCCTTTTTCATTCTTGGACTCTAATAGAGTCTGTTTGCATAATTTGCAGTATAAAATAAGCCTCCTCTAAGTATCCTCTGATTGGCTGCTCCTCACAAACAGGTGGGTGGAGCTTGTGAGATGAAGCAGAATTGGCCGGTTTGAATACTTTGCATTTATTTCAGAGTGATTCAACTAAAGAAAATGACTGAAGCTGAGATTTTATATTTGATTCAAGCCCTTCTTGTAACTCTGTTTTTACCACCTCCACTCTGAGCTCATCTAGCTATCAAAATAAGTCAGCTTAGAAACGCTAACATTAGCTTGGGCGCGTTTCAGGCGGACTGGATGCCACCCGGTGGTTGAAACTGGTACTGCACCGGAGTGGAGGACTGCCTTATTTCAGCTTCGGTCCATATCTGCGACACAAACTAATACAGTCACAGCTGCTGATACTTTTAATATCCACTGTAGACATTAGGGGGCGCTGCTGCACAGAGGGGTTAAACAGAGCAGAGACTGGAGCCTGTTTCTGTAACGGCAGTGTTAGCCGTGTGTGTTTTACTGCCCTAACGATGTGGAGCTCGGGCAGGGCTGAGTTTGTTCCGTGCGGGAAGTTTTGGCGCCGACTAACTCGCTCGGAGTGACGTGCTGCTAACAGCATGGAGGCTCAGCCGGTGAAGAACATCGCTCAGAAACCTGCGAGGTGCGGCGGAGCTACTTCACACTCGAAGTTGAATTCATGTCTTCTTCTTCTGTTTGTAGTTCTGGAGGTCAGACGCCTCGCAGAGACCTGGAGAAGCAGCTGACCGGAGAGGAGAAGTAAGTTCTCAGACATCTGGGGGCGGGATTTGTCATAACTTCCTCCTCTGTCGTCTGGAATTTTGTGCCGTGTTTAAATTCCACCCTCATTAACCTGAACGCCTGCTCCCAACAGAGCTCTGCGGCCAGGAGACCCCGGGTTCTGCGCCCGGGCTCGAGTCCCGATGCCCTCAAACAAAGACTACGTGGTTCGGCCCAAATGGAACGTGGAGGGGGACTCCAGCAGGGTGAGTGGTCACACGGGCCGATGGCGTGTGCTTCAGGGCGTGGCTACACTTCAACTAAACAGCAGAGCGCCCCCTTTAGGCACAGTCCTATGAAATATCCAGAGTTTAACATTTGGTTCCATTTTTTTCGTAATTGAGTCAAACAAATTATTTACTCACGATTTACAAAATGAATCACAAATACAAAATTCCAAAATTAAACAAATATATTTTAAACCTCTCTAAGAGCAAACGCGTTTTTAAAGAAAAAACAATACGAATAACAATAAAGAACTTTTATATAAACAGTCAGTTTTCTGAAGTTTAAATAAAGTTGAAACAAACACTTCAACACTTTTGTGCTGGAACAGACATCGGGTTATTTTCTGCTTCTATTTGATTGTAAAGCTCTGAACAAGGAGTTTACCTGCTGTCAGGAGCTGAGCTGTGATTGGTCCTTTGTAGAGCGGCTGTAAGAAGGCCATCAGCCTGCTGGAGAAGCACAAACGGCGTTTCGCCGAGCAGAGAAAATTGGGGCGGCCGCAGGGAGCTGTGAAGATCAGCATAGAGGGAAACAGAATGCCCCTGTAGCTCCCCTGCTCCCCTGCAGGGGGCAGTAAGTCTGTCTGCATGGTGTGAAGAGCCTGACTCACCGGCAGTGTGCAGACGTACAGTGGAGGCAAAGTTATCCAACCCCCAAACAGAGTTCACTGAACACAGCGAAGAGCACACGATCGATCACACTTCAGTCATTCAGACCTCTAACGTCAGACCAATCACTGATAAACCTTCTGATCGTGTCATAACCAACGGACAAAACCTTAACTTTAACAAACTAATGTACTCAGAGGTCATGTGACCTCATACGCAGTGCCCGGGGTTGAATCATTTTCCTTCCTGCTGTATGAACACATGAACATCTCTGCTGCAGCCGTCGAGCACCTCTGAGCCTAATAAACACCAAACTCATGCACTAGAGAGAGATAATCACTAAGAGACTGGAAGTAACGTTCCACAGGTGAGAAGGTGTGCAGTGTGTGGGACAGTGTACCTGTAATTTGCATGGCTTCATTAAATAAAATACATTTACTGTAGAAATGAGTCAGCTGACCCGGAGGAAGAAATGTTTTCACTTTGATATGGAATCAGCCACACGTCCAGCAGCAGGCTTCCAGAAGCTGTCCAATCAGAAGCAAATAGATGTTCAGGGAGGAGGGGAGTTAAAGCAGCTTGTTTCACACAGAGCGAGGGGGCAGAATGAGACAAATAAAGCTTATTTTGAACTGTAAATGGTCTTTAGGAACAGTCTTCCCATCTGATGGCTCTGAACGAGGTGTTTGTGAAACATCTTCCTGCATGAGCAGTGAAGTGTGCGAAACAAACCGGTTGTCTTTGTGTTGTTACCTCAGTGTGTGATTACAAGATGTAAATCCTGTAACTTCCTGTTCTGTGTGTCTGTCTGCCTCCAGGGTCCGGTGAGGAAGAGTTTGTCCCGTGTTGATAAACAGATGCGTAGATTTGCTGACATCCGGCGCCTGACGAAGACGGGTCACGCTGTTAAAATCAGCGTGGAAGGCAATCGAATGCCGCTCTGATTCTTTTTTTTTTTTTTTTTTTTTTCCTCTAAACTCAGTAGGATTTATCGTTTTTACTTTTTATTGTTTTGTTTCTGAACAAACCCGCAGCTTTGCCCTCCTCAGGTCCAGCTCTGCCTTACTGAAAAAAGGGGCTGTTGTCAGACCGTGTTGGCTTCAGTTCAAATGTGTTATCTGCTGTAAACTTGTCTGTCCTCTGAACAAAACGCATGAAAGACTCCAAAATGATCCAAAAATAACGTTTCCTAATGCTAACAGTTTAATTATTTGCTTTATTGTTCAACTTGTGTTAGCAGTTAGCTTGATTAGCTTGACCTGAAAATCAGCGATAGTCGCAGTGTTAACAAATACTGGCATCACATAGTCTTTTCTTTTCTGTTTTTTTTATTATTTTTTATTATTGGCAGCATTTTTATCTCAAAGTCTAAAATGTTAGCGAGTGTTTGTATTTCTTTAAAATGAAGCTGTTATTTATGATGATGTTGTATCAAAAGCTGAGTCATGTTAGCAGTCATCTACATTTGATATGCTACGGAGCTAATAAAATCTGTAAAAATAGCCTACTGTTTTAGTTTTACCTCGGCTCAGAGTGAGTTGGCTGTAAAGCTAGCATAACAAAAATTATGATGTTATTGTTAGCAATCTACATTAGCTTTGTCTTGAAAAAAAAAGTGCAGCAATAGCTTATATTAGCTAGCTATGTTAGCCTTATGTCAAAACTATTAAGGTCTGTAAGCCTTCTAAGCCAACATTCAGGTTTATCTATATGCTAACAGTGAATATTGAACTATGGCCACATATTATTATCAGCCCTGTCACTTTACTTTCTTGTGTTCTTTTGAGTAGAACATCGTTGTTCGCCTTTAAATTGGTGGTGATGCACGGTTCATTGGGCGGAGTTAGTGATCACATGTTTTAAAGTAAACCATAATAGTTTCTAGCTATCAATAATGCAGACATCAGTAATTTAAGCTAATGCTATAAACCTTAATAATTCTAAGGAATGGTTAACATAGATAACTTCAAAGTGAAACTAACATCAAAGCCATTTTAGCTTTGTTAACTGGTTGTTTTGGTAGCTAGCATTGAGCTACATCAGAAAAAACAAATTAATTAAACAAATGCTATCATATTAGCTAATGTTAGCTTCACCTTAGAGGTGACAGCTATTTTTAGCTGTCAGCAAATTACACTGTTATTATCTTAGCTGGTTTGGAGGTGAAGCTCATTTTATTTATATTTATCTCTTAGCCCAGTTTTGGAAGTTAGCATGATAGCACTGGCCTTAGGTAAAGCTAATTTAACAAAGGCACTGATTTTTGAAGGTAGCATTGCAGATAAAATGTTGATTTTAAGCGTTTGAGCATTTTTGGCTAACATTAGCATAATGTCATCTGATTTAACTGGCTGAGTTCTTAACAATAGCTAATGTTAGCTGTGAGCTAGCATTGTCCTAAACATCTGTATTCTTATGTAATCTTCAAGCCATTTGCCTACATTTAAAGACTAAATTGCTCTGTGGTATTAGCTTGTATTAGTAGTTAGCTTGTTTTCTTTCTTTCTTTTTTTTAATATATTTTGTAAACTGCCATGCTGACAGAGTTGGTTAAAGATGAACGTGTTGTGTAATCAGAGGATCATTTTGGAGTTTCTTGTCCAGAGTACATTCAAGTTCTCTGGTTTGGATTTGAGGGTGAAGTCTCGTCTGCGCTCTCCGTCTCTGAATGTGAAGGTGTTTGTATTTTGCTGATAGTCTGGTCCATTATCTCCCTTCTCTGCTCCCATAGCAGCTGTACAGAAGTCCTCGGTGGATGAGTTCACACAAGAAATGCCGGGACTCTGATTGATCCGGATCATTCGTGGATTGTGTGAACCAGCCGTTCTGTGTGCACTGTTCTGGATCACATGATCTTTTCTTAATAAAGACTCAACAAAAACTCACCTGGCTGTACGCATGTTTATTTCTGGGAGCATGGGGAGGGACTTACTGGTGGAGCCTCTAGTGGACATTAGTGGAACTGTAGCCTTTAGCACATGATCTAAAATCCTCAAGGGGTTGAAAAAGAGAAAAAATCAGTCACACTCAGAACTTCATTGTCATTTTCTTTTTATTAAGCACAGTTAAACTCGGGCAGGAAGAAGCACATCAGAACAGAATCAGTGAGCAGGACGGTTTCCACTGCAGCGCCACTCGGACGCTTAAACCTGTTTTTGGACTATTATTTTATTTTTTTCTCATTTCAAGTTTACAAACTTTAGATGTGTTACCGTCATAGATGGTATAAAACATGGACATAGTTTCCTGGTGAGGAAAATAAAGCTAATCCAGGAGAGTTAAACCTGCATTCTATCAAAAAGCCACCAGGTGGCGACTGCTGCAGTTGCAAAAAGACTTCCAGTGCTGTAGAAGCTTGACCTCTGTAAACACTTTGCTGCTGATGGACTCAGTCACTCATCTTGGGTCATATTGAACAGGAAGTCTGCTTTGCGACTAAGGTGTTGATGATGAAAATGCTAATCTCATGACTTTGAGATGACGTAACAGTAGCTTTGTCCACTGTTTACGGTCGCAGTAGAAATGTGCCGTTGCTGTGGAAACAGTCCTGCGGCACAACTCCGAGACAAATGTGCGAGGACGAAACTCGATTGGTGTTGGACGATTGCGAGGGCAGTCGAGGCAACAACGCCTCCAGTCAGGGTCCCAACAGCAGGAGGAGCCGGCGATGGTGCATTCAGGTGACACTCGGAAAACTGCAGCATTATTGTTTCCTAACACTAATCCTAATGAGGTTAAAATGTTCAAACTCTAACCTTTAATTTTTTTAATTATATATTAAATGCAAAGAATCAAAAAGATGAAAAAATTTATAAATGAAAAAACTCAAAACATCCAAATTATTCTTATTATAGTCAAAGTTGCTCGATTCTGATGATTTGATCTTTCTGAGATCAGGCTCTGATTTTATCCAAATACAAATTTTGAAGTTGTAACATATTTATTTCTTAATAAATCTGAAATCAAAGCTTCTCATTGGTGGAAACTAATAAGTATATTTAATCTCACACGTCAGGATATTTGTTGGTGCTGCTAATTCGAGATTTGCTCACATTACAGATTTCACCTTGATTAAATTCAGTATTTTAAAAAAGTTTTATTTACCTGTAAGTTTTACAGGTAAATAAAATGCTTGTTAAAACGAGTTGCCATGGAAGCAAATCGCAGGTGTTGTTGAAATCACTTCCTCTCTATGTGTGCCGACTTTACGGAGCTGCATTTGAACGCACCATCATTGAACAGTCATGCTTTGTGTTGGGCTGTCCAGGTGAAGTGAGGGTGTCAGGTTTGCTGTCCAGGTGAAGTGAGGGTGTCAGGTGGGCGTGTCCAGGTGAAGTGAGGGTGGGCGTGGTTCAGCAGGTGATTGGCGGTTTCATGCATCTGTAGAGATAAATGACCATTTTAGTGTTTTTACTGATACTTTTATGAAAATGAGTCACATGCAGTTCTGCACCTGTCCAGTGAGAGCGCTGTGGAGAGAGGGTGGGCTTTCAGACGGAGGGGATGTGGCCTACCCTCTGCCGTTTGGCAGACGACCCATCCCGATTCTGTCAATGGGCGGTGGATTGAGTCGTCGCCGTGGCGACTCCACCACCTTACTGCAGACAGAAGAACATGGAGGCGTTAGACTCATCCCTGCGTCTCAGGTGTTCTCAGGTATTCTCACAGGTGACTACCTCTGCTTGTCTGACCCTTGCTGCTTCGTTTCCATGGAGCTGATGGACAGGCGGTCCAGCGGGACGTTGTTGATGGGAAAGCTCCTCTTCCTCTTTGGCTCCATGACATCATTTTCCATCCTCATCAGGTGATCCGATTGGAGCAGTTTTGCTGTCAGCTCCTCCCCCACCTTCACACCTACAGGGCGGGACTGAGGGGCTGCATGAAATCTCAAAATGGGCTGGTCTACCTGCTGGATCAGATAAAGGCGTAACAAGTTTATCTACTGAAAATGAGGAGAGTATGAGAGGATGTGTGAAATTACCCGGGATAAGGCTTAGAGCTGAAGGTTTTGTACATGATATCCAAGGAAAGGAGTGTGAGTCTGATCCAGTGCTTCCTGTCCAGTTTTAAGGACTTCCTGTCCTTTAACACGTGAACCCGTATGCCTCCTGATTACTGGGAACTTTGGTCTGCTGATAAAAACGTAAATCAAGGGGATGCTGTGAAAAGCCTCCGACGCCGCCTCCATCTTTATTTTCAATGAGGGAGTCTCCGTATGGAAAACACTGAACTGTGTTTTTGTATGTTACGCCTCCACACTGAAGCCTGTCTCTCACGCCACGGCCCCGGCAGCGAGCGGTGTCTCACTTCCTGTCCGCCTGCTGCCTCAGATGACTCCGACAGATCTCGTGTCATCCAGACTAAACAGAAAAACGTTTCGGCTTTCCCTCCCCGCCGCCTCACGCCATCTGATATCAGCACCGAGCCCTCGAGGGAGGAGCTGCTTGTTTTGGCTCTCGTGATGGTGTGACGGGATCCTGCCTAATAAAAGTACTTATAAAGTTTACCTGAAGTACATGATGTAAAAGTACTTCCTCACAGGTTACATTAAAGCGCACAGAATGGAAGTATTTGAAAGAAAGTAAATGTCCTTTTCCCACTGGTGAAACACGAACGTCTGGTCCTCACAAAGATAGAAAGACATGCACGCGTGTGAGTGGATCAGTGCGAACTATGAACTGTGATGACGTTTATGCATTACGGGGACATTAGAGCACTGTGAGGACTTTTTGTACAGGGCTGCTGAAAATGGGTTTTAGGAGTCAAATGAGAGGGCTTGTGTGTGTGTGTGTGTGTGTGTGTGTGTGTGTGTGTGTGTGTGTGTGTGTGTGTGTGTGTGTGTGTGTGTGTGCGCACACTGACCCGAGCAGGTTGCGGTTGGACTCTGAGGCCGTCGACGCTGCAGCGGAGCAGAGTGAAGGACAGGAGGCCAGGGAGCAGCAAACAGAAGCAGAACTGCATCTGAAACGATCAGTCAGGTAAACGTAATGCTTCAATGAACTGGCATAAAGGACCTCAAAAACACAGAGTAATTACATTACTATCTAACTTACAGTTTTACCTTTTCTCTTCTGCATAAGCATGTAATGAGTGGCTAAGCAACTTATGGCAGCTCCTGATAAACATGGCATTTACGATAAGTTTCAGTCCGGTTTTCGTCGATTTCACTCCACGGAGACAGCTCTTCTTAGGGTCTCAAGCGATATCTTGATGAATAATGATGCAGGAAAGTGCTCTGTTCTACTCATGTTGGACCTCACATCAGCTTTCGACACAGCTGACCATCACATCCTCATTGAAAGGCTGAAAAATTGGGTTGGTGTATCTGGAACTGCCTTGGAGTGGTTCTCCTCTTATCTCCATCCATCTTCTGTATAGTTTTCATATTTATATCCTGTTAATAGCCTGTACATAGCTTGTACTCACTACAACCTGTACATACTTATAGTTATAGAATATTCACAACATACTTCATACCGTGTACATTATAACATACCATAATAGACCCATTTCTGTAATATACTTACATATCTATATTATTGCTAATATATATTGTAATATATCTATATCACTAAAGCACTTCTGGATGGATGCAAACTGCATTTCGTTGCCCTGTACCTGTGCATGTGCAATGACAATAAAGTTGAATTCTATTCTATTCTATTCTATCACCGATCCTTTTCTGTGGCGGTCCCCGATTTTAGGTCATCCTCTACCTCCCTTACTTATGGTGTCCCTCAAGGGTCAGTTTTGGGGCCTTTATTGTTTTTAATATATCTTCTCCCCCTCCGGCATATAATGGGCTCTTCTGAGGACATTTCTTATCACTGTTATGCTGATGATATTCAGTTGTATGTTTCTTTTAAGCCCCAGGATTTATCTAAGCTTCAGCGTCTGAATGATTGCTTAGATTTGATCAAACGTTGGATGGCTGCAAATTTCCTCCAACTCAACGTGGGGAAAACCGAAGTCCTCGTATGCGCCCCTGATAGGTTTCTATCGCAGATAGTGAAAGCCCTTGGTCCTCTCTCACTTTATGTTAAATCTTCTATCAGGAATTTAGGTGTTGAAATCTCTGGTTCGGTCTTGTTTTTATCATTTAAGAAATGTGGCTAAGCTGAGGCCGATTTTATCTCGCTCTGAACTGGAGATTGCTATACATGCATTTATGTCGTCATGCTTGGATTATTGTAATTTGCTGTTTATGTGTCTAAGCAAAGGTTCTCTGGATCGTCTGCAGGTTGTGCAAAACGCTGCAGCGAGGCTTTTGACAAAATCCTGCAAGTACTCATATGTGACACCGTTGTTATCTCAGTTACACTGGCTTCCTGTTACATTTAGAGTCAATTTTAAGATCCTGGTCTTGACCTACAGAGCTGTGCACGGACTGGCACCTGCCTACATCTTTGATCTGCTACAGCCCGATGTCCCCAGCAGGTCTTTGAGGTCATCTGATCAGGGCTTACTTGCTTTAAAAATACTAAGAGGAGGACTCAGGGTGACAGAGCTTTTGCCACTGTGGCCCCCAGACTGTGGACCTCTCCCCCAAACATTAAGAACTGTGGACTCAGTCGCTGTTTTTAAAAAGCAACTCAAAACTCACCTTTCTAAAACTGCTTTTGGTTAATTTTTTGCCTGTTTTATTTTCTCTTTTTAAATCTTTTTATGACTTGTAATCTTATGTGCAGCACTTTGTGATTCTGTCTTGAAAGGTGCTATATAAATAAAACATTTTTTATTTATTTATTTAAAACCAGCTCAGCTGCAGCGTTAACGTGATCGAAACATTCTCCTCCACATTTGAGCGTGAGTGATGTCATGGGCACATGTCCATCTTTTGTTTACAGAGTGTGGTTTTTCACAAAGACGTTAATGACGGCTCTGTGACATCAGCAGAAAGAGCTCAGTCTGACAGTTTCAGGCCCCCCAAACCGGGTCTGACCTCTCAGAGGAACCGAAGCGTCCTCACAACAATGGTTTTAAATACACACACATGAGGAGGGGGGCACTTTTAGCTCGGCTGATGGCTGTAAGTGTATTGTCCAGCAACATCGGCTAATTTTAGCATTTTCCATCCCTGCAAATAAACGCCTTTTTGACCGTCACATGCACACTCACTGACACTCCTGTACACACACTCACACACAGTGTCCCCTGCAAGCAGACACGCAGAAACAAACACTTGTTGTCGTGTTGCGTCACTCACATACATTCCTGACGATGCACAAAGGTTTGTGCACGCTCCTGTTCACACCTGCTGCTGATGCTGAGGAGCTGCAGCTCTCTCATTCATGCACGTGTGAGGACAAACACACACACACACTCTTACACTGCAAATCCTTCCATTCACAAAAATCTGCTTGCAGCCCAGCAGCAGACTGAACATCAGCATCACATTTTTTAGACTTCCTCTGAGAAGAGAGTTCTCGTTCATCTCCAGGTCTTATTTTCAGTGCTAAACGCTGCTCGTGTGAAGATTTAAAGACATATTTCATTCATGTTCACCTGTCCAAGTCTCTGTTTTCTTAGCCAGAAATCATAAATGAGATCATGCACACACAAGGTTTTCAGTTTCACAGAAAGTTGGCAGAAAGAATCAAAGATGACAAAAAGAAGCAGCAAACAACTCACACACAGAAAACTGCGAGCAGAAAACTTCAACTCTGAAAGGAATTTAAATTTAAATAGAAAATGTTGGGAAGTGGCATTAATTTGCACCTGTGCACACCTGTGTCTCTCTCTCACACACACACACATGCATGTTTGTACCTTCAGTGTGGAGCTGATCTCTGCTGCGTTGCCTCGCTCTGTTTCTGTGTCTTCTTCTGGCTTCACACATCAAGTTTTATTGCAGCTGCCTGAGAATCTCCTATCCAATCAGCAGCCTCTGCTCCAGTGGCATCACTTCCTGTTCTTCTTTTCCACCATCATGTGTGTAAGATGTCATCATTAGGTCCATTACCTGTTAATGAAAGCTCCTGGGAGCAATCACGCCTCCCTCCGTCCTCCCCGCTCTCAGTTTCCTCCTGAAGGTCAGTTTTTAAAATAAACACATTCAGACTCGTCTCTGTTCTCCAACTGCACCATCCGTGTGCTCCGATCGCACTCCACACGAGACATCAGATCTCTCCCAGAGAAACATTAAATGTCTGCAACCTGAGTGGGTCTGCAGGTTCACCGAGACAGACTTTGGAAGTGCAAGAAACAGAAAGCAAACACGAGAATGGGCCGCCAATGAAACTGTGCATAAAGTTAACCACTGCTGCAAAACAATGGCAAAAAGAGACAAAACTCCCACCAAGACACACAAAGCGAAGTCAAAAGATGTAGCAAGGCAACAACAAAATGAGCACAAAGATGCAAACAAAGAGAAAATGACAACAAACGTCAAAGACATGAATAGTTACTAAATAACAATAAAAAGTAACAACAGAGATGCAAAAATAAGAAAAAAAGATACAAATAGTTTTGAAACCAAACAATTTGTAGTTCTTTTGCATCACAAATAACAACAAAGAAACACAAAGTGATACAAAAAACAACAAAACCCAAACTTCTGTCAGACTCTTTGATGAGTAACAGAAACAAGCTGCTGCCACACTGACTGATGCAGTTATGTTTACAGTATTAATAATAAAGAGAAGCCATCTTGGACAGGAAGTGGCTGCAGAAGTAGAGCCAATCACATTCCTCTGCTGGCGTGCAGTTTCGTGACAGGAGTATCGTGTCAAAGTTAGGATGAGGTCATACGGCGACATGTTTTTCTGTCCTGCCGTGAACTCGAAGTTGATCCCCATCTTCTTTGTGTTTCTGTTGCTATGGCGACAGGGCTCTCTCCCACTTATCCTCTCGGGATCGTACGACCTCCGTTCCACCCATCCGTCCGTTCGGGATGGAGAATTTGGTCATTGAGAAAACACACCTGGGTTAATAACGGTAATGACACTCCAGCTAATATGCTAATAATAAGCCCACCATCCCCCAACCAATCACCCTTTAATTAGTCCACGGCCTTCTCTGCTCGAGGTGATGTCATCTTAGCACTCGTTTTTTTCTTCCTGTTGCCCTTTCAGCAGCACACACAAGTCTAAATACAGGAGCCTGTAAGTCTGCAGTGCTGTGAATAACTGAGCCCACAGAACCTGCTTAAGCACCAATAACCTGAAATAAAAGTAAAGTGTGGCTCTATGTGTCTGTTGCATTATGGTTGAGGACTTCTGGTCCACTCGTCTTCACAGTGTTGCTTCAGTTCATTGACATGTGCAGCATTTATCCATGCATAGCTCTCTGAGCTCTGCAGCGCTTTTCTTTTTCAGCCGTTCTGTTGGAGATCTGTTGCTGTGCTTGGATCATTGTCCTGTTCATGGTCAGAGCTTTAGCTGTGGGACAGACAGGCTCACACTGGTATACAGAGGAGTTCATGGTCCACTTAGGGACTGTGAGGTGCCTGAAATGTTGGTTTTGTGCTTTATGGATTTACAAAAGAGGCATTACAAAAGAGGCTCTATCTCTAACCGTGCCGTCATGAACTTTAACCTTTAACATGCTAACTGAGACCTGTATAGTACGAGATGGAGCTTTTGGGTTTGGTAGGGTGACTTTGCTGAGACCACTGGTGGGAAGATTGTGGAATTGTGTTATCACACCTAAATCCACCCGAGGTGGTTTTAATTCCTATAGAAGCAGTGAAGGTGTTCTTAGTTTTCCACAGGACTGCACAGAGTCCCATCTTCTGTGGCGGTTCTGTGAAGTCAAACCAGGTCCAATACCAAACTGGATCTGAACGAGCAGATGCTGTAACCAATTTTATTTTCTTTAAATTATTGAATGAAAAACAAATAGTCACAAAATTGTGTTATGAGCCAGTTAAAACAAAAGTTAACTATGATTTTCTAGCAATGACATTATGGTTAGCCAAGCTAGCCGACTAACCTTAATGTTTTCTGTTTCCGTCTAAGCCTGTGAGAGATTTAGTTTCTGTCCTCATGTGCAGTTTGTCTTGGAGTCTGTGTTGTGCTGGGAGAACAGCGTCTGGTGTTTAGTGGTGTTATGGCCCTTTAACACAGGCAGTAGCATACGCTGTGCTAACTGCTAGCTTCATTGTTTGTGTGATTTTTTTATCGCCCACTAATAAGACACAACCCCTGTCTAAACTACACACTTTGCCTACCTAAATACAAGAAGCTACTTTACTGTCTAAACAAACCTGGCATGCTCAAGTTTGTCTAAACATGTTTGCTACATGCCTGAAAAGGCCTTTAGCATCCAACTCTATTTCTACGCTAAAGTTAGCTAGCATTTCTTGGAGTGTTTCAAGTGTGACTCCATCACAGTGGATCTGTGTCGCAGTTATTTTACTGATTTTGTGGTGTGATGTCCGAGTGCTGGTTATTTGAATGCTCATATAACTTATTGTCGGTTGAGCTGCTGTTCTTGTACGTTACGTGGAAACAGTTAGGCGCTGTCAGCTGATTCACTTGGCTGAACAGGAATCAGGAGCGGTTAAACTAACAGGAACATTTAAAGGTGAGAAATAAGTGACGCTTCAGGTGAGTCATTGTTTGCCCTTTTTGGACCGTTCATCAGTAACGTCACCCTGGCAACAGAGACAACACAGTTACCTGCAGCAAGGGTCAGGGAGCGGGCTTGTGGAGCCAACATGGCTGACGAAACGCCTGGGCAAAGCAGCATCATGCCAAGAATTCAGTTGTCACAAATGTAATTAAAAAGGTTATTAGCAAATCAGGTCAGCTGACGTATTCAAAGCCTGACTCGCGATGGTGACGCCGCATCAAAGCTTCAGAGCCTGCAGCGGCTCTGAAGCTCTTTCGTTTGTTCACAATCAGCTGTTGAAATCTGTCCATCAAAGCAGCAGCCTGACAATGTCCACTAGAGTCCGTCCCCATACACACCCATGTAAAAAATATTTAAAATGTTCAAACTTTACAGCAGAAATTACCTGAGTAAACACACACTTATTGTGTTTTTTTTTTAAATAACTCAGCCATGTGGAGTCTTAAAGGTAGAAGATGGATGCTGAACAACACAAGGACCTCCAAAAAGTTGATTCTGTTCATCTGGACGTAGCGTTTTGTGGGAGAAACGTTTTGTCACTCATCCAAGTGACTTCTTCAGTCTCAGCTGACCGCAGGTTTCAATCTCATAAACAGAACATTTGCATAATGACTGAAACCAGCCCACTGGAGGAACAATGGGCTGGGAGGTCGGTTCCTTAATCTTAATTATGCAAATTCTCATGACCATTGATCAACAACCACTGACCAAAACCATCAAAGCCCACAACAACGTTTCTTACACTCAATTACTGCTTTGTATGAGTAGCTTTGTATGATTCACAAATCAAAATAATCATTACTTTATAGAATCATATACCAGTCCTCTCAGTTCATCCTCTGTCTCAAATGAGCAGTTTTAGCTCGTCTTTAAGGTAATGCTCTTCTGATTGGATGCCCCTCATAAACTAAAAGCTTGGTGGGTGGAGCTTCAGTGCCCACCGGCCATATTAGGGATGTGACCTCTATATGACATCAGCGATAAACTGACTGTTTACAGCCGTCTGAGCTCTTTATTAGAAACTTTGGCCATGTGGAACATGAGCAGGAGATGTTTATAACAGGAAACAAGGAGAAGCAGAACAGGCCCATGGTCACATGTCTGATGAACCTTTGCAGGTTTAAGTGTTTCGACTGCTGATGTGGTGGTGTAGCTAAGAGCAGCTCCTGGATTGGTAAACTCCTGTGATGAGAGTTTTGTGTGTCTTTGTTTTGGTGTCTGACTACCTTCAGACCTCCCGATAACCTTCAGAGCAGATCCACACAGAGCCGCGGCTCAGCTTTCACTGTGAGAGCTGACTGAGTAAACAGTGAGATCCAGGAAAGCTGGAGGCGTGAGACCGAGGACGGCAGGGAATATCCAGGGGGAATCCTACCGGCTTGATTTGGCCCAGAGAAGCTTCACTCACAAGATCTGAGTCATCCGATCCATGAATCATCAGCTGGAGCTTTACGCCGTTACCGCAGAGTCAGCAGGACGGCGGACCGACGGGACAGAAAATCCTGCAGGGAGACAAATGAGCAACACTTTCTTTTCCGCTCCGAGAACTCTAATCTCCTTTAAGGGGACAGTTGGCGAAGCACAGACTCAGCTCTGCTTTTTTATGGAGGGAAGTGAGAGCAGCCACCGGTGCCTGAATAACAGCTGAAGGTTGCAGGATATTTACCAAGCTTGGGCTAAAGACAGGAGGACTCGGCACAGAGCTGGGAAACACAAAAGTTCAAGTACAAAAACGAGTCTAAGTTTCAAAAGCTGAAGAGCTCAGCAGACGTGTCTCAAACAGCAGTCCAAAAACAAAACAGTGCTTAGCCAGTGAACAAACCCGGATAATCTTAAAATGAGCAAAATTCACAAAATGAATAGAACAGAAGGCCTTTGTTAATGTACAGGTGAACGATGCAATGTGAAGCATCTCTCGGAGCGGTGCAGACATCATGAATCCATATGAATGGAAATAAGAGTTAACATGAGTTAAAATACACGCACATGTATCTCGTAGTCTCTAGTAGTACTGCAGTGTTTAGAGTTTGGACCAAAGTTTTTCTGTCGTCTGAAGGTTTCGGTACGAGAGCTCTCAGAGAGACTTTCCTGTGTTCGCAGAGCGAGGGTCGTTTTTATACAGCAAGCCTGTTTAACCAGATGAGTCGCCCCCTGCTGGCTGTTAAAAGAAGGCACCTTTGTGTTAGCTTCACTTTGGCATCTTTTATACTGTCTCTGTTTGCAAAGAAGAAAACATTGTTCACATTATTGCAATAAAGAAGTTACAGGCACCTCTGAATAACTGAGTCCAGTCTTGATTGAAAGGAAGTTTCAAAATAAAAGTCACGCTGATGTTGAAGCAAGGGACAACGCAGGCGTGTCAAAAGCTGCAGTTCCTCTAATGTCCACTTGAGGCTCCGGCAGTGAGTCTGTCCTCATTAAAACTTTACAGCAGGAATAATCACGTTTACGGCCTGGTACAAAAACAGCCACGGTCTCGCTGTGTATTAAGTTTGATAACTAGGGGGCGTGGCTATGTCCACCTTTAATGATCAAGTGAGCAGTGAGTTATTTTTATACAGCTGGACTTCTTTTTGAAGCACAGAAGCCATGAAAATAAAGTAAAAAAATAAAGTAAAGTGCACAGTAGCAGCTGCGGCGATGTTAACCTGCACTCGTGAGAAAAAACTTAAAATAAACACGAGGCCGGTGGGGAAGTTTGTCTGAGGCCAGGCAAGCCGAGAATCTGATCCGCTGACAGAGGTTTGTTGCTGTTTGACGGACGACAGGTCTCAGGTTTGATTCCTGCTAACGACTGTGCATGTCTCCTCGGACGGCCCTTTGTTACCTGATGCGGCCAACAGACGGAAACAAACACAGTGACGTCTCAGCAGACAGAGGAGCGCTTGTTTTGTGCGTCTGTGGCAACGACAGCTGCAGGGATGAGCTGGTGGAAAAGAACAAATTAATTTAACACACAGCCGGTGGGCGGGTGTGGTGGGGTGGGGGTGGTGTTCCCAGTTTCCAGTATCTCTGACCTGCTGGAGCTCCCTCACACTCCCGTTGAAAGTGTTCCAGTCATGACTTTGCGGTTGTGACCTGGACTCGACCCGTCCCACACAGCAGACCTGCGAAAGCCATCAGCTGCTCTCGGTCTCACCGACAGCAACACGGCTGCGACTAAAGGGACGAAACCACCAAGCGGATGGTTACAGCTCCCCACAGAGCCCACACATAAACTCTCTCTTATTTACACAGTGTTCACGCTTCCTTACGGCCTTAATGACAACTCACTAATAATTCTGACTATGATTAATGTGCCTGAAAGACAACATCGGCTCATATATCAGAATATCGGCTCTGATCCTTCGGACTCACCAAGCTGTTGGTGTTTAACTTTAAATCTTTAATTTAATTTGTGTCCCGTTTATTATTTTAGGTTTTGATCTTCCTGTTCAGCTCCAACTCGCCGGACCACCACGCTCCCAAGGCATGCTGGGAAAGCAGCAGAGGTCTGTTTTCTTTGTGCTGATTGGCTGGCTGCTTGCCTTTGTTTTTATACCGACTAATGAGCCAATCACACGGCTCACTGACACACGCGGGGTGACAAGCGTGATGAGAAGCAGCTGGTGAAGAAGCAGTACCTCAAGTGTGTGCCTGTCCTCCAGGTGGCGCCAGAGGAGGCGCTCGGGGTCGTTCATCGTGTCCTTCAGGACTGAAGAAGATGCTGTGAATTACTTTTATTGTCATCTGTCGTTTATCTTTGCTTTCTACATCATTGTGGAGCCCTTAGTGCACAGTGAGGATTAAATGATGTAAGATGGTTCATTTTGTGGTTGTTTTTTGTGATTTCTCAACTGTTAATTATAATTTTTTGTCTCTTTGTGATGTTTTTGGTTCTTTTATGTCTCTGTGGGATTTGATTGGCTGATGCTGCATCAGTTTGTTTTCATTTTCTGCCCTTTGGACCATTTTCTATGTGTTTGCAGATATTTTAAACCACTTTGTGGCGATTTTGATGCTGCTTTTGGTTGTTTTGTGTGTTTGTTTGTGTTTGTGGGTATTTTGTGTCAGTTTGTGCACACTGAAGCTGACATTCTGACTCTGTGCGTGTTTCCAACCCGGCAGAGGCTGAGGTGAAACAAAAACTGTGGTCAGTCAGAAGGAGGAAACACTTTAGTGTAAAAGGCTCCTCCAGTGTTAACCCATCACCCCACAGCTGTAGTTCCTCCTGTGGCCACAAGGTGGAGGTATATTAAAGCAGCTTTTATGTCTCTCGGTTGTTTCATAGCATCTTCTGTCTTTTTTCTCTAATTTTATATTATTTGACGTCATTTTGGCGCTTTTGCTTCTGCTTTTGTCACTTCTGGTCATCCTTTAAAGTTTTGTGATTTCACATCATTTTACGGTCTTTTCGTGTGTGTAATTACATCTGTTTTTGGACAGTTTTTGGAGGTAATTTCACGTGACTTTGTGTCCATTTCACTTTTGTCTTGGGGGAATTTCATCGCTCTTTGAGGTCATTTTGTTATTTTGTGTCCACATGTTGCATCTTTTTGGCCAACTGTTTGTCATCTCACATCATGTTCTGACCTGAAGTGACATTTATGACATTTACAATAAAGGACCTTTATGTATTTATTGTTGTGCAATTTTACATCAGTTTGTGGCTTTTGATTTCTTTTTGTTTGTTCTGATCGTGATTTTGCTGTTTTTTCATCACATTTTAATAACTGCATTGAAAGTTTTGACATGCTTTTGTAATTTTACATCCTTTGTGCACATTGTTATGTTTGGTTTGTGTTGTTTTTGTCAAGGTTTTTTGTTTAATTGTTGTGTTAATTAAAAAAACAAAAGATCCCTGAAGAAGAAACATAGATGTAAAAACTTTCTGGTTTGTGTTGAATGAAACTTTGATGCTCAGTGTGAGCTGAATCCCTGCAGTGTGTCTCAGGTGCAGACCCTCGCTGTCTCCAGGTGAGTGTGCTGTACTTCTGTCTCTCGGTGTCTTCGCCGTCTGCTCTGATTATGAAGCTGCTAAAATCTTGTTTTTTTTTTTTATCTGAAGTTCACTGAGTTTGTGTTTTTTACATAAAATGATTCTTTGAAGCACAAAAGCTTTGATTTGATTAACTTGGGTTCACTGACCCTTTAAGTGATGCAACTTTTTGAGTCTCTCTTTGAACCCTAATTGGCTGCTGCAGAGTGAAGGAGGTAAACAACAAGTAAACAGTGTGTGTGTGTGTGTGTGTGTGTGTTTTATTGGCAGGTACCTGAGGACCTGATTGATGCCAGTGGCCCCCCGCGACAGCAAAACTGTGGCAGCAGCGCTCTGATTGGTGGGCTCTTCCCTGGTCTGTGCGTGCTCATTGGGGACGCTCTGGCCTGTGTCCATCGCTACAGTGTGAACACACACACAGACACACACTCACACACACAGACACACACACACACACATATCTGTCTGCCCTTCTGAGGACCGACACTGAAGGCTGATGAACTCCTAACAAATATTTACACAAATCTCTGATTTTTAAACCAGTTTTAAAAATGTTTCAAAGAAAAACTTCTTTCTAAATGTTCTTCTAAATATATGTTTTGAGTAATGCTTTCAAAACCTTCCTTCCTTCGTTTCCTTGTTTCTTTTTGTCTTTTTCTTTCCTTCCTTCCTTCCATCCTTTCTCTGCTCCTTCGTCCCTTGAGTCCTGTCTTCTTTTTGTAAATGACACTCTGTGAGGTGGGGAAGCTGTTTTATGGTGACTCTGTCGTGACTGCAGGTTTCAGACGTTTGCTCTACATTTCCGACCAGGAAGTTTCATCCATCTTTTATATACAGTCTGTGATGATGACATCATCCTCCTTGTGGCGTTCGTAGATGTCGTTCAGTCGCTGCTCCATTTTTAAAGTCTGCACGTTTGTGTTCTTTGAACGCTGCAGCCACGCGTCC
Organism: Aulonocara sp. 'chitande type north' Nkhata Bay; assembly: GCF_057382095.1. Taxonomy (NCBI): domain Eukaryota; kingdom Metazoa; phylum Chordata; class Actinopteri; order Cichliformes; family Cichlidae; genus Aulonocara; species Aulonocara sp. 'chitande type north' Nkhata Bay. The sequence continues at coordinate 39,102,811 of NC_141357.1, read as the reverse complement.
TCTCACACCAGCTGTTACGTATCACCAAACTCCACCCACCTCCAGTGTTAGACACACAGTGGAGTAACACATTAAACGTTGTTGTGCATTCTCTGAATAGCTCGATTTTCTTTCTTTCGCTGCTACTACTACTACGGTTGCCATGAGGACCGGCGTTGTTGGCTCGCCGGTTGCCCCTTCAGGCTTGGCTGCTGTTCAGACACTCAGTGTTTGGTTTAGAGACACAACAGCCACCGGCAGCCCCGCTCTCGGCCCTTTCTGCTCATGTTTGGGTGCTTTTGTGGTGGCGGTGGCTACACTCGTCTTTCAGAGGAGTGTTTGTGTTTAAAAGAAGGTTTTCAGGTTTACAAACCTCCTGTCACATTTTTAAGCCCAGCAGTTTGTCCTTAGGTGACACCAGAGATCGGAGGCTTCGCACTCTGACGGATGGACGAAGGAGATCAAATAAGTTTGAAGAAACACAACGACAGCATGAATTCTGGTTCTCAGTCCAAAACTACTCGGGCATCAAATTATTTAAAGGATTTTCTTTATTTTTAATGTGAAGAAGAAAAACAAAGACTTCAAAACTGACCGAAACATCTACATCCTCATAGCAGGGTGAGGACGGCGTCACTGCTTCCCCGTTAACCTCGAGCTGGTCTCAGCTCACCTGTTCAGGGTTAGGAGAGTGAAAACACCTCACTGTGTCAGTGTCTTCTTTGGTTTTCAGTATTTACTGCTGTGCTGTCATGTCTGTCAATTTTAAATCTGAACTAAGATTCCAACAGGAAACTTGTGGAAGATGAATCCTGGTGAATCCTGTCTTCATAAACTGGTGTTTGCAAACTTTAAGGCCTTCGTGAACTCGATGTGTGCTGCAGACGTTAACAACCTGAGACACTCGGAGCTGTTTTGGGGACATTAGCCGCTGTGTTAAATCGAGCCGTATTAGCACAGAGCTCTAATATGGAAGTAATGAAAAGCTGCGTGCTCAGATTTTAGATGTAGAGGCGTTAGTTTGCTGGATTCCTGTTGGGATTAAACCAGATTAGTTTGGGGAGTGGAACGAACAACAGACCGACAGCAGTCCGTGAGTCCGACCTGCTGCTGTTTGACTGAAATATCAAAAACCTTCAGCTTTTATGGGCTGATGACGGTTTTACTGAGGAAAACTGCACCGAATGCTTCACGACGTTCTCTTTTTGTTTGTATCATTTTGTGTCTCAGTATTATATTTATGTATAAAGGAACAGTTTGCAAAAACAGTTTCCACCTCTGTCGGTGCGTTTGGGGAACTCATACTTCTGAGGAAATACGTGGATTGAAGATACGGCTCCACGAGGAGGCATATTTGGTGGTCCAGTGGTTTATTACTATCTCCGCTGCTTTGGTAACTGGAACATCATAGGGACCGTTAGCATAGATCGTGACAGTTTATGATTTATGAAACTGAACACTGTTAATGTTATCAATGTTAGCACTGATTAGTAGGTTTACAATGGAAGACACGTAGACAAATGATCAGTTTCAAACATGTCAGTTGTTAACATTACATCAGCTGTAGTTGCTTCTTATATAAACGTTTAATCACCCTGCTGTGTATCGTCATGAGAGGATTGGCCGTGTGGATGCTGCATGTGGCTTGGAGCAAAAAAAACATGCACAAAACGGCACAGTTTAAATGTTAAAGGTTGCGTTTGCAGCTTTGGTCACTGTTTTAACTGTAATTTAAAGTAAAGCTGAGATATTTGACTTGAAAAGATAGAAAACGGATCCAAACCAGTTCCCAGGTGTACATTGCAAGTCTAAACTAAAAAGCTTCCATTGGCCACGATGAGGAAACGTACTGTAGATGTGCAAAAGTCTGCACTGACTAACATCCAGCCATGAAATGGGTGTAAATTCTTGGGTTCTCCAATAGTGTAGAAAAGAGCATCTTCTTCCTGTATTTAGTTTGTTGCTCTCCAACACATCCAGCCAATCAGTGGACGGAACATTCTCACGTGGTTTGCAGTTTGGCTTTTTGATTGGCTTGGAGTTCACCTGGATTTTCCTCTGTGTGAACAGAACCCAAACTACGAGACAAAGCTACGTTTAGAATAGAATAGAATAGAATCGCAGTTTATTGTGATTGTCATGTACATCGAAATGATGGGTGCTCCACACCAACTGTGCAGGAATAAATGACAAACAGGAGCACTTAGCACTTAGTTCCTCCTACACCGGGCGGCGCATCGGGCAGCTAGTGATCTCCATCGATGTCAGTCAGCAGCGACTGCTTCAGCTTCGTCCCAGACAATGTCGACAGTTCTCAGATCGTCCATGAATGTTCGACGCCATGTGGTAGCAAATTCTCAGGATTCGCCGCAGGCCACGTTGTTGAAGCACGTTCAGGTGTTGAATAATTGCACTTGTTGAGCGCCAGGTTTCACTAGCGTAAAATGCAGTAGCGAAGACGATAGAGTTCAGTAGTCTGATCTTGACCCTAACATTCAGGGTTAGGTTGGAGACGTCGCAGGACACCAACTGCCTTCCCTACTCTGGCGTCGACATCCCGATCAGAGACCCCGTCATTCGAGATGATGCTGCCAAGATATGTAAAATTCTCCACCTCTTCAGCACGTTGCTGGTTGGTTGTTGGGACCGGCTCTGCCATTGCCGGTCCCAAGCCCGGATGAGAAAGGAGGAGGGTTGAGCGTGGGGCTAGCAACCCCACCCTGTAAAAACTCCAACTGCTACGGAAACAGCAAGTGACAAACAGGAGAAATATGTATAATTAGGAGGAACATATAAAAACTATACAAACTCATCAACTGATTTGGGCGGGGTGATTCGATTAGCAGATTAGTCGACCAAACCCTGTTTGAGTGTGAGGCATGATTTCCAAACCTGCTGCTATGGGTTGCACATAGCTCAGTAGCCTAACTCTAACTCTTAGAAGGAATTTTTCAATATGAATAATTTCACTGGAAATATTCAATTCAGTAAGTTTCTAAATAACAGTGGCATCATTTAACCATCTATTAACCTCTTCATTTCAAAGATTTACTAAATATAATGTAACAACTTGAAAATTTGAATTCATTTTTTCAAAGTGAGGAAGTTAAACTGTTGAAACTAAAATCTGAAATTTCTCAGAACAGTTTGAGCTTTTTTTGCTTTTCTGTCTCCACTAAACGGAGACACATTTGAATGGTTCTGTGATCGTCTCCAGTGTTTAGAGAACAAACAGCATCGTGTTACAGCGATTCAGTTACACCACCTGAAACTGACTGACAACATACAGGTTTGCCTCACTTACAGGAGGATCAAATCTCCCCTCCTTTCAGCAACAGGAAGAACGCTTTGTACAAACGTTTAACACGCTTCAGTAGTGGCACACTTTCATTCACACACTCAAACACTTGCTGACCTCTTCTAATCAGCTCGCTCATACAGACGGCCAATCAGAGGGACTGCTGGTGCTGATGTCACCAGGTGTGTTGGTATATTGTTCTGAATGAGGGATCGGCACGCTGCCTGGGTGACACCTGACTCCTCTGTGCTGTTAGTGGTGTTTGGAACAAAAGCTGTCATTTTGACCTGTTTTTATTGCAGGTTGTTGAAATAAATGTGAAAAAACATCATCAAAGATAAATCGCAGATGGTCAAGACAAACATTACTGCGGGGTGATGTGCTGTCATGGCTCTTTATTCTTCTGAAACATAAATATGCTCTTATAGAAGATGATATCATCACTGAAAGTATGCTTTGTGTAGGAACCCTCACTTTCTATCTTTAGATGATTGATTTGATTGAAGGAAATTCTTTATTTTTCAACAAACCTTTAAGGAAGAGAATATGAGATGTTTTACCTCGAGCTGGTGCACAGGAATAACGTGAAGTAGAGTCATTCTGCATTGTGGGTCTGCTTAAACAGAAAGCAGACCCACAATGCAGAATCAGAGGTTGGAGTTAATAAACATAAACTAACCTTGATGACCCCTTTTTTTACCTCGGTGTACACACACACACACACACACACACACACACACACACACACACACACACACACACACACACACACACACACAGGTAATTGGAAAAATGGAAACATCAGGGAACACAGCTGGAACTAAAAAATGTAAAGATTTTAAATGAGGTATTAAATAAGATCAGATCTGGTGAAAACCTTCATATATACAAAGATCATCAGCATAAACAGATTTTGAATGTATTATAGTGAAACATGGAACCACCATGACCTCCACCTGCATCCTCCTGCTTCAATCAATCCTTTAAAGCACAGGTGTTGAACTCCAGGCCTCGAGGTCCGGTGTCCTGCAGGGTTTAGATGTGTCCTTGATCCATCACAGCTGATTTAAACGGCTAAATGACCTCCTCAACATGTCCTGAAGTTCTCCAGAGGCCTGGAAATGAGCTGATCATGTGATTCAGGTGTGCTGACCCCCGGTGAGATCTAAAACCTGCAGGAAGCCTGGAGTTGGACACCCCTGCTTTAAAGGATGCAAACTTAATTTAGTTTAAAAACCCTGTTTCAAAAACGCTGCGCTGAATGTGAACAAAACTGCAACTTTACTTACAATAGAACATGAAAACATATCAGAAGCCTTTCAGACATTCAAACATTTTTGCTGCCCTTGAATTCAAAATGAGAGCACATTTTCCAAAAAACTGTAAAATGTCTTGATTTAAACATGTGATATATTTTCTGTCGTATTGTGAAATATTGGTTTATCAAGTTTACAGCGTGCATTCTTTTTCTGTGTTTTAGACAGCCTTCCAAATTTGTTGAATTTGACTTGCACAGCTCAAAAGCACTTTATGGATTAAGATAAACATCTGAAAGGTATGACATGATGCCTTCTGCTGTTCTGCAGAGACTACAGGCTGAATGTGTCCCTTAAACAAGTTGTGCTGTGTCCAGACCTGTGAGCGTCACTGAGGTTATTGATTGGTTGACTCCATTACTAACATAATAAGCGAACTTGTGTTAGAGAGGCATCGAAGCACGTGAAGCAGAGACGTCTCAACCGTTTAGATTTGAGCTGTTTCAGGTGATGTTACCGTCTATTCGCACACAAAGTGATTTTCATGTGTTAAAGACATTTGATTGCCAACCTGTCAGACTGATAAACTGATGTAATATGAGAACATGTTGCTTTCATGCAGGAGGTGAAGCAGCTGGTTGGTCCGCCTCAGAGATCAGAACCATGGGCGATCGAGGTTAGACGCCTGGAGGTGTTTCTCTCTCTCACAGGGCTTTAATTGGCCCTGAGCTGCCAGCAGGGCGCCATTGTGCACGTAAAAGAAGCTTAGCAGCACGAGGCCGGCAGCCAGCGACACACACACATACAGAGCTGTGTGTGTGTGTGATGGCCGGGTGTGATGTGTGTGTGTGTGTGTGTGATATCATGTATGCATGAATGTGTGTGTGTAACGAGGATATTACATGTCCTGTGTGTCCATGTTTGTGTTTTGAGGGGGGTAGTTAATGTGTGTGTGTGTCTTCAGCTTATCTCCACAGGAGACACTCAGGTTTAACCAGGCAGGTTAACACACACACACACACACACACACACACACACACACACACACACACACACAGAGATTGATTTCTTTCCTCTCATGCAGCCATAAACGTGACCTCGAGCAGCGCGTTGGCCGTATTTCGTCCTGCTTGGACGACACTCTCGTCTTTTTGCATCGCTCTTGTTCTTTCGAGCGGACTCGAGTCTCTGACACTCTTCAGTGGTCATTCACGGCCTCTGCAGCTCGCTATCAGTGCTGTTCACGTGCAGCTCATCTTTAAGTTTACAGCTCGTGGTCAGTTTGGACCTTATAAAAACTGCACTTGGGATTCTCCCTAACCCTCGTTCCAGAACAGCTGCAGTTCTTCTTGGACTTGGACTCAGTGTGACTGTTGCATGGAGGTTTTCAGGCTTTCATGCCTCCTGCAGCTCGTGCTCAGACATTCTCATTCCTGTGTGGTGTACAGCACAGACTCTGTGGTTTACGGGGACGTATGAGGGTCTGTGGTTGACGAGTGAAGGTTGTTATTGGTGTGGGAGTGTTGAAATGTGGTTTACGGTTCCCCGATTGTGGTCATGTCGATGGTTACCGTCTTGGGTGGGTTCACCGGCTTCTCCTGGATCCAGTTAAAACTTTTCTGAGTGAAGCAGCAGATTGTTTAATCACAGCGAGGTCAGATTCGGGTGCACCTGAGGTGGAGGTGGCGTCCAGCAGAGAACAGGCTGCTGGCAGTCAGGCAGCCGCCGCTGTTGTCCAACAAATCCTGCCGCCCGGCCCACTGTTATTAGGATCCCAGCAGGGAGGAGGAGTAAGGAGGAGGGTGGGCGGGATTTAACATCTGTCCCACTGAATCTGTGTGAGACCACCAGGTAGCCCACCTGTAGCCCTCCATACTGCCCTGCAGAGGGGTAATTATCAGCTAACTGCTGCCGCCACCGGAGACAGGTTGAAGGTGTTAAAAGCAGCAGACATTAAAACACGTGAGCTTTTCTTCACAGCCACACGTACACAAACACACACATCCTTCGTTCCTATGACTCTGAATACAGCCGACGTGAATCTGTCTAAAATCACATAAGTGTAAAATATTCAGTGTTTGCAGACGTCATCGTGACTCATGAATTATTTTATGTATTTCACTTTGTGTCTCTTCTTTTTTCCTCTTTGTAATTTTTTGAGTTTTTATGTTTTTGTTTTACATTTGTAGTTTTTTAGTTTTTTGTGCACCTTTGTTGTTGTCGAGTTGTGTATTTTTTTAAATTCAAACGCTCCGGTGTTCCAGGACTGAAGCTGAAGATCAGGTGCTGATGAAGAGGTTAACATGCATATTGTTAAAACACAAACAGCACTTGTTGCCTGGACCCTCACTGCTCTCATTAAAGACTCAAATAAATTTACACTGAACTGATGATGAAGCCGCACAGGAACCCATGTCAGAGTTTCAGTGCCTGGCTCAAAGACACTTCAGCAGACACCAAACTAAACCAGCTGGCTTCGGTGGGTCAGTAATCCTCCGACCTGCTGCCTGTCGGACACGTGCTGGTGAGCTACGGCAGCCCGGAGGCTCCGTGTAATTGGCAGAGGGCGTCCTGATCCAGCGGCTGTGAATGAGAGCTCAGCACGAAGGCCGGCTGCAACGGAGACACTTCAAAGAGGAGCTGAGAGGGCGACCTGCTGACCCACACACGCATACACACACACACACACACACACACACACACACACACACACACGCACACACACACACACACACACACCGACACACACTCACACACCGACACACACACAGCGCTGCTGACTTTAACGAACCTCTGACTTTTCCTCTGGTGCTACCACAAGGTGGATGTTTGTAGTTTCCATAGAAACCGTTGAACCACAGTTGTGATGAGCTCTCATCAGTGCGGAGGTCATCACAGAAAGATGCGATGCCACGATGTGTCATGATTATTAAAAATACAACGTTGATATTAATAAAGAGCAACTAAAGGAGCAAACACGAAAACTACAAACTAACCATCAACCCTGAGCTCGCGCAGACAATAAAAGATCATCTGATCCTCAGAAGGTCTTAAAATTACGTAACCCAAACCTCCGATGAACTACAACACACGACATATTACACCCTGTAATTATTCATTCAGCATGAGCTGAACCAAGAGTCCATCCTTACTCCATGAAGCTCAGAGGGGACACATACAACCTTTGAATTTCTTCCTCAAAAGTGGCCTAGAAGTCCAACCCACTGCCCGCTGTGCCACAGAGCCACACATGTTTGACAGCAGCAGGCTTGTACAGCGGTTGAGGGGTGAGGATTTCGGCTCCTCACAGTCACTGAGTGGACCACAAACTCCTCCGTATACCAGTGTGAGGCCATCTGTCCCACAGCTGATGACCCAAGCACAGCAGATCTGCACCAGAACGACTGAAAAAGAAAAGAATCAAAGTGCTGCAGAGCTCAGAGAGCTGTGCATGGACGAATGCCGCAAACCTCGATGAACCGAAGCAACGCTGTGAAGAGGAGTGGACCAGACTTCCTCCAGTGATGTCAGAGACCGATACAGTCAGACGCATCTCTGTTAATAAATGCTGAAATGATGGGCTGTCTTTGTTTGTATTTGAGTCGTTTCAGTGCTTGAGCTGATAGTTCCCCGGTGAGGGAAGAACATCCCAGCAGTATCTGAAGCTGTGATGGTGGATTTGGAACAGGTTTGTCACAATGTCCAACTCCTGGATCCAGATCCATTTTTTTCCAGACCCCACCTGTGATGCAACTCAATCCATAAATTTGGAGTTAATCTGACTGTCCTGTCTGTACTGGCTGCTCGTTTCACTTCAGCTTTTATTGGTTTAGTTTTGATCAGTTTCAGTGTTATTTTAAGTCATTATTATATTTTAATGGTATTTTTCAGATGTCAGTAAATAAAATGACCAGAGCCTCAGCAGGTAAGCAACAATTATATAACACAACAGTTTTAGTTCTGCTTCTACTTTTTATTCTTAATTCAGTGAATAAAATGTTTGTCACACCTAGTTTTAGTTTTAGGTTTTTCATTCATTCTGGGAAACTTTGAAATCTTAACTCTTAAGCTCCTTTAACTGCCTCCTCCATGAGTGTGCTGAACCTGCCCTCTCCTGCAGGCTCGGCATATGGCCACTGTGTTCACACTGCTGCTATTTGATGAGCAGGAGGTCTGCTGGTGGAGCTCATTAACCCCCCAGCCTCCACCCCATCTACAAGTGCTTAACCAGCCACAAAAGCTGATGGGGAAAGTCATTTTTAATGGTTTAGCGGTCTCACAGCAGGGGTGGGGGAACAGATTTGTCCCTCAGCTGGTGGTGAAGAGCTGCCTGACGCTCATCGGAAGCCTGATCTTGACTTTCAAGACCAGAGTAAACGATCTGAGCCTGAGAGCCATTGCTGCAGCCGACCTCTGACCTCTGACCCAGCAGAGAGCTCAAAGGTCGCTGCATAATCTGCTGTATTGTACTCAAATAAAAATAAATCATGTATCTCCCCGCACCTCCTCTTTTTTTCCTCCTCCCTTTCTTCTTCGTCCCTCTTCCTCCGTTAATGTGTCATCTCGCTGGAATGCCGGTCTGTGAATTAGACTCCTAATTGTTGCTGCAGTTTAACAGACCTGCTGTCAGACTGCAGATTAACTCGTGTGTGTGTGTGTGTGTGTGTGTGTGTGTGTGTCAGTGATGAATCTCAGCACTAGCAGCTGCAGACAGGTTACACTTGCTCCGTCTCTGCAGTCAAACCTGTCATGCCTAAATGCACTGAGCTGCTGCCGTGTGATTGGCTAATGAAAGGTTTGTCCTGAGGAGACCAGGTGAACAGGTGTACCTAATACCTAAAACCTGATCCATTCATCCATTTTCATTCCAACTCCATCAACCACATCTGAAAACATCTCTTCCCTCCCATCGCTCGCCTCCACGGCAGGAGCAGAAGTCTTAGTTATCCAGGACTGCTTAAAGACTGGGCCTTATGAGTGTCAAACATCAGGCCCAGGGCCAGAACCGGCCCAGCAGAGACTCCAATGCGACCATCTGGACGACATTTTTAAAATATGAAAGAGCGCAAACAGTTTGGACTTCCAACTTTTAATTTTCATGATTTTTGTCCTGCTGAGAACAACCCCCGTACTCCCATTCACACCCCACCAAAGTAATGAGTAATAAACAATTAACGGACTGAAAGCTTCTCACCTTTTCTCTCTGGTCCCACTGCGACACTTTTACTACAGAAAAACACATTTTCTGTAATTTTACACATTTATAGCGCAAATCTGGCTGAGATTGTTTTCCTTTACTACAGCTGTGTTTCTTTAACATGTAGAAAATCTGACCCAGAGCCTTGTGTTTGACACCCCTACAGTATCACATAATGGTGTTTGCAGTCTGCCCACTGATCCTGTCACGTGTGGCTCTTTTCTGAATATTCCACAAAGTGCACTGAGCCCGCTTTCGCCTGAATGAATGAACTCAGAACTGGAGTTTTTCCGCGCCGTGCCTGCAGGGGGGACCCTCAGCTCCGTCCCGACAGCTGACTGCACAGACGGATCTGCACACGCACACCTGTCTGTGTGAGAGCTGCAGTCGGCTGCAGTCTGGCCGGACCCTCAACCGGGCATCGCGACATTTCAGCCCGTCACCGCTTCTTTCGGGACCCGAGCGAGAGTCCGCTGAGCTTCACGCGCAACACGCACTCCGAAAACCCGGGAAGACTTCTGCGCCCCGCGGCTCTCCTGCGCTCTGAGTCTCTGCAGGTAGAAAACACGATGAACACGCAGCTGCTTTAAAGTGTGGACTTTTTTAACGCAGGCAGGTGCAGTGAGAGGCGCAGACCGCAGCGGAGTTTTATTAAACAGGTTTATTTAAAAGGTTTGGGGGGAGCTTTGGACACAGCTTCATATCTGTGCGGTTAAAATGATTGTGCTTACTGAGAAAGGTGCAGTTATTTTAATCCAGTGTTCAGTTTTGTAACTATCCATTCTTATGCCGGTACTTTACACATTTAATGATTATAAGAGTTACAGTCAGGGGCGTTTCCAGGGCTTTTAAAAATGAGGGAGCCCACAGGAAGTGGGAATCTTTAATCAGAAATGTAAAAAAAGACTTATGAGTTGATTTTCATGCACTCATTCAGATGGATTACAAAGACTTTAAATACAGTGTTGTGTTAAATAAGAGTTTTACAAAGTAGTGAGAGTATTTTGACTAAAGTAACCCCCCCCCCCCCCCCCCCACCCCCCATGGTTAGAGTCCATTTTCCCCTGAATTGTCTGAATTAAGAGATTCAAAGGAACACGGGGGAGTCTCCGGGCGTTTTTAAATGGGGTGGCACAAAAACCAAAACAACACAGTGGTGGGATTTCTGTTAAGCAACGGTTCTGCATGTAGAACATTAAATCTAATCAAATCTATAAGAAGCAGATCTCTGATGTTTTTTGAAGAGTTTCTGTGTAAAATATCTGAGCTCTATGATGCATGGCACACACTCAGTTAATATTTTACAAGGTTTTTGTTATATCTATGTTTTTTTAAATTATTATTATGAATCAGATCTGAATATGTTCAGAATGACAGTCATTCTGAACATATTCAGTAAAAGGACTAGATGCATTATCAGGGATTGTAACATCTCGTCCTTTTACTGAATATGTTCAGATTGAACATCATGGCAGTCAGTGTACATGCAGTTAAAAAAGTAACAGAACATTAATGTATAAATGAAGTTAACCTTATATACATTAATTTTTACAGAGCCCCGCAGGGGACATGGGAGAAAAAAAAATTAAGACGGACTTTGCGAGATCTCGCAAAAGTTGAATTCCAACAATGGCGGCAGCTACTTAGTTGTAATTTTACTCTTTCTGGGTCACAAAATACACTTTTAAGATATTTTGAGGCGTGAATGTAGCTGTGTAAACGTCAGATATCTGCTCGGTTTACAAGACATCACATATTTGCAAAAGTGCTCCGATGTTTTCGGAGATCTGACACCCACTAGCTCGAAGCTAACGGGAGGTCGAGACCTACTACAGCCGGGAGGAACACCGCTCTCCCGGCACATCGTGCCTCGACCTCCTGGTCGGCTTCGAGCTGGCGGCCTCCGAAGAATGCGGCTAAAACTTTTGTGAGATCTCACAAAACTTTTGCGAGATCCCGAGTTTGTTTTGCGAGATCTCGCAAAAGTCCGTCTTAATTTTTTTTCTCCCATGTCCCTTGCGGGGCTCCGTAAATTTTAGTAAAACATTACTGTGATATTTCAGAACTTAACTTTTTTAATTGCTTTCTATCCACAAGTAGCACACATGCTTGACAGGATGACAGGATTTACATATTTACATTTTGGGGGGGGGGATTATGGGTGATGGGGTAATAATTAAAGTGGACACTCTGGTTTGCAGAAGCGCTTTCAAAGGAAATAAACCATGAAGAAGGTTGTGATGGCTGCAAGAATATTAAAAACATGCACAGCATTGGGTGAAATATCTTCTAGTCCCTGCTGAACTGCCCCCAAAATTTAACGCTAAATATCAGATGATTTAGTTCCAGGTTAACTAAATCCAATTTATAAAGCTCCAATACTTGGATTTTATTTTAAAATGTTGTATTAAATTCATTTTAAGTGCAGAATGAGCTAAAAAACAAAAAAAGAACAACTAATTGGAGTGTGTGCACTTTTCCCATTGTGCATTGCTGCAGGCAGTAGTTTTACTGCTCCTGTTTTGTGATCTGTGACCTGTAGGGGCATTTGTTGGCTCTATTTTTCATGGTGAGGAGAAAAGATGTCTTCTTTTCTGTAAGAGTAGCCACACTACTTTAGGTACATTTTTTATTCTCAAAAACAGCCTTGCAGTTTCTGCAGTCCCTCTTGTTGCCTGTAGGGGGCAGACAGCATCACTGAATAAATGTTGTACAGATATCTCAGTGTTCAGGTGTCCATATACTTTTGCGTTCTGAAGTGTTGATCATCACCATATCAACACTAGTCTGAACCTCAAACAACTCTTTGAAACCGTGAGCCAAAGTGTGGAGCAGCTAACGTGTCCCCACAAGGATTAAACAGCCCCCACAGAGATAGATACACAAGTATAAAAACACACTCCCTCCCTCCCTTCATTTGTTTCTCTGTAGGGATTCCCCGTCCTTCTCCATTTCTTCACCATCACCATCTCATGCTCCAGGCCCTGGCTCTCGGCCCAGACACTGTTGACTGTTCCATGGAAACCCTGGCCTCTGTTTGGGTCCATGACCCCGTTGACCTCAGCGACCTCGGAGAGCAGCGTGACGAGTCATCGCCCGAATGGGGTGAGTCCAACTAACAGCATCAGATAGTAACAGTTAGTGAGAGGCCGAGGATGCAGAAGGCAGCTGTACTCTGCTGACTGCGATGTATTCTTCATGGAAGGAATTATTCTACATTTCTATAAATGCCACATTCAGCAGAGTGAGAATCAGCGAGCTGGAGGATCATTCATCAAACACAAGAAGCTCCCGGCATGTTCAACATGAGCGATCTGTCTCAGCTCTCTTTGCTGCAGATGGAAACATCCAGAACAGTTTATATTAAGATTCATCTTTTAATTTTCTCAGGCTCTTCTTTCTCCAAGAGTCCAATTTGTCAAGAATGCCCTGCCCTGGTTTCTCCACACTGCAGCTCCTCTAACGACCACTAGATGCTGCTGATGTGAAATCAGAGCCTCAAGACCAAAAACCAAGGGCTTTATAACCATCCACGCATTGTTGTGAAGACTTTTAATAACAATTAAAGGAAGTTTCGATGTGGTAGAAGTGAAACCAGTACTGATGAAATGGAAGAAACCTGCATTCTTACTAATGGCCAGCAGGGGGCAGCTCCTCTGGTTTAAATAGAAGTGTCATTATATAGAAGTCTCCATCCATCCATCCATCTTCATCCGCTTTATCCGAGGTCGGGTCGCGGGGGCAGCAGCCTAAGCAAAGAGGCCCAGACCTCCCTCTAGAAGTCTATGAGGATAAAAGCCTTCTGCTCATTTATGGTCGCGGCAGTTGGTTTCAAGTCCTTTTAAATCCAACGTGTTTTAAATTAGGGTCACATTAGAGTCAGCTCAAAGTGAGCCATGGTTTACCATGCGAATGAAAGGTCAGCGCCGCCCCTCACCTGTCACATCTGGTTTCAAAAAGCTAAGATAGCGGCAGCTAACACATGAATTATACTTCTGTGTCAGAATTACGCCGTAATTAACCGGAACCTTCTATGTAACCTGATGTGCACCTCCAGAGAAATGTAACTAGACGTCGGGTCGGTGCATACCACAAAGACTTGAATGTCGTGCAAGGTTGTGGTGTAGGAGAAAAATGAGTTTCTGGTTACGTCAGTTAGGACCCAGATTTCCTGCAGAAGTCTAAATCAAGCTATCAGTCCTCAGTTTGAGGATTTAAAATTGGACCTCAGCAACTAATGGGTGGTCTCACAGGTGGAAGCCTCTGGGCCTGAAACATTAAGACAAATCTATTTATTTGGTTATGTGGACACAAGTTTCAAAAGAACCAAATCTCTAATGCTCAGCTGGAGGTTGCTCCAATCTTGAGCATACACTCCTGTGTTAAAATGTAATAAAAAGCCTACTCTGACTTTGAGAGCATGGTTTTGAATCCAGAACTTCAGCCGGGCAAATAGTCTGACTAAATCCTCCACTGCCACCAGTTTAAAGTCTGCTGTGTGTCTTCCTCTCAGAGTCTCATTGTGTCTTTGACTCCACGCCTCCGGCTGCTCTGATGTGGACGGAAGATCTCTCTCCTCACCTCCAGAGAAACAAACAGGTACCAACAGGTTCTCACATTTAATTTATTATTGTTTTAGTGCACACGAACTACAGTTAGCTCAGCAGCTGAGGTTAAACATGGAGTGCAAAAGACACAACCTGACCCTCAACGTATAGCAGTTCCTTTTTGTCCTTTTTGAGTAAGCTACTGTAACACTTCTTATTTCAGCTGGTACACTGTGAACGTAAACATCTAGCACGTCTAACTGACAGCAATATTTGTTAGAGAGCATGCACAGGGTCAGAAATGAGTCCATCAGAGGGACAGCTCAGAGTCAGAGAGGCTGAGATGGTTTGGACATGTACAGAGGAGGGACAGAGGATGATGAAGATGGAGCTGCCAGGCAGGAGGAGAAGAGGAAGACCTCAGAGGAGGTTCATGGATGTAGTGAACAAGGACAATGCAGAGGGTTGGTGTGACGGAGGCAGATGATCCGCTGTGTATTCAGTAAACCGTAACACATTTCAAAAGAACCGGTCGATGTGTGCCACTGAACCTCTGCAGTTCATATACCCGCGTCCTTATAATCTGCATTGCTGTGATGTGATTGTATCCTTCCAGCTCCAGGACACTCTGCTGCAGAGGGAGGAGGAGCTGGCCAGGCTGCAGGAGGAGAACAACAAGCTCAGAGCATTCCTCAATTCCTCCTTTGTGAGAAACCTGGAACAAAAGGCAAAGGTCCGTGCAGCATCAGACGCACTGACAGCAATAAGACAGAAATAAACCAGCAGTCTAAACAAAGACACTCAGATCTTCATCTACTGAGCTGAGAGTCATAAAGACATATTTCACGTGTCCTGGGTGTGCCCGGGGGATTCTCCTTGTTAGTCATAGCCCCCCAAAAAGAGAAAAAATAACTTGCCTAGGAGAAACTAGTTAGACGCCCAAACCACTTTAGCTGCCTCCTTTCGATGTGGACGCTCTAGTCTTCCAAATGGCCGACCTCCTCACCTTATATCTAAGGCTGAACTGCTTGTAACGCCTATCTTGTGGTCGTAGTTGAAGGTAGGAACTATTCAGTAAACTACCAGGTATGCCCTCAGCCCCAGCTCTCACGTTAACACAAAAACTGGTATGGGTCCACATCACTGCTGACTTCATACCAACCCTATCAGCCTTCAGATCCATCGTCACCCTGTAGCTCTAACATGAATATGTTTTGTACAGAAGTAGAAAAATTATGTAAAACAAATTATGCCAACTGAAACATTCAGACACTGTTAATGAAACCATTGATCACTAATCCTGGAGACATCTCAAGTCTTTCAAAGTTCACTTTTATATCAGTCCAAAATGTCTTTTGCTCTATCAAAGCATTAAATGTTTTCCACCGATAAAGAAGATAATAACACACTGCTGTTATTCTGTCCTTGTTTCTTATAGAAACTAACTGCTGATGGGAGGAGGAAGCTGAAGAGAAGCCTGGCTTGCTTTGACAGTTTCTGTGGGGATCAGCGAGCGCCCCCCCAACAAATCAGCAAAAGAGTCTGCAGGAACCTCACTGCCCAGTTCTGCTCGGAGTCTTTAGAGACATCTGCTTGCTCAGAACCAAACCTGGACCTCTGGGTCCTTCGAACTCTGGGACTGAAGGATCGGGACACCATCGATACATCCGAGGAGTCCTCCTCTGAGTGGAGCCTCAGGAGTTTGGTTTACGATACTGCCGTCAATCCATCCTCATTCCCAGAATGCAATCCCAACTCTTCTTTCGGCCCTCCTGTCATCATATCCACAGATACTTCAGTCCACAGTTACTGTCAAAGAGCAACACATGGAACCAGCTGTAGGTACAGTGCTGCTGAATGCCAAGAAGCAAACTGTGAAAATCCTCCTGAGTCAGCTTCAAACTGCCCAGACGACTTCACTGCCACTCGAGTGAGCACACATTACGAGTTTCCTGAAGCCATGACCAGGACCTACAGCGCCCCGTCTGCTGAGACCTGTTCTCTCACTGCCTTCAGTCAAGTCCAGACTTTGGAGGGAAATCCTGCTGACCATCACTCTTACTGGTCTTCACTACAAGAAACCCAGACACCATCACAAGACACAATCCAGTTCAACCCACCAGCGGAAAGAGGCTTCCCCACCCCCGTGTTGCCTTCAGGTGCAGACCAACCCAGGAGTTCTGCTAGTGGCTTCATTCCAACGAGCCCATGTCATCCTCCGGCAGGACCACATACGCCTCGCAACCGGACAGATTTGGCATTCAGCATGTCCCTCAGTCCGTCCAGCAGCGTCAAGACCCACAGCTTCCCCCAGGGACAGGCCTTTGTCAGAAAGGACGTGGAGGGCCGGTGGAACTTTACCTGGGTTCCCAGACAAGAACCGTAGGAAACCAGATGGTCCTTACTCTGAAAGACAATCAAAAGCCTCACGTTGTCTTACTGCATAAACATCTCAGGCTGATCCTTTAGAACAGCAAGTTCAAGTGGACTCACTATGGCTTTTAGACAATGTTCTGGACTGAGTATCAAAAAATGCCTTGAAGGACCCTAAGATTAATCTTGAAGACCACACGGACAGATGTTTAAACAGCTCAGAGACCTTTGTCCTATGACAGCTTGAAGGAAACACCTCTTTAAGTCGCCTTTATGATGCCTATATTAATGACGGTTACTTGATTGCATTCTGTTTACTCAATAATCCAAAAGCTAAGAGTACAGTAGCAACTGGAAAAGAAAAACACGAGCCTGAGCAACCAAACCATTTTATTAAGTATAGATCTAATAAAAAAACATAATCTTAACTTAATGAAACATTCAAATTAACAAAACTGCCTAAAATAACACCTGTATGCGTTTAGTCTGTATTTGAAACTGCCACATAAAAATAATAGTACTGAAACTTTTGCTGCTTTGAGTCTGTATTTTCTACATACATATATGTGTATCACATGAACGTCAGTGAGGGACCAGAGCCATTATGACCAGATGACAAGTTCATTTCTGAAATCTTGTTGGCTCCTGCGAGTTAGCTGAGGACCTACTGACTATGGTTCAAGAGGGACTTTTAAATGGACCACGGCATTGGAAATGTGCTGAAGCCAACATTAAGCCCTGGGGCTGGAAATTAAGCCAAATCCAAAGTGCCCAAAACTGCAGTTCCTCTAATGTCCACCAGAGGCTCCAAAACTGAGGCAGTGGTAATAAAAACTGAGAGAGGCCGACAGTGATCACTGACTGTTTTTAGGGGCTTGTTCAGATTCAATAGAACAACATACAAAGCATTAAAACATGTTATAAACACAACAACGTTAATAAACACAGAGCAGTATTCATACGTCATCACTTAAAGACTGTCATGTTAAAATGTCCAACATTACAGCAGAAATAAACATTATAATTCCCTCGAAGCACAGGCAGACGCAAGTGGTTTTCTGTCACTGGTTTATTTGAAGACTTCTCTCCAAAGCCACCGTGAAAACTATACAGCATTAACAAAATAAAACTCAGCGTAAGACACAGCAGTAAAAACACTGTACAACAAACAATATAAATAAATACCTTGTTGGCTGCATGCTGCAAAAAGGGAATTAGCCGCCGTTCTTCTGAGGTTTCCTTTAACCGTTTAACCGTGTGTAGTTAAAGTCCACTTAACATGTCTTTCAATAAAAACCATCCTTTCTGCGCGCTTACAGGTGTTTTTCTTCGTTCTACCCAAAGAGGAAACTAGCGCAACTTGTAAGCGAACTTGACTTTCAAAATAAAAGCACCACAACGTTGACTACAAAAAACAAACAAAGTAATGTACAGCTTAAACAATTTACAATCATGACATGGATCTTGACAAGATAAAAAAAATAATCCAAATTATATACAATGTCATCATGCCAACAGTTACAAACATGTTCACAGTTGTGCACAAACTTGTCACCTGGTCATATTTCACAACTGGTAAAGGTTACTGTTGTAAAGGAGTGTATTTCACCCCAAACCACCATCCTTTTCAAACTCTACCCCACTAGACTTTGGTGCCTTAAAAGAACCAGCGGGTGGAAATAAAAGTAAAAGCAAGTAAAAGTAAAACTACTCTGAATCAAAAAACAAAACCAAGTTCAAACACTAATTATGACGATTGCCATCATCCCTCCAACCTTCTCGCAGTGTTTAACATAAGAGTCATTGGGGTCTGATTCACTTTCTGAGTCAGCTTTAAATGATCACTAAAACAAATCACTGCTGTTTTAAACTTGGGGTTTAAAAAAACAACAGAAAAAGTTCGTTTTTATGGTTCACAGTGGATGGTGTTAACCATATTTCACATGTTTTCCATACTGGTGTGTTTTTAGGAACATTCTACCAATAAATTCAGCAAAAGTTTTTCAATGATCGCTGAAATTACAATTGATTCAAATGTGCCCAAAGCTGTTGTTGTTTATGTTATCATGTAGCTGTTTTGTTTTCAAATGCAAAGTTTTACTTTAAAATCTCATTTTTCTACCATATCTATAAAAATGTGTCTGATAACACCGTCTGCCTACATGTGAGTCCAATTAACATGAAATTGTTTTCATATTATTTGGAAAAACATTTTCTTAACCCATGGTTTAAACTATCAGATATGTTTACATGTGAAAGCATTATCCAACGTAAAAATAAAATGTGCTTCATTTCTAAGTGTTGGACTCTAAATGTCAAACATGTCAAACAGCAAACACAGTTATTTATTAGAAGGTGTGTGGGCCAAACTAAAGCTTTTTATGAGCTTTATTTTTCCATTTAGGATGTCAGGGCACAGATTTGGCCCATAGCGTAGTCTGACCCCAACATCAGCTGACATTAGCTCAGTCGCCACAAAAGCTCATTTCCTTGGAGGTGTTTGGTTCCGAACCAAAGACGTGGACACTTTAGAGGTTCAAATCTCAGAGATTATCTGTCCAAGAGTTTGTTCACTGAGACACTCCACAAGCTGTTTTCACCCAGACAACCACCGAGAGACGCCTGCCTTTCAATTCAATTCAGTTTTATTTATACACCAACTCACAACAACAGTCACCTCAAGGCGTTTTATACTATAACCCTACAATAATACAAACAGAGAAAAAACCAACAATCATATGACCCCCTATGAGCAAACACTTTGGCGACAGTGGGAAGGAAAAACTCCCTTTTAACAGGAAGAAACCTCCAGCAGAACCAGGCTCAGGGAGGGGCGGGGCCATCTGCTGTGATTGGTTGGGGTGAGAGAAGGAAGACAGGATAAAGACATGCTGTGGAAGAGAGACAGGGGCTGTATCCCAATTCAGGGTCTGCAGCCTTAAAGGCCGCATTTTAAGGCCGATTACGTCACAGCGACGCGACGAAGGCTGTCCCAATTCGAAGGCTGCTCGAAATGCAGCCCTCAAATGCGTCCTTCATTTCCCTGAACTTTAAGGCTGTGGCGGTGCAGACTTCGTGGCCCAACATATCCTAGAATGCATAGCGCGGCGGTGGATGTGGATAATTTTGCCGAAAAAAAACGGCGGATGAGGGGCGCCCAAAGAGTAACTTAGTAAACTAAGTGCTGAATATTATGTCACTTATTTATGTGCAAATGTTTAATAACTAAGAACATTAAAACATTACTGTTGGCCACATGTTGGCAAAGTCATGTGACATCAGTGACGTTTGTACTAACTTGGTTTTAAAGCCTTTACTTTAAAATATACGCCGTTCAATAGCTGAGCTTAATCTTACAGAGAATGATCAAAGCTCATGTAGAAACAAACAAACAAATGAACAAACGATTTTCTCCTTCATTTCTGTCAAACAAAGCTGTATGACACGTTTCCAGCTGTTAGTATCATGGTTGCTAGGCAACCTGGGCAGCGCAACGGAGGCTAGACCATCCCATTTCACAAGCCTTGCACTTCCGGCCTTAGCGGTCTTTAAGTACGCGGCCCTTGAGGATCTTGAGGCTGCAGACCCTGAATTGGGATACAGCCAGAGATTAATAACAAGAGAAGTCTACTAACACATAGTGAGTGAAGAAGAAACACCCAGTGCATCATGGGAATAAGCAGCCTAAGTCTATTGCAGCATAACTAAGGGAGGATTCAGGGTCACCTGCTCCAGCTCTAACTATCCGGTCGTTAAGTGATGACGTGACGAATCCTACTTCCGGGCCTAAAGTAGTCTGCGTTTAATATGGCTTTTGTGTTGTTAACATGTTTAATGTTTTGTATTTTCTTCTATTTGATCTCAAAAAGCTCCTAAAACAGTCAGTGATCACTGTTGACCTCCCTTGGCTTTTATTTCCGCTAATCATTTATTTAAGCTCAGTTTTTAAAACCTTAGGATGTAACTACAGCCCAGCCCATGCAGCAGTATATGAATGACTAACCTCGTATTGTGGATGGATTATCTCAGTTGTTCTCCTGGCTGAAGTTTGGTCCTTTTACAGCATCCTGCCATGCGATTACATTTGTTCCTGACCACCGAGAACACTCACGTTAACTTTTATCGAGTGGAAAAAAAGTTAGCTTGTTTATATTATGCTAACATAGCTGTGTCGCTAGCGGTCACGTAGCACATCATTATATAGCAGCTAGCCCAACTTCAGTAACCCTACAAATGTCACTGCTGTTTAGTTTTCTGTCTTCATTTATGCTGGAAGTGATAAGAAAGCTGTACGTTTTAATTTGTTTCCAAAACCCCGCAGTCAGGACATGCTATATTGTATTTAGATAGAAGCTAGCGAGCTAACTCCCTGCTAACTTCTAACTCCGTTAAATGTCATAAATTCAGTTTTCATGGATGCCTGGATGTTAAACTCAATTGTTACACCTGGTAGAGCAGAACGCTGATCATTTTATTAAAGATGAAAGACTTTAGACAGTTTTTAACTCTCAGTAATGCCATAGTGATCGTTTGATATATGGACCTGCAGCAGAGTTTAGACCCAGACACGGCTAGTGACGTCAGACTGAACAACCGGATATGCTTTACCAAAAGGAAAGTTTGAGGCCTAATCTTGAAAGTAGAGATAGTGTCTGTCTCCTGAATCCAAACTTCCCTGTCCTGTGTTGAGGACAGCAGAGCCTCATCACATGCAGACCTGAAAGGACAGCAGAGGGTGTCCACATACTTTTGGTCACGCGGGCGTCTCCTGCACTCCTGGAAACACTAAAAACATTGGAGTGATGCTGTATTCAGATGTAGCAGGTGTGATGAGTTTTCAGGAAGCTTTCTGATTCGAGGCACGCTAAGAATTAAAGTTTTGTGAGTTTGCTCTTCGTCTGTTACCAGTTAAACCAGTCTGACCGTCCTCCTCCTCGCCCTCACCTCCCTCTCTTCTCAGGAACAAAAGGAGGCCTGCGACTCCCCAGAGACGCCCCCCTCACATCCTCCTCCACCCCGATCCGCCCACGCAGGTAAAGATGATGGGTTTTACTTTCTCCCTGGGGGTTCTCAACATGGGGTCCTGGCCCTGCCACGGGTCCCCTGAGAGCGAAGCAGGACCGAGGGAAAGATGGGAGCGAGCAGTGTCCGTGGCGGGCCGACCGAGGAGGGTATCTCTAATGAGAAGGTTAAGACCGGCTGCAGATGTCCGACAGATTGGAGGCTCTTTTAGGGCTGGAGGGACCCGGAATCTGGCAGGAATGTGAAAGGAGGGTCGCTCTGGATCACAGACTCTGAGTGTCGGCCAGGGAGAGGGGTCATTAAAGAGGGCGGCCGGCTGAAACTCGATCCACGCCGGCTTACCCGGGAAACAACCCGACAGCTTGGCTCGCCTCAGATTGCTGCAGCTAATGAGTCGACACATTTCACACAGGTAAGCTTTCTCAGCTCGCCACTTGTTTCAGTTTCTGGACGGAGGACCTGAGCTCAGGTTTCTGGGGTTTTTCATCTTCTACACCCACTAAACCTCCACCTGCCCTCCGCAGCAACACTCAGCGTCACTGAGCCACTGAGCTGCAGCAGCTACAACTACACACTGACACCTGAACAAGTGCTTTACATCAGTTAAGCTGCGATGAAATAAAGGCACGAAGAACCTTTTCAAAGTCTCTGAAGCATCAGTCAGGTCACACAGCCTTACGTGTTCAGTCTTTGTCTAATATTACTGTAATGAACTTTAACCTTTAACATGCGAACTGAGGCCTGCACGGTCTGAACTCAGGGTTGGACGTCCACTCCTGGGAAGACTGCAGCTTTGTGCACACACGGAGAGGAACTCTGTGTTCAGTATCTGGCCTGAGGAGCAGCCAGGGATCGAACCTCCTGATTAGCAGACGACCTCCGGAGCTGCAGCCAGTGTTTCACAGTGTTTCAGCATTTTGCCTCAGTTTATGTTAAACAGATAATGACACAGTGTAGTATCTCATGTGTTTTAGTGCATTTTTATTCACCTGATTTAAAGACCTGCTAACTACAGTTATGTTCAGATACATAAAACCAGAGCAGAGCCAGAGCTGTACATCCAGGCTAAAAGTGAAGGACAGTCCCAGTTTCCTGCTGATGCACAGCGCTGCATGCACACAAGAACAACACGATTCAGTGTATGAGTGCCATAAGAATAACAGAGAGACTTTTAATTAGAAATTCATTTGGAATATGAATCTGCAGGCGACGTTAACCTCCTGTTTAAACACAACAATTAATGAAGGAAGAGTGGCGAGATAAAGAACGCCTGCACACACTGCTCTGGACTGTGTGTGTGTGTTTAAACGATATCGATTCTTCTCTAACAGTAATTAGCTGATTGATGAGGGAGCTTCACAGTCAGGACTGCACACACACACACACACACACACACACACACACACACACACACACACACACACGGTGACAGACTGACCGAGCACCCGCCGTGTTGTCGCGCTAATTGCTTTTAGGTAATGCGTCATGTATAAGTGTATGGATGATGCTGACCTCTGACCTCTGGATGGAGTGATCAGTGAGAGAGAAAACCTGATGAGATGTGATGAGAGTCCTGCCGCTGCGTCGGGTTAATGTGCGTTTAGAGAACAATGAGGAAGTGAAGGGCGAGTGGACACGCCGAGGATCAAACAGCCAGCCAGGAGAAAATAGATGAAAAAATAGAAATGAAAATTAAGACTTCACAGTCGCCTCTGTTGGTGCACAGCGAGCGTTTTCATTGGTTTATCATGGGTTTATAATCTGTAGCTGATGGATTTAATAAGAGATAATCCTGTTTTGCATGGATGCCTAACTTTATTGTAACACCTGAGCAGAGACACTGTGACTCTCTCACTCTTATTTATATTAATAATAATTAATAAATAAAAACCAAAGTAAGAGGAAAATCGATATGAGACAATCTGAAAAAGTGCAAAATGGTAAAATTTGTGTTAAGGAACAGAAATCAGCATATTAAATATAGATGAGTGTGTGTGTGTGTGTGTGTGTGTGTGTGTGTGTGTGTGTGTGTGTGTGTGTGCACGCGCGCTGAGTTTAATGGTTGATGAGTCCTAATGGCATTCTGTGTGATGATAAGTAACTACACACCAACTGTCTTCTGCTCAACAATTAACTCACTGTCACCACACACACACACACACACACACACACACACACACACACACACACAGACAGACAATGAGGTGGAACCATCACTGAATCGTATTTGGACAAAAGGTTAAAGGTCCCCGTGAGCTACCATCCATGGAGCTGCCAGATCCACGCTCTGTAGCTAACTGGCTAACAGCCTCCATGTTGGCTTACTGTGGAAATGACAGGTTTCTCCGTCTCATCCAGGTCGGGGGTCAGTCTGAGTGGAGATGCCCAGACGTCCCCTTCCTGTTCACTTCCTCCAGCTCTTCCAAGGACTCCCAAACAAACCCAGAAACATAATCTCTACCCCTGGTCTCTGGTCCACCGGGCGCTTGTCCTCCCAGCTGTACACGCCCAAAACATCTTGTCCAGGAGGCACCCTGGTCAGATGCTAACCCCGAGTCCCTGCTAAATGATCAAGGCCCTCTCCCTCTCTGAGAGCCCTTGTGAAGAAGCTCGTTTCCACTGATTTCATCCACTTTCATTCTTTCAGTCACTGCTCACAGCTTGTGACTGCAGGCTGAGGGCAGAGAGCTTATAGCAGTGGAGTGGTTTGGGTGCCTATCAGTGAGCCCTATCACTGATCAGGGAAAATCAGTGAGATCAGAAAACCTCTCTGATGATTACAAAATCAAAGGACCAGTTCACCCTGCCCAGGCCAGGGCGACTGGGGCCCCGCCCTGGATCCAGGAGGAAGGGCTGGAGGGCAAGTGTCTGCTGGACGGGGACAAACCTGTCACCTACAAGTCATTGATGTCAGAGGACATTAGCTTATTTTATGGAGCTGGTGTGAGTGTGCTGTATACATAAAGATGCTGAAAAAACCTGTAAATGTCCATCAGCTTCCCCTGCTTCAGCTGTAACAGGTTAACGATCGAACAACCCTTAATTTTTATTCTTGTCATTTCATGATGTCAAACAGTCCGAGTTCTTCCACCACCACAGAGTGACGTTACAGAGGATCCAAGCACACCGCTGTGGTTCGAGGAGTCAGCTCTGAATTCTGCTTCCTGTCACAGAGGACTGGAAGACGAAAGTGGACACCGAGAGTTATGGTCTGATCAAAGCTCAGGAAAGATGAACGAGGATTCGATATGGACTAAAAACATTGCGGAAGTGAAGCAACTGTGCAAAAGTAAGGAGACAGAAGTCAATACAAGCATCTAACGCCACATCCGGATATATCAAAACTGGCACGTTAGGCCCTGAAGTACTTATTTGATCATCTGACTGTATATTCGTGTCTTCGTGTTTCCGTGTTTCCAGAGAAAATCAGAGTAAACTGATCAAAGTCAAAGTGAAAAGAAATGCGGCGGAGGAGGTCGAGGAGGCGGGCGAAGGAATTTTCAGTCAATGGTGGATCAAATAACGGCGGTCGCGTGTTGCAAGCGTGCATTGAATGTAAATTTGCAGAGACGACCTTTGGTACAGTAGGCAACACACACACACTGTAATTAATAACCAGTTGAACCAGTCCACACTGGGAACATCAGACTGGATTACACATAAATATCTAAGCTGGTAACGCTGTGGTTGGGGGGTTGATGGGGTGTGTGCAGCTCTGTTTCCTTTACACTTTCCTCCACCTGTCCTTAGCACGTCAGCTATAAAAGAACTGATTGTGTTTCTTCTGTATCTGACCAATGATGTGACGGCTGTTTGGTCAGTTCCTCTGATAAACTGTCCAAGACGTCAGAGCTCCAGTTTGTTGCAGCCATAGAAGCTAGATAGCGTTCCACTGTAAATACGGTGATGTATGGCTCCCACAAACCAACATGGCAGCAGTCAAAAGGGTTCAAAGCGGCGAGTGACGTGATGGTGAAACTTTCCTCTGTCGGGGCTGCCGGGGGCTCTGATGCATGTTTATTCAGGCTAACGCGCAGCTGTAAATAAAGTTTGAAGACTGCAGCGTTCAGCTGTCGTGCTCATCTTTTATAAATCCAACATGCATGCAGAGGATCTGTGACGCTGCCAGAGGAAACTCCTCTAACTAAACTTTTAATCGATGTCCTGCTGCTGCGGCGGCGTCCTGCTGGCAGGGACGAGAGGGTCTGACTGAGCAGCGGCTCGCATTAATAAACGCTGATGAGCCTGTTTTTCTTTAAAAGCCATTTCTGCTTTATTAGTGCGAGCAGAGTAAAGAGCGACAGGTAGAGACAGATGAGAGGAGCGGGTAAAGGTCATGGTGACAGTGATGCTCAGTGGCGCTCATAGAGCATATCTCCAGCTAATCCCTCTGCTAATACAACCAGTCACAGTCACGCCATTATTTCAGGCTTTAGTCTGAGACCGCGGTAGCAGGAACACTGCACTGGGCTTTTAGCTCATCAGACTCTTTTAGGGGTTTGGGAGTAAAATTTAAGTTTAGGTAAGTTAGGCTTTGACACTTTGTTAAAATGATTAAAATTAGAGTTAAGAGGCCTGTGAATGCATTAATGTCACGGCTGTTCCTTCCCCTACTCATGGACCGGAGCGGGAAGCAGCCAAAGTATGACAACCACTTATCCAGAGTACCTCAGCACTACTCTTCATCAGAGCCCCCCAAACACAGCCAGCGAGTTTGAAGTGGATTGGTTTAACAGCTGCTGAGATAAGCAAAGAAAAGAGACGGAGATACGGAAGTTTCTTCGTGTGGAAACACCCTGTTTGTTAGTGGAAGTGACCTGGAATAGAGCCTGTTTGTTATAGTCATCGGCCTTTCTGCTGCTGTCTATGAATGTGAAGGTTTAGTAACTGCAAATACTTAAATACTGTAGCATGAAATGATCATACTTCATAGTCCACACAGCGTCGCTGTCACAGCGAGGAGGCGGAGCAGTCGCCCCCCTGCAGCATACCTGCATTGTTCTGACAGACAGTGAAGCAGCACCAGTCCAACTGTTTGCTTGTGACTGTGTTGTTGGCTGTTTTGGGCGGAGCATAGATTCTCACGCCGCTGTTTCCTGGAACACATTTCTGTGAGACTGTGCCACAAATCATTGTTAAAATACACGGAGGTGCGTTTGCTGCTCTCTGCAGACGAGCTGTCGAACACCATCAATGAGCTGCTATTGATCTCTGCGTGCACACAGCAGGAGATGATGGATGATTTAAATTTAACGCTCAGGTTTTTTGTGTTTCAGGGCTTCGGCCAAAGACGCCACTTAAACATTAATTAATTAGAAAACAACTGCAGCAGTTCAAAAACAGCTAATGTCACTGGTCTCTGGCTCATACGTCTCTGACGGGGTTCAGCGGTTTGTGTCTCAGCTGAAGGTGGCGTGTGAACTGCCAAAGCCTCCCCTGTGCAGTGAGGAAACAGCGTGTTTGTGCAGTTTGGTAGATACCTGCTGGACGAAGGTCGAGCTCACCTAATCACCAGGAGAGGAGCTGGACCGCAGGACGGATACACTCACATCCTGGTCCCTGGACGTCGGGCTATTCTCCGGTGAATGAGACGGTTGTGTCAGTAAAGTTTGTGCTTACATTTGTACTTTGGTGATAATTTCTAAGAGTAAGGAATCACAAGATGAAAAGTTAAACCAGACTACAACCAGTAATTCTCAGGAGCAGTTTATTAAAAGACAAAACAAGAGCAGGCCAGCAGACCAATAACTGAAACTCCCTGAAACCAGCCACCTAATCTCGCCCAATTGATTCAATTTTATTTACATAGCATCAAAACACAACAACTCAAGTCACTTTACATTGTAACAAACTTACAGTAATACAGAGAAAAACCCAACAATCATATGACCCCCTATGAGCAAGCACTTTGGCAACAGTGGGAAGGAAAAACTCCCTTTTAACAGGAAGAAACCTCCTGCAGAAGCATGTGGCCTGTCTACATTCCCAGTGACCAACAGGGAATGGGAGAGCACGAAGACAGTACAAAGACACTCTGTGGAGCCAGAGATTAATAACAAGCCTTCCTGTGTTTGCTTCACTTTCCTGTTACTTCCTTAGTTTCTCGTGGCTCTGTTCCTGTTGGGTTCGGCTCTGATGTTGGTTTATGTCAGAGGGAAGGCTCAGATCTCCCAGCTGAGTGGCTTCCCTTCTCTTTGGTAACTTTGGCGCGCCTTCTGTTGGCCATGGTTAATTTCTTTTGCTTCTTCTTAGATGTTAATAACTGACAGATTTCTTGGAACCACTTCACTCTTTTTAGTTAGGCGGGACGTGATGTGTAGAAAGACTTTCTGGGGGTTGTGACAGTTGACAGTAAGAATTCAGGTTTTTTATTAATCCATGCGTGCTGCCCTGATAAATATATAAACCTCATGAAAACAGAGGCGATACGCAGACTGTGCGTACTAACTCTGGACACACAGGAACTCCCACACTCAGGCTGGTGGTCGAACAGCGACACCTGCTGGTTTGTGCTGATTTAGCCTCTCATTTACGTTTCTGCTGATTTTCCCACCTGAAGTCACTTGTTACCGTCAACGGATCAGATTTGTTTAGGAAGTTGTGTAAATGACCCAGAAGTGCTTTCTTAATCACATCAGCAAAGGATGCGCTGGAGGATCCTTTGTAAAGGAAAGCAGTTAATGACATCCCACAATTCATAGCTGTGGACCAACATGTTCATTAATGATAATGTGTTTTCCATTTCATGCCATAATATGTTTGAACCTGCGTCAGGAAAAGTGATTAAGAAAAGACGTTTGATGAGAATGTCAAAATAAAAGTCCTGCAACTACATTTTAGCTGCTCAGTGACTATTTCTGAGCCTCAGTCAGTAAAGCACAGAAGAAGCTCATAATCATTAGCATTAAACATGTGCTCCCAAAGAGCCAAGACATCTGACGGTGAAACACATTCCTCCATCAGAGGTGGAAAAAACAATCACCTCAACTGTTTCAGCACGTTTTCCACAATCCACTAAAAATGAATAATTAAAAGAAATTTCAGATGCCAAACAATTATCATCGTCAACATAGATTTTTATTAACCAGTGTCTCTTTATAGAAATGGTATCACATCACGTACAAGCACGTTCAGTCTGTCCACGTAAAGATGAGCAGTGCCATCTCTTTATTAGTCATCAAAGAAAAGCAGGGTTTGATCTGAGAACAGCCGCTGACATGCAGAAACAGCAAAGCTACAAGAGGAGATAACACTGATTAAAGGTCTCGGGTGAAAACAGACGGGGCTGTGGAAACATTATGAAATCAACATAAATAACGAGGGACTCCTTTTCTATTAGAAAACACAGAGACTAAAGTAAGATATATAAAAATAAGGCATTTCCAGTTATTTTATAGGTGAACTGTGATTTTGTTAGCAGCTAGTGTCGTCACCTGTCGTGTGGTGGCGGGCTGATGAGCTACTTTCATCCATGATACATGAACCTGGATTGTTCTCATGTTCTTGTCATTTATCGTCAGTGGGTGTAGCAGCAGCAGCCCCTTTGTCCACCTGTCAATCAAAGAGGCCACACCCCCAACAATGCAAATTTTAAGCCTTAAGATCATTTAAACAGGAGAGTTAGCCAAAGAGAACGAAACAGTTTGTAAACACGTTGATTTCTGCTGTAAGATCAGACATTTCAACATCTGTGGGGACTGACTCACTGCTGGAGCCTCAAGAGGCCATTAGAGGAACTGCAGATTTTGGCACTTCAGCATCAGCTCAATTTTGAGGTTGATTCTCGTATAAAAGCCTTAAAGATTCAAAGTGTTTTGTTGTGTTGGTTTCATATTTTCACTGTGAGCTGTAAATCTTGTGAATTAAGGAAAGACACTGAAAACTTTGTCCCTGAGTTTGTCCTTAAGGCAGCGTTTCTCTGTGGCCTCGATGCAGTTTTACTAGAGACCAAATAAGGGAAACAATACTCTGGTTTATTAAAAGGTGTATTAACTTCCTCAATATGGACAAAAGTACGGGACCACCTACGTAAGACAGCTGTAAGAGCTGCTTGGCCATGCAAGAGGAACTTTGGAGCGCTGCAGCCTTTGACTCAACAGAGCGTCGGCGACTTTTGCAAACTGTGCGCCCGAACACTCGAGACCTCGTTCAATTACTTTACACAGTCTGTCACTGCATGGCCGAGTGCCTAAAAGCTTCCACTTTGAAATAATACCCCCGAAAGCGTGGTGAAACATTTAGGAGGGAAGTCGGACTTGATGCAACAATGGTTTCCTGTTACAGCACCTACTTCAATTCAAACTGACAACCCCTGAATTCAATAATTAGGAGATGTGACCCAGTACTTTTGTTCATAAGCGTAGTTCTTGTACTATTGCAGAAGTTCTGAAACCTTCAAGATCTGCCATTTAGATCAGCGGTCCCCAACCCCCGGGCCTTGGCCCGGTACCGGTCCATGAGTCGTTTGGTACCGGGGCGCGAGAGTTGAGGCTCAGGTGTGAAATGTATGGTTTTCAGGGTTTTTATCGGTTTTCAGCATTATTTTGTTATTGTTTTTATCGTTAACTCGGTTTTCCTGGGTCTTTTCACGTGTGATATGAATAAATCTTTTTTTCGGTACCGGTACTAGTTTTATTTTGTTGCATTTATCTTAAAGGCCGGTCCGTGAAAATATTGTCGGGCATAAACCGGTCCGTGGCGCAAAAAAGGTTGGAGACCGCTGATTTAGATCATCCTGAAATATACGGATCTCCTGCTCTCCAGAGGATGAACTCTAAAGATTTGAATTACCCCTGGACTTTGCTGTCTATCGCCTCCCTCAGGACAAACCCATCTTAATGTTTCTTCTGACCTCCCAAACACTTGTATTTTCCTGACGTCATTTGAATGCAGCATCTCCTTTGAGTTAGAAATAAAGGTCTTTATCAAAGGGTGGAGTTGGTGCCATTTTCACCACAAGCTCCACCCCTTTTCCCTCTACGATGGAAGAACTTCCTCAGACGTCCTTGAACTGCTCACCGCCTGCTGCTGGTTGTGTTTCCCCATTTTGTTCTCCGGACTGATAGTGAGGGCGGAGTCAGAATCTAGGTGGTGTATGAGGGTGGGGTTAGGAGAGCAGTGAGCATCATGGGCGGAGTTAGGAACTGGGTTGGGGTGTGTTTCTGGGACCGGGTCTGAACGAACTTCTGTCCTATCGCATGGTTCCTGCTGTGTTTGTGTCTCTACTGTAAGCTCCACCCCTGCCCCCTCTACATTGCCCATAAACCCAGCGCACCCTGAGCAACTCCTGCTGTGCTGTGGCCCCTCCTCCATATTTATGACCCCTCTGGGCCGCGTCCGCCTGTCTCTGCGGCTAACATTGGTACGCCCGTTTCGGTGGCCCTGATTGGTTCTGTCGCTCTGGCTCTGGATCCGTTGAGCCCTCTGCAGGGCCATGGCAGCCAGGTCTGAGTGCGATGATGTGCTGTCGATCAACCTCCTGCCCAGAGCGAGTGGGCGGACGGGCAGTGCCAGCCTCAGCCTGAGCCAGAAGCGAGAGCGCCGCGGTTCAGATCGGGTTCCTCGCCATGTGACGGTGGTGATGGTGGCCTGACGGAGCTGAGGGACCTCCACGCAGGCCAGTTTGCTGACTGAGCGGTAAACCACAGCGATAATAGAGGCTCGGAGACTATTCTCGAGGTACAGACCGAGACGACACTCCAGGAGACTGAAGCTCTTTTCTGCCAGGAAGTTTGGGCTGAGAACCAAGAGGAGGCGGCGGCTCCGCTGCATTGACTGCAGGATGGCCTCTGATAGGTCTGACAGGGGACAGACAAAAAGACTCAAGGACTGCAGCTCAAGGTTCAGCTTACATCCACACGTACACGGGTACTTTTAGCTCTGCCACGAAGGAGACGTGGAAACTTTAGTTTGTCTGATCGTTCCAGAGTTACTGAAAATGTAGATCTGCATAAACATTTCACCATAACATTAAAGGGATTCTTCACCTGAGATATGTCAATGTTGGACATTTAGTTGCAAATCTTCATGAAGACACATCAAACTGGGAGACATTGTCTTTATGTTTATGTTTATGTGTGTGTGAATGGGTGGATGACTGGATATGTAAAGCGCTTTGGGGTCCTTAGGGACTAGTAAAAGCGCTATATAAATACAGGCCATTTACCATTTACCATTTATGTTCTCCACAAAATATCAGATATCAGGGGCTTCATTCATTCATGGTGTGGAGGGAAGCTACGACCGAGGCATAGTTTTATTTTTGTGTGTGTGATTCTGAAAATGGAAGACATCAAATAAAAAACACTGACATGAATAATGATGGTGAAAGGAAAAGACTTTTATACCAAAAAACAGAAATAAAATAACCACAGTTCACAGCGTGACAAAGTGCAGGATGCATTCTCTCATTACAATACTGATTGTTCAGGTTAGAGATAAATAGCGTAGCATATTTTAGTAAGAAAAATATACAATGAGAGCTGATTTTTTGTTGAAATATCAAATATAAAGTGGAAAATAAAGAAAGTGCACAGTAATTAACAAACAAATAACAGGTTACTCAATGCTGATATCTAAAACCTGCAGTGCATGAAGCATGAATCCATACTTGGTTTTTCTTGTGTTGTTTAGCAGGTACGATAACTCCTCTATGCAGATGACACCCAGCTTTACCTCTCTGCTGGCGTCTGTGCAAAAACTCCTCAACGTCACAACTATCCAAGCGATGTCACATGTGTGCACGCACAAATCACACAGGTAACCGTACCCACCAGTCTTTAAGAAAATGTGGGTGTTCCCTGACTGGTTCCTGGAGGTTGCTGTTACTGGGTGAAACTGGTTGTACCAAAGACCTTGGATGCTAACAGATTGCTGTAGCTGCACCTACGTTGGATGAAAGTGTCCGATTTGTCTGAAAACACTGTCAACTACTGAGCGGTAATGAAATCACTTGTTGCCATGTTTGCCTTCAAAGTAAAAGTTGTACTTTTTGAGTGGATTTCAGTTCTAAGGCAGAACTTTGTCTTTGAAGGCAAACTATTCATTTCCGGTTTGTGTCGCACTTTAAGTTTTACGACTGTCTGGTGGTTATTTAGTGGGTATTTTCAGATAAGTCAGTATCTTTCATACACACTACAGGTGATTGTGTAGTGACCTGCTCATTAGGCAGGTGTTGTGCTCTTTGTAACCAATTAAAATGACGACTACATTCAGCTACAGAGGACATACAGATATATAAATGGAAATGCTCCCCGTCTGTGGCACATGTGATGTGTTAGCATCCATTGTATGGATTTGAATAAATTTTGTATAGATGGTCATGGCCCCCCCCCTCCCCGAGGATGACTCTTACCCACTTTGTTATCCTGACACCTCTCCACGAGTCCCACCAACAGGTGACCTTTGGTTTTTAACAGATATGTAGAAAAAAACGATAGAACCCATATGAACCTAACACTGACTGCTAACATGATACAGATATAGGACTTGATTTTAATCCACCTCTATAGTCTATTAGTGTGTTAACTGTGTGTTACGATTTGATTAACATGTGTTTAAGGCTATTTTGTGCATGTTTGCACAAAACACTGTAAAGTAAAACCAGACCTCTTTTATAAAGCACCAGTTTAGAAAACACAAAAGTTTTTAACTCTGGACAAACAAAAAAAATGAAATACATAAATGTGATAATGACACATGTGATAATGAGTGGATACTGTAGATGATGAAATGGCAGCTAATATCAAAGTTAAAATAAAATGAGTGAAATTGAAAACCTGTAAAACAAACACTTCTATCGAAGCATCTGCATCGTCCTCCTCCCGCTCTTGAGGGCGACCAGCTTTAACGGCATCGTGACTTCAGCTCCAGGACTGACAACACAGACTTCCTGTTGTAATGAACACTGCAGCCTCTAGGGGCGCTTTCAGCATTTTAACTAACGAACTAACCCTTTAAAAATGTTAGTCTGAAGCTCGTTTTTAGCCATGCTAGCAGCTTTGCAGTAAGGACGGTAACATCCACGCTTGAACG
Source organism: Aulonocara sp. 'chitande type north' Nkhata Bay (assembly GCF_057382095.1). NCBI lineage: Eukaryota > Metazoa > Chordata > Actinopteri > Cichliformes > Cichlidae > Aulonocara > Aulonocara sp. 'chitande type north' Nkhata Bay. The sequence continues at coordinate 39,069,106 of NC_141357.1, read as the reverse complement.
TTGATGTTCAATGAACCACTTCAAACAATCACGGTTTCCACAAAGATGAACTCCTTTCCCCAAAGCACGATTAATTGGTCCTTCGAGAGCCGGAGCCCTGGAGTCGACATTCACCGAGGGGAGAAGAGACACGCTGAAAGACTGACGTCAGTCAGGAAGTTCCTGTAGTAAAGTCCCGAGATGCTAAGCAACGCCAAGTAAGTTGGAGAGTGACTCTATAATCGCAACTGGGTTTGTCTCCCGAAGCTGGGTTTGTGTCCCGCAACTGGGTTTGTGTCCCGAGAAATCGCCCTGGGTTTGTGTCCCGAGTGTCCCTTCATTGGGTTTTGTCGCGCGACTGGGTTAGGGTCCCGAAAGATTGGGTCGGTGTCCCGAGTGTAACGGTGAGAGTTCGAAGTAGGCCTAATTTGTGTTGTTGTTGTTGTCATATGCGTTTGTGTGAATGCTGCGGAGCAGGTGTGGTCTGTGACACGGTTGTTGTTGTTGTTATCATAGGTTCCCGAGCAAGTAAGACTGCATCACAGGGAGACAACGCATTCATGCAAGAATTCACTCCCAGCAGCATATTCATATTCTAATACAAAACTGTGATTTTGAGGGTAAATTGGTTGCTGTAAAATGTTTAGATTCAAGTCTTAGAAATTTTCAGAAAAAAAAAACCCGCCTTGAAGAGTGTGTGGAGAAGGCCAGCCCACATCAGCAGCAGTTAAGATATGCTCTGGTGAATGGCTTTCCCCCACCCCTTGCTGACACAAAATGCTTAGATTATTCTTTGGCTTGCCCTGATCAACAACAGCCTGTGCTCCAGACCTTAGATTTAATTGAGGTGGATAGTTGTTAAAAGTAATCTGCATTAAGCTTGTGGTTGCTCAAATTCAGTACAATGACATATGAGATGAAGTAAAATAGGTAAATATTTAAACTAATGATGTGCATAGAGGCACTTGACCTGTGTGAAAGACTGTCGTCTTATTATGAGCCATTGTTGAGATATAGAGCACACCTGTGAAAACAACTAATATGCTGAACCCTGTATGAAACATCTAAAAGTACATGATGGAGAAGCTGAATTGAATATGAAAGTGCACGTCTTTGCCACTGTGGGGCAAAGCACGCAACCACTGTGTGAGGTTGCGTTGTGGTCTCTTCTGAGCTGATGAGCAAGCTACACATTATCAGATCGAGAGCTGGCTGAGAAATACTCAAAGAGAGGGAAACAGAACTATGATAACTGTGATAACTGGAGTGTGCAGCGTTTCTGTGAGTTCAGCTTCTTCTTTCAGATGTGCAGCAGTTTTTCTGCATCTTGACTCATGTGTGTAGAGCGTTCATAGCATCAGCATCATGATTCTATGAAAAGCACATGAACCAGAAGCTATGGTGGTGATGACAGCAGTTTCCTATGAACATCACCTAATGCTGTGCCACTGCACTGTGCATATGATGACACTCTGAAGACTGCTGGGATCATAACAGCAGTAAGATAACTGGACCCAGCACCCTTTCCACAGAGGGGTTTTTCTGCAGAGCGTGGACAGTGGAGGAGTCATAAGTACCCCCCTCGCAGGACGAAGGCCTGAAGTGAGGTGATGGGGGTTGGTAGAGGCCATAAAACTAGAGTGCTGAAGAGGTCTGCAGCTTTCATGATAGCTGAGACCCATGTTGACAAACAACAAAACCAACTGGTATGTTTGAATGCTTATTCTACTCTGGTCCTATGGACAGTGATGGAAACAACTGGAGGAGACATTCATGACGCCCTGCAGAACTCAAACCACTCTGCATAGATGATGGGTGATCACAGCAAAGCTGGGATGTTTTTGAAAATGTTACTTTCTTATTTTAACTATTAAATTAACAATTCATTTGTTTGCTCGTAGGATGCAGTTTGCCATTGGATGAGATCAATGAGGAATGGGATAACTGCTAATACATTTGTCAAACTGTGTACGGTTACAGTAATTTAGGGTGATTGACATATGCTGTGTATAAAAATGTTTGCACTGAAACTGTCAAACATGAGGTGATCATAACTTTTCTAGCATAAAGGTCAAAAAGGGGGGAATGTTAGGTTTTGTATTGTTGATTGTCATTTATGCTTAGAAATATCTACTTATATATGCTTAGAGTTTTATAATTAGTTGTAGATTGGTAGAGGTTTGAGCCTTAATAGTCTGCAAACTTAGTGTGCACACCTACATCCTGGGAGCATGGGAGAGGTCGTACCTTGTCTTATTGTTTCATGGTAGGATAAACGTGGCTGTATCTGTTTTAGGCTAAGTGCCTTTTGTTTAGATGAACTGCTGGACTTCCAGACCAGCAGGTTTAGGGAAGTTATTTATGGGGTCACACTCTGACCACACACACACACACACACACACACACACACACACACACACACGGTACTCTTTGTTTGTATGTAGACGTCATATGTTAATGAACCTATGCATATTCATGTAACCTCAATAAAAGAGCAGTGTTACGAAGGAACGGCGTTTGTCCGGTTCTCTCCCGTGCACGAGAAACATGAAGAACTTTGTCTACTTCGTGTCTTGCTTGCTGTGTAATTATATTGTCTTCAACGTTCCAGCGAATAGGTTCAAGCTACAAACCTGTCAGGGAGATTTACATTTTCCTTTTTAAATATCTGCACAGCTGTTAGATGATTAGTGTGAAATATGGCTCGCACATACATGGACGTCTGTCCTCTGAGCTGCACGTGCTGGGCTCGACCTGCACCGACGGTGTCGAGCAGCCAATCCTCTGTTCTCAGCTAGATGTAAGAAGTTATTCCGTTTTTTTCTACCTTACGTTTTTGTAAAATTCATAGTTCATTCCAACCGTATTTTTTAACCGTTTTTAAATTACTTGAACTATTTTGTTCCATTTGGGAGGTTTTGGTTATTGTGCAGCCTGTTGGTCAATGATTATATAGTTCATAGAAATAAACTTGACTACTGTACTCACATGGTGTTCTATGTCAACCACAGTCAAGAGTAAACTGTTATATTTAAGCACCAAGAGCTACGCAGCTATGTTTAGGCATAAAGAACTTGGTCGGCTTCAGCAAATATTGTGGTTTTGGGTTAAAAATGCGACGGCCACATTTAAAACTGAAACTTTGTCCAAAACAAGTCACACTATGACATCGCGTGTCGTTGCTCAGAGGCCAAAGGAAACCGTGCGGGTATCTGTAAGTGGTTTTGGCCAAACATCACCTGAAGAGGAAACAAGGTGGAGCACAGTCTCATTAACCCAGGACGCTGAAACGTGCCATTTGTTCATAATGCGACACTGATAAAAACATTAGCTTGTTGATGGGAAATGTTTTCTGGTGTAAATACTGACAGAGCTGCTAGCATGGCTGTGGACTTTTTCATATCCTTAAAGGGAAAATGAAACTTTGTTCCATAAAATGAATAAATCTGAGTCAGTCCTGGTCAAAAGCATGACTCTCATTCAGAGAAACCACGAGCCTTCCCCAGGCTGAGCTCTATCAGCTGTAACTGTTCTCAGAGAGCTGCTGCTACGCTGCAGAATTCAGGACTTTCTGCGGGTCTTTGACGGTGTTGCTGATCAGCCCCGTTTGGGAGTTTGTACTGTTCTGACTGTGAAGCCTCATCAGCGCCACCTCCTTACTGCTCTCTTCTTCGTCCTCCCCTCGGCTGCTAACCCTCCTCACGGGCAACTCCACCCTCAGCCTCTTCCAGAAGCGTGACGACAGCTCTCTGGACTTGTCCCCCTGCCATCGGACCAGCGCCAGAGCCACCCGGGCCCGCCTCAGCTCCCTGACCCAGCCCTTCCTCCGGACCGGCTTGTACTGGACCAGGATCACCCGCAGGTGCCCAGCTAGCGCCATAGTGTCAATGCCGGCCTTAAGCTCCAGCAGAGCCTGGGAGCCCTGCGAGGCGTAGCCGGGACTGACGACCACCAGGAGGCGCCTGCTGCGAGCCACGAAACTCAGAGTCTCATCTGTGATGGCTGCAGGGAGAGAGGGATAATGAAGGATGGACGGATGAAAGGATGGATGGATGACGTGTGTTTTGGTTCACCTGTTCAGTGTGTGTGTGTGGTGTGTGTGACAGCACACGTGAGTACTCACTCCCGCCTGGCAGGCTGTCTCGGTCGAAGATGCACACCGAGTACCCGAGCTCGTTCTCCAGGACTCTGCGCAGCGTCAACAGAACAAACTGCTCCTCCTCACTGTTCCTCGCATACGAAATGTACACGTCGAACTCCTTATCATCTGAACACACGCACGCACACACACACACACACACGCACACACACTCCATTACAGAGGGGAAACTTCTGAGCTTCAGTCGTCAGGAAGTCAGGACGTAAATGTCACCCACACATGTCGAGTCAGCGAGATAAAAGTGAGTGGAAACTGATCTGATAAAGCGCCTCCTCCTCCTCCTCCTTCTTCTTCATTCTCTACAAAACTAAACTGAACAGTCTCACTCAAGGTTTTGGACTTTTCAAATATGCTGCATGTTTCAGTGAATCGCTGCTCTCCACGTCTGTTCCCATTTTTCCACATGACATGAAAACGTCCCTGCACACACTGCTCAGACGTCCTGTGTGACATTTCTGGTATGCACAAGTTTCATTTGCAGATAAGATACAATCTTTTTCTACCACGACATGTGAAAACTGTCAAATTTTGCCTCCGATCGAGATAAAGCGAGGGGATTTTTCTGTGAGAAGCTGACCGAGTGTCCTCGAACGCAAACATGTAGCTCTGGAGTGATTTTAGGGTCACAAACGTTCTCCTTTAATAAACTAAATGCTGCAAGCGCAGCCAGGCAGCGCGACTCGTAGAGAAGAAATTTAGTGTCAGGGCATAAAAAGTGAAGTGACACTGCAGATATTTCAGTTACCTGGCCAAAAACAAGGCTGTAGCTTTATTACCTCGTGTTTTACACCCCGAATATGCAGAATCATAATCGCACAAAAAGGCGATAAAAACGGTGCGTCTGAGGGTTTATCTGACTGCGGGTCATAAAGGGAACGGGCGAGCAGGTGGAGGGAGCTGGGGGCGGGGTCTCACCTGTGTGCCGCTCGTCTGTGCCAAACCAGGAGCGATAGAGCAGCAGCAGCTCCAGCCAGAAGACGTGATAAACCACGAAGAGGATCAGCATGAGGAGCAGAGTGACGCCGAGGCCGCAGCCCAGCTCCACGGTGGGCAGCGACACTGCAACACAAACACACCTGAGGCCTCAGTGACGGCTAAGCCACGCCCCCACGGACAGAAAACAACACAGGGCAGGGGGTCTTCATCATTTCATTGTAACAAACCTGTAAGAAATGGAACGACATCTGTGCTTTTGATGCTTTCTATCTAACGCTGCTCGAGCTCAAGAGCGCCCCCTGTGGGAGTCCACAGTGGGAGTTCTACATTACGCTGGACGTTATCTATGGTTTTGTCATCGACACCTTGGTCTACTAAAGACGTCACAGGTGTTGGGTGGGGATCACCCAGGACCATAATTCCCAAATCGAACTTCCTGTTTGTTCCCTGAGACCTGAAGCTCATCTGGAAAGTGTTTACTGAGCTTGAGTTTCAGATGCATGACGAGCCTTTAATGTGAAACATCCACACGGCGTGAGCAGCGCTTCCTCACCTTCCTCCTCCAGCTGAGCTCTGCGGGTATCGAAGCCTCGCTCGTTCTTCACGGAGCAGTAAAACTCTCGCTTCAGGTCTTTGGACTGGAAGTCCTGGATCACGAGGATGTTCTCGATAGTCAGGTCCCTGAAGTGGTCTCTCACCACCCTCAAAGCACAAAAAGAAGTGACATTTCAAAATAAAAGCACGCTTTCTGCAGGAATTTACTCTCCGCTGCTTTCGTCTGATAGTTCGAGTTGTTTTAAATATGCTGTGCTGCTGATGTCTCGCAGCCTAGTATATATATCAATAAAGTAGTGTTTCAAGTTTGTTACATTTAAACAGCTCCTTTCACATTATAAGCACTGAGGCTACAGACACACGTTACACATTTTATCTTGTTTTTGTAAAACACTCTTTGAGTTGAACTTTAATTCACTATTTTGAGCTTTTTACTGAAAGGTGCAAAAATAGGAGACGCTGATGAAAGTGAAGGAGGCGTCATTTAAAATGAAAAACCCAAATAAAAGCAAAAACCTTAGCAGTGGTCAGCGCTCTTATCATCAAGTTTATTTGGAGATGTGACTTTATAACAAGCGCCCGTGCAGAGCGGCCGCTGGCGCACGCGCTCTGTTCGCACCTGTTAATTTGTGTGAATCGATCAGGAAGTTTGTCCAGCGTCTTCCCATCAACTGTCCACCAGATCTCCCGCCACGGTTTGTCCAGGACGAACGGAAGCTGACCTCTGCACACCAGACGCACCTCGGTGCCTGAAGAGACAGAAGGATATTCATTTCAGTGCAGGATGAAGGTAAAGTGTTTCCTGCTGCAGGCGTGGATGTTCACGTTAAACAGTTCACTCCACTCGTGGATCTGCATGATGCCATAGAGTGGGAATATCCTAATGTGGTCGTTTTGAACTGCGACTCGCGCAAAGCTGCACGTGGAGCTGGAAATGAGCGGCACACGTCCAACTTGGTGACGGACGTGACTCAAAGTGATTTTAGTGTATTCTCTGGATTCATTTCTGTTGAATATTTGCGGTTCATTAAACGATCCGTGCAGAACACATGTTCCCGAGCGTGTTTTTATATCTCGATGTTTCTTTGCTGCACAGCTTCATAAATGCAGTAATTCGGTCTAATTAACGACCCGTTCAAACTTTTTGGAGTCGCAGTGTTTGCAGCTTTGGAAAACGCAGCTGCAGTTTCATGACTTTATTTTCCTTTCACAGACAATGACGCTGATATTGAAGTCTTAAACTGCTGCTGATGACGGCGCTGCGGCAGTCGTTTCCTTCAGACATTTATCAGCCTGCTGGCTGCAGTCCTGCTCGCCTCCATCGGCACCGACTCACACTGTGTGTGCATGTCGCGTGCGTTGATGAGCGTGTGCACGCCGTTAGCAGCTCGTTCTGTTTTATGAGACGTTCTCCCGCAGCTTCCACTAATTCTGAGCGGACGATTAACTTTGTGAATGTCGAGTCTCAGAGAGCCAGTTTGAAAGAAGCTGCTGGCAGACGAAGTGCCGCCCGTCACGTCCTCAGAGTCCAGCTGCAGGTGGAAGAACTTCCTCCACAGAGCCACACGACTCTTCCATCAACTGCTGATGTTGTCCATGCACATCTGGACAAATCAGCCTGGTTAGATTCACCCCTGTCCCCGTCCTCTGTGTTAATGAGAGACGTGGCGTCTGTGCAGACCTTTGTGTTCATCAGTGTGAGCAGGACTGAAGGCTGCTGTAGATCAACCTCATTACACTCAAAATGTTCTTAATGGGTTCAAAGATATCTGTGCAGCACGTTTTATTCAAGCAGGATTTATGTTCCTGCTGTGAAGAAGTCACAGGACAGCCAATCACATCAAGTTATTTATTTAACATGTGAGCTCTGTTGGTTTTGGTTTTTCTGTTCTTTCAATTTTTTATTCGTCTGCACGTTTTCCATTTTGACCAATCGTTTCTGATCAATAACAAATTAACACTATCGCTCCGTCAACAGCGACCTCCGGCTGTCATCTGCACCGATCAATGCGTCTGCTGCCTCGCATACAAACAGGGTCTCCACAATACACGACTGCAGCAGCTCAGGGTGAACGACGACACAAAGAAAACCCTTAAAAACTTGATTTTTCCTTCCGGTCCTCATCATGACACATTCCAGCCAACAGACATTTTCTCTCGTTCAGGGTCTGCCCCGGGGTCTCCTCCACACTGTTCCCAAAGGAACGGGCACTCCAGCCTGTTCCTGATGGGAACCTGGTCTCAGACTGAGAGGTGCTGAAGCTGGAGGTCATCGCTCCGCAGAGCCAGAAAGACCATGAGGCCACTGAACCCACAGCCCACCAGGACTCTGAATTAGTGCCAGCAATATGAACCAAACAATGGGCCCCAAGGTAAAGCCCAAGGCACGTTTGACCGGCATCTCCAAGTCACGTCAGGGACGGTCAAATGCTCATGAAGTTTATGCAAATCTTTAAATCTACACATAGGAGCGTTTAGCACGTCCTCGAGGCCTCTGAGCTGTAAAGCTGCAGTACAAACAGGAGAAACGTGCAAAGACAAAGACGACTGAACAGCGCTCGGGGGGTTTGTTCACGTACCTGTTTTGACTGTGAAAATCTGGTCATGTGTGGGGTTCATGATGCTGGGCTCTTTGGGCAGCGAGAGGGGCACTGAGAGTAAATGAGAGCACCGGTTACCTGCACAGTTACTGCCTGTAATCTCTGTATGCGAGTTACCAGAAACGGTGTCTCACAGATGGCCGTGACGTTGATGCTCCTGGTGAAGTTGAGTGTTTGGTTCCTCCTCTGGTACTGGACTCTGCAGTAATATAAACCCTGATAGTGTTCCATCATGAGGTGAACCTGCAGACTGTTTCCTTTCTGCTCCCTGTCGCTGTCCCAGAACGGATACCAGTCGCACACCTGAGAACGGCGAGATTCACACACTTTAGTTTCATCCAGCCCATCCAGACCCGATCTGCAGACGATATCCTGCAGCTCCGCTCGGCTTTACAGCGTGTTTCAGTTCAGCTGTTTGCTTTACTGACTCGTTGACAGAAGGATTAATGAACAGAGCTGCCACGTTTAAGAGAGGAAAAGCACGAATACCACACTGAACATATTCTGTTAATTGAAAGAAGAAGTAAAACTGTTATTGCAGAAACACAGGCATCCCATCGTACGAGGAAGAGAAAAAAACATTTGTGAGAGAAAAAAGATTAATCAGCTATAACGGTGCTGATACGTCTGTGGTTTACTCAGTCATTAGTATCACAAGGTGTATAACGAAACCAGGGAGACTTCTTTACAAAACACATTCATTTCTAGTTAAACATAAAGTACTTCATTGAAGGGATTCCATAAGGCTCAATATTGGTCCCACTGCTATTTTCAAAATATGGAAAATGACTTTATACAAAGTTAGTTGAATTCTAATAAATATGTTTCTATATCATTAATATGTCATCATTTCACCTCTGCCCCTGAAACAGTGCCTTGATTTTCTTTAAAATAATATATAATAAGTGAAGAAATGTTCTATCGTAGAAAAACATCAACATCAGTCAGAGTAACTAAAGAAAGGTAAAGATAATGTACAGCCATTAGAAAAGTTGCTGACTGGAAATAAAACAGAGCAGCCCAGTAACCATGATTCAAGAGAGCGCCAACATACAGCGACCAGAACAAACCAATAAATCCGTTACACTGAAGGCTGATTGGAGATGAACTCAAACGACAGATCGTGTCAGAAGGTGGACGTCGTCCAGCTGCGGCGACTTCGCTTGGTTAAGTCGCTACTCGCAGAACAGACATCGATATGTTTGGTATTTGATTCAGTTTTGAGTTTGTGTTGGGGCCCAATGTTGTGTTCAAAACAATAAAAATGTTTTTATTTGCAGAAACATTAAAGATATACTCGATTACTTTTGATCTACTGACATTTAAGAAAATGTCAATTCAATAAAGAACCGAGTGTCTAAAAGGATTTTAATTTGGTGTCATACAGAGAAAGCACTCAGAGGCTGAAGGACCAGGCTTTATGTCAGAGACCAGCATGATTTTAATGTGATTCTGAGTATCTGAATGCAACAGAATCAAAGACTGCAGATAAAACAGGACAGAGGTTAACAGCAGTGCTGAAAACTTACCGGGTGCGCCACAAAGTACCATTGGACCTTTGGTGCGCTCTCTGACATCTTGGTGGCGTCCTGCAGGTCTGGACAGTCTAACGTCTTCCCCTCCTGTAAAGGGATCAAGTCCTCAATCGGTGCCACGGCAACCGGAAGCGCACACTTAACAACGTCGTCCGGCCGCAACACTTTGAGGCGGATGGCGATCTTACTGCAGGAGGACTTGTTACTGCAAGTCAGAGACGGGAGATGTCAGCAAGCAGGAACCCATCCAGAGCATCTGCACATTTCAGCTCCGGCCAAACATTCAGATTTTTATTGGGGGGGGGGGGGGGGGGGGGGCAGTATGGAGATTATGTAGGGAAGTGAGGAGAGTGAATGACACACAGGAAACAGTCTGGGGTGGACTCCAACCCAGGCGCCAGCTCAGGAAGGCGCACGATGCTCACGCCTTTCCCACGATGCTGCATCAGCTCTTCTAAAAGTTTCGGGGAACTGACGGCATTCAGAAGCGGCGTTCAGCCGAAACATGACAAAGTGGAGCAGAGCAAACCACAAACCCACAGGACGCGAACACAGGCTGTGATTTTGGGTCATCGCTGGTCTCGGCATCATCAGCACAACAGAAAGAAGCTGGTTGACTCTCTGCTTCATCTCTAAAGCTATTGAGCCTCTTATGTTATCACAGGGTTGTGATTCAGATCAAAGATTCTAAACATCACCAACAAACTGATTATTATCTTATCATATGAACAGTCGTGCGCACGCTAGCCCAGCTGTGCTGTTTTACTCTCGAAACCAAACGTCAGGAACTTACAGGCTACAAATACGTGAACTCAGAGGCTCGTGAGAACTTGAGTTTTGACCTCTGAAACATGTGGATGCTATTCCTGCATCTGTGTCTGCACGGCTTTGTGCATGTGCCAAATAATTCTCTGAAGCCGGTAAGACAGAGGAAACAGGAAGTGACCTGACCACACAGGAACGCAGAACTAGATCACCTTGTTCTTTGAGGTCTGCTGCAGTATTGGTACTGAAAGCAGCTCTGGCAGCACTCGTACCACAGACGGCAGCAGCCTCATGACGGACGGACCGGCAGTGAAGTAAACGACGACATCAGAAGAAATACGTTTGTGTTTGTAGCAAATATGAAAATTAAAATACAGACGTCGGTTTTTTGTCTTCATTAGTCACAAAATAACTGATGTGAGCTTAACTGGTTGTGGCTCAGACGACTTACAGGCAGAGCTGTAATGCCTGTCTGGCTGGGCCTGATCTCCATGAAATGTGTGCTGTGCGTATGTGTGTGCATTCATGTCTTTGTGGGGACCAAAAATGGGAAGTTCAGTGTACTTGTGGGGACCAACGTTTGAAGGCATGTCTGAGACTCAAAATGTGGTTTTAGTGTCAGGGTTACAGTCGGGTTATGTCAATTAAAAGTCCCCACAAGATATGAATCCCCGACGTGTGTGTGTGTGTGTGTGTGTGTGTGTGTGTGTGTGTGTGTGTGTGTGTGTGTGTGTGTGTGTGTGTGTGTGTGAGAGAGAGAGTCTTATTCATGTGCTGAGATAATCTGCCCAGTTCAGATTTATTACGGCCGACTCCTCCAAGTCCCCAAAAACGTTCAGATGGAGCTGAAGGAAACCCCGCCCGTCCTCAGTGACTCGTTGCTAACACGTGTTAGCGGACGAGTGTACGCCGTGTGCAGAGTGCAGCGGGTTCGAGCCCTCCTCTCTCTCTCCTGTCTGTCTAATAAAAATTCCACGAACAATCATCTTTAAAAACAAAGCGTGACTGTTGTGCACGGCCGTCTAAGTTTTCATGTTTTTTTCAGTATCATTAGAAATGAATGAATCTTGTTTTGGACGCGCTCATTGGCTTATTATATTTTTATATTATTTTGTTTGTGTTTTCTAATAAATACAAAACACAATAGCGACGCAGAGACCAAACAACCAGAAACACAACAACATTATTATTGAAATAAAAAAAGGAAAAGCTTTATATAAAGGTAGTCAAAGCGTCCTCTGAGCGCCGGCTCATCGTTTAAAACGCTTCTTCATCGGTTTGTGTTTCAAGGTGCTCGATGAGCTCACCATCAGCCTGCTGCTGTTGCTCCATCTGATTAACGTGTGATCTCCACACCGTCCAAATGCTTCACGCTTAAAACTCTAACTCCTATAACTAGTTCACATTCTCATTCTTCTGGATTTCAGAATAAAAGACTTATTTATAAATATGTTCCCGTGCGTTGCATGGTCAGGTGACTCGTGAGGTCGAGTAACGCTGATCTGCTTCCTGTTCCCATCACTCGAAATGAATACGAGGCAAATTCAAACGTGAACACTTTTAGTAAAACGGGGCAGGTGACACTTTACTACATCACGGGATCATCACTTTGGCACAGATTGACCCTCGTAGACCGATCTCGCTCCATCGTCCCGAGGCTTGCCCGGACCCTCCTCATCCCCTCGGGACCTGATCCTGTTTGCTGACTGTTACTTGGAGGTTTGGAGCGAGTCCAGCTGACAGGACTTATCCGTCGAGCTGAGCGGCACATTTAAGATGCTCTCACAGCCACTTTGGAAGATTAAGTGTGGAGCGGCCAAGACGGAGGATCGAAGCTAAGAGACCGGCTTGTTGCATCTGACTGATCTACAGGCTGATGACCGGGCTGGACCGGCCGTGTTGGACCATCAGCCGGCTGGAGTCGCTAAAATCGAGGCCTATCCGCGAGACGAGTCTGAAGACTCTGTCAGAATTTATATTAATTGGAGAACAGAGAGGTCAGCTGCCCGCTCAGAGCTGTGGCTGCAGTGAAATTAAATATAATGTGGTCACTGAATGCTGTTGGAGATGGAGGCCCTCTGTCACCCCTCGCCTTACAGCGGCAGTGGAAGTGGGTGTGGCCAAGGCTGAATTGTTAATCATTTACACCTGAGGATAAAGGTGTGCCGGAGGCTGGCTCGGTGAAGCTGCTTCGTAGCACTTTTAAAGCAGTTTGAAATAAAAACAGCATTTCTGGTCGTAACAGAAGGATTACATACTGGTCGCAGTGTGGCTGGTATTGAACTCAGAGGGGGAAGGACCAGTATAAAACCAGTATTTGTAATAAAACCTCGAGGTTCTGACGCTCTGGGCCGTTGACAGGTGAAAACATTAAACAATAACAGGCTCTGAAGGTTAAAACATCCTGAGGAAACAAATTATGAACAGAAAAGAGGAGGTCGTGTTTAAAGAGGCTCAGTGAGGAACCAGGAATCCTCCACGTCCAGATGAACAGAATCAACCTTTTGGGATTTACTTACCTGGATGATTGAGCGTGCTCAAAGACAAATGTTTGATATATTTGCAACATGCGCTTCGGTTCAGACAAAAACTTTCCCAGCAGCCCCGGCGTCTTACCGCAGCATGCAGATGTACTGGCCGGTGTCGGCGGCGGCGGCCGGCTGCAGAAACAGTCTCTCTCTGTCTTTGCTGAGCCGCGAGCTGCAGAGCAGGATGACATCACCAATGAGTGAACGTAAATCAGACATGACTCAATTAGAACAACATTAGAACAAAGTCGGCGAGGCGGATCGAGCCGCCTCCCAAACACCATACGTCCTCTCTGGAAGGGAAATCGTTACAGCCCACTTCATCATTCAGCTCCTCTCAAAGTGTCTCAATTAGACACAACCCCCCCATCTGCTTTAAACTCAACCAGGCTCATCTGTAATCGATCACAAACACATCGGTTGTTTATTCCCTCTGTTATTCTCCAGACAACATAAAGTTTATATAGAAATAAACCTAAAACCTTGAACTGGAGCAGTGGAAACCTGCAGGGCAGAAAAAGTGAAGCCGGTTTTGGTCCTTTGGCTTCAGCTTCCTTCTAAACTTGGTCGATCGTGGCTCAAGAGTTGGGAGTTCGCCTTGTAATCGGAAGGTTGCCGGTTCGAGCCCCGGCTTGGACAGTCTCGGTCGTTGTGTCCTTGGGCAAGACACTTCACCCGTTGCCTACTGGTGGTGGTCAGAGGGCCCGGTGGCGCCAGTGTCCGGCAGCCTCGCCTCTGTCAGTGCGCCCCAGGGTGGCTGTGGCTACAATGTAGCTGCCATCACCAGTGTGTGAATGTGTGTGTGTGGATGGGTGGATGCTTGTGTATAGTGTAAAGCGCTTTGGGGTCCTTAGGACCAAGTAAAACCAAGTAAAAGCACTATACAAATACAGACCATTTAAACTTCCCCTGAAAATGACGCCGACGCGTTAATGGGGGTTACCTGTACGTGATTGGCTGCTCCAGGTCGTGGCCCTCGGGGAGGCGGTACCAGAAGAGGTTGTGCCCGGCGCTCTGGGTGGAGGTGTAGTTGTAGACGGAGGGATGAGAGAAAAGAGGACAGGAGAGCCAACCGACCTCGCCCTCCACTACAGAGACCGCCCCCTCGCTGGACTCGCCCCAGTCGTAGCACATGGGCTCTGAGAGGAACATTAAAGGAACAGTTCAACCAAAGCAAGTCCTCGGCGTGCAGATCACACCGAGAACGAGCCAAACATTCAACGGATGAACTTTTTTTATCAGAAACTGATGAGTGAACAGGAAGAGGAGTTTGTGGGGGTTCTCCCTCTCTGGATCAGGATGCTGGTCTGGCTCTGATTTTTCTGTGCGAATTAAACAGCACTTAGTGGATGTCATCGTTAACTGGCCTTGTTAAAGGACGCGTCCGCCTCATTAAAGGATTAAAGCGCAGAGGGCAGCTGCTGCACTGCTGAAATTAAACTGCTTGCAGCGGTTATTAAATTTGGTGCAGAAAGCTGCACAGAGCGAAGGACAAAGAGCCGTGCGCGTGAACAGATGGAGGCACAGATTTCTGACCCCGACCTCCAGGCTCAGAATATCCCAGCGTCTAGCTGGGAAACACAGACATCAGCATCTGGCACACAGACAGACACCCGGCACAGATGATCATGACTGCTGCCTCACATGTCCACAGCCAACTGAGACCTTTTTTACTTCTTTAAAGTTAGTGTGGGAACCAGATTATGCAACACAGAAAACATTTGTTGTGGCTTTTTAGCCTCTCGTATGTTTGGAAAGCTGAGGAGAGAGAACAGGGCCAACAGCCTCTGCATCAGCCCCACACGGAGCTCTCTGCAGCACAGAGCGGTGCAACAGTCACGCCTCGTTTCTTTATGTTGGGCAGGAAAATTGGAAATAGGTGCAGCGATTTATTGAAACTTGGAGAAACATACACAGAAATACGGCAAAAATATGTGACTGCCTTTATTTTTCTGCTTGACCTCTGAGCAGCTCTGTCGCCTCTGCACGATGGAAACATGCAACCTAAGCTAAGGCATGCAATAAAAACGGGCTTTATTCATGTCCTTACAAAAATAGACTGACTGTGCTGTGCCTGGATGGTGTGTGTGTGTGTGTGTGTGTGTGTGTGTGTGTGTGTGTCCCCTGTGATGAAATTTTTCCTGCTGCAGAAAGCAGATGTTCTGATGATGCAGATGTTAATAACAGATGTTAATAATATGAATAAAGCCAAACGGGCCTCACTCACAGTTTTACTGGGGCGCGGAAAATAATGTTTATTTTTATTTTTTGTAAATATGAAAACAACTTCATTAATATTTTATTTATATATTATTCTAGTAATCTGGAAAAATAATCTTCCAAAGCGTTTGACTGAATGTGGACACCCCACGCCCCCCTTTAGACTCAGCCCTGCCTGCTGAAGGTGATGAAGGTCTCGGGTTAAGAGAAACATCAAAACCATCTCTTTCTCTTAACCTGAGCTCGGTAACAGCTCCGCCTCTTTGCTCTCTGCCGAGTGTGTGTAGACCAATGGGTGCAGCGTGTTTAACTATGACATCATCATCTTAGTCACAGGCATGCTCTTTGATACGTTTCTACTGCGGGGCTGTTTTCAGGTGCAGATACGGGCGAAACGCTCACTGACGTCGCGAAGCTCAAAGCAAAAAATGAGCATCAGGGATTTTCTGTGATACTCTGTGAACTGGGCACTCCTACAGAAACAGACAGTAAAATATCATCAGCATAGAAATTACACGAACATCTGCTTAAGTTCCAGATTGCCGTCACTGTCTCTGCTTATGAAAATCATACAAAGGTGGAACAGGAAAAAACAGGGTGAATTTTAGCCCAGCACAGACATCCCGCCGTGCTGAATGAGGTGTCAGTAAAGCCATTAGTGCTGTAGTATTTATAGCTGATGTAATTCTCCTGCAGTGAGGATGAAACAGCTCTAACTGATGGCTGTAACTAAAAGAGAAAGTGCAAACCCTCATCCAGGATTTTTATCGTAAGCAGGACTTAATTTTTTTTTTTTTTTTTTTTTTGGCCTGTCCCGTTTGGCTCTGTTGCATCAGAATTGTTGTCTAAAGGCAAAGAAAGATGCCCAACGGATTTACTTTACCAAACTGACCATCCCAGCCTTGCCGTAATGGTCCATTTGATTCACCTTTTATTGTTTATTTTATTTTCACTTGCTGAATACGGGACAGACTTGACTGGGGGAAAGAAGGGGAGAAAGAAAGAGAAAGAGCTGAGAAGAGGGACGGGGGAGAAGGGCAAAAGACAAAAACCAACAGAACGGGCAGAGAAAAAAAATGCATATATCAATCACCTGGATCACCTGCTGAGAAAGAAAAAAGAAAACAAGCAGAAGAGAACAAGAGTAATAGAATAAACAACATCACAATGATATATGGGAATATGACAGTAAATACTAAATGTTAAACATTATTGTGCAGCACATAAGATCAACAGAACACAGTGTGCTTTGAGGTAGGAGCCAAAAAGGGTGTAGTTTGTGGGTGTGATCACCCGTGTGTACACCTGTGAGCATGGACGCGCTTGTTTTTTGTTTTTTTAAAAGGTTCCTTCATGTAATAATCTGCTAGAGGGTGTGGGGGGGCCACAGCCCCGTCCTCCAGGACATGAAGCAGGTGTGGAGGAGATCAAAACTCCAGACATCCAGAGGCCCCCAGAACACAAGAGACCAAGGAAGACCAACAGCTGCGCCACTGTCCCGGAAAGAGCTGAGGAGAGTCCCAGATGAGGGCTCACTCAGCAGCCGCGGAGCAGAAGCCAGGGGGAGTTGCAGTGACGCGCCCGTGAGCTCCGCCGGCAGCCAGCCGTGCCTGAGTGACCGAGCCCCAGGCCGAGAGGCCGGGGGCACCCCACCTCCGAAGTGGCCCGAGCGAGCCCCAGGCTCCAGGCCCCGATAAGCGGCCGCCAAGGAGTGAGCCGGTGTGTACCTGGACGCCCATCCCCGGACACAAAGAACCACCAACGCACCGATGTCTGAGGGAGTCCGCCACTGGCAGGGGAAGTGGTGGTAGGGGGAGATAGGCCTCCAAACCTTGGAGGGCCTGAGGTGTCCCCAGAGAGGTGGCGTCTGATACCCAACCTGACATATAGACACAGACATACAGGCACACACAGACACAAACATCCATTCCCACCCTCATGCTCTCATATGCACTCACTCCACACTCAACCAACGTGGAGACAGACATAAAGAGACGTTGTACACACGATCACACTCCCCAAGCGTACTCTACGAACCGGGTCTAGGTGCCCCCGCCCCTGGAGGGGGGAACTGCACCCAGACCCAGGTGGTGTTTCCCTTTTCCCTGCGGTGGGGGGAGGCAGATCGCCCCGACTCCGCAGCAGCAGGAAGGCTCCACACTCCAGACCGCAGTCGGACGGCCAACTCCTCCTCCTAGCCCCCCTGCTCCAGCAGGTCGCAGAGAACGGGGGTGGGAGAAGACTCCAAACCTCCCTCCACCCGCTCATTGTAATGTTGATGCATGTGTGTTCTAAGGTGCAATTAAAACCCAGGAGGGCATGGAGCTACCTGCCAAGGAGCAGCAGGTAAGCGCATGGTCCCTCCTGCTAGCCCTCAATGTCTACGTGTATTTAAAATTGAGAGGTGGGCAACGATGCCAGGGGTGGGGTGTACACCCTGATGGTACTTTGGACTCCGTGTATCGTGCCCACCCCCAAGATCCTATATGTATGTGTAATGAGAGTGTGAGTAATGTGAATGTCTAAGTTGTGGGATAAAATTGAGGCAGAGGCAGCCAGAAGGGGACAGAGGGGGGGTAGCCTCCTCTGCACCCTGGTGACATACCCCTACTCCAAGGCCCTGCATGTGTGGGTGGTTGTGGTGGAGCGGGAAGAGGGAGGCAGCTGGAGATGGGGAGGGAAGGAAGGGAGGGGCAAGTGACCCCTCCCTGGGGCCAGCTCCCCCGCTGACCCCAGTAGGCACCCCCATACTCCGCGACCCGCCAGGGAAAGGGGGCCCAGGCCCATCCAGACCGGGCCCAGTGCAGCAGCGCCGCCCGGCCCCACAGAGCCCGGGACAGTCCACCCAACCCCACCACAGAGAAAACTGCACCCACCCCACCATCCACTCATCTTCCAGACTACATAAGACAATAAACACCCAGGCTGAGATCTTCCTCCACCTCTCCTGTATCTCTTTGATACGTTTCTACTGCGGGGCTGTTTTCAGGTGCAGATACGGGCGAAACGCTCACTGACGTCGCGAAGCTCAAAGCAAAAAATGAGCATCAGGGATTTTCTGTGATACTCTGTGAACTGGGCACTCCTACAGAAACAGACAGTAAAATATCATCAGCATAGAAATTACACGAACATCTGCTTAAGTTCCAGATTGCCGTCACTGTCTCTGCTTATGAAAATCATACAAAGGTGGAACAGGAAAAAACAGGGTGAATTTTAGCCCAGCACAGACATCCCGCTGTGCTGAATGAGGTGTCAGTAAAGCCATTAGTGCTGTAGTATTTATAGCTGATGTAATTCTCCTGCAGTGAGGATGAAACAGCTCTAACTGATGGCTGTAACTAAAAGAGAAAGTGCAAACCCTCATCCAGGATTTTTATCGTAAGCAGGACTTAAATTACCGATTGATCATCAAAATTAGCGCAGACCAATTTTCCCTCAATTGATTTAATTGAGCAGCGGTCTCAGCGCTGACCCGAGGCCAATCAGTCAGTCAGATTACAAAGCACGCAGCTCGCTCTACAAGCACCTCATCTATAATGACTGAATGACTTAAATGGAGGATAAAGATGATTGCTGTTCAACACAGCATGGGATAATAATAAGGACGACTATCATCCACCACGAGGAGCAGACTCTTGTAGAATGTGCGACCCCTAAACCCACCTAAGCACAGGAAATACCCTTAAAATCACATTTAAGACCCCCCCTCACAGTCTAAACTGAAACACACACTGAAACTGTCTGAAGGTGCAAAACATTATCAGGGATCAGTGGGACCTCTGTAACCATAGAAACCAGGTAACTCATGCATTATGAGACAAATCCAACAACAGAAACTGTTTCGATTTCGTGGCTCGTCCAGCGGCTCGTCTGGGGTCCCGAGCCTCAGTTTGAGAAACTGAAGTGCAGGTGGTTTCAGGATGGTGAACACCGAGCTCTGGATTAATGGAGGCTCTGTGCCCCTCCTGTACGGAGCTGGATCGAGTGTGCGTGTTGGTAATTGACCTGTCAGGTTCTCCCGGCCGGCGTATTAGTCTTTCTATTAAAACCTTCTCCAGCATCCGTCCACCTCTTCCCGTCCTCCTCCCTCGATATCCATCCATCCATCTACACTAACGCCTCCAGCCTGATCCTACCTCTCCACACACACATCACCCATCTGTCCGTAACAAGCTGCAGCGTTTAGCTTCAGTCCCAGCGATCTGTATGAGGATAATAGGACTACAGTGATGGCGTCGCTGTGTTTGTGATGCTTCAATAATCTGGTTGAAACAGTTTAACATTGATCTGCAACTCGTGTCACAATCGAGGTTTGACTTTAGTCCTTTTATTTAATTTTGCCGTTTTCAGACGTCAGAAATAGCTTTTATTAATGAACCAATCAGGGATGTTACACATCAGGTGACATCTACATATATCAGCATCGTCCAGGTGACGTTTATTTCTTCACATCCTGCTGATGGTTTTAGTTACTCTGGAGGTCTTTAAGCTACTATTACACCAAACATCTGAGCTTTTAATCATGGTTATCAGGAGTGCTTGTCAGGCCCTGTTTAGTCTCTATAAACAGATCTGCTGTGTGGGTGTGCAGGTCACCCTCAGCCGTGTGCGTGCGTCTGCAGCGTGAGCGTGGAGGGAAACTCGCGACCTTCAGGGTGAAAATTAAAATCACGTTGTTGTTTTTGAAACGGTTGATTTATGGCACGTTTGAAGAGAGCAGCTTTTCCGCCCGCAGCGTCCCCTCCCCTCCTCCTCACTTTACATCCACCCACCTCCTCTACACTGACCTCCCACTGCCCACCCCTGCCTCCCCGCCACCCTCCGACAGCGTTACAAATGAGGCTCCTCGCTCAGGAACCATCCATTCGCCGTCCCACGGGGCGAGAGCTCCGGCTTTTAATTAACCTCACTTCTGCAGAGTTGCACCGCAGAAACAAGAAAGATTTTCAGTTAAGCAGACCTGAGAGACTCTTAGAGGAAAACACGGCACTCGTTTTTGTCCCTCTCAGTTCCCTTCAGCGTAGAAAGAACTCGTCGGCCTGATGGATCCAAATCCACACTTCATCCTCACTCCTGTGCCTCTACATGAGAATTACCTGAAGCTTTTAAAACCAATGTGCATTCAGATTTTTAGGTTTTCTGCTTCGCTGCTGCCGAAAGACAAAAAATGCCAACAGACTCGAGTCACTGACTCGACCCTCCGAGGAGCTCCGATCTCATCCCGCCTGTCACAGCTGTCACCTACCTGTCGGAGCGCTGGACTGACTGGCAGCAGGGGAAGTCCCGCCCATCACGGCGAGGAGGAAGACGAGGGCGGAGATGAAAGTTGCCCTGCAAAGACAAAGACTGTTAATGTTTATTTTTCAACAACCTTCAAAACAAACACAAACAACATGAAACTGCTTCAAACTTGACAAAGAAAATTTTTTTGAGTCATTCTTGTCATCATTTTTCCATAACTCCATCCATGACTTCAACTTTTTAAGTGAGTGAGAAAACCAAAGAAGGCGTTCACGTATGTGTGGTCTGAATATGTCTGAATGTCTTTATGAAATTATTTATTCCACAAAGACTCTTTTGTTACGTTGGGTTAGTGTAGCATCAGGGTTTAGAATTACAGTCCTCCGCACATACAAGGTCTTCTCTTAATGACCTTGTAGTACCATATCACCCTATTAGAGCACTTCGCTCTCGCTCTGCAGGCCTACTTGTTGTTCCTAGAGTATTTAAAAGTAGAATGGGAGGCAGAGCCTTCAGTTTTCAGGCCCCTCTTCTGTGGAACCAGCTTCCAGTTTGGATTCAGGAGACAGACACTATCTCTACTTTCAAGATTAGGCTTCAAACTTTCCTTTTTGCTAAAGCATATAGTTAGGGCTGGACCAGGTGACCCTGAACCCTCCCTTAGTTATGCTGCAATAGACGTAGGCTGCCGGGGATTCCCATGATGCATTGGGTGTTTCTTCCTCACTATGTGTTAACAGACCTCTCTGCACTGAATCATACTTGTTATTAATCTCTGGCTCTAACTCTGTGCTGAAAAGGTCACTGCAGCTGACCTCCCAGCAGTCTACACACCTGTCTGCTGATTAACTTGCACACATGTGTAACTGACAGCTGTATCTGCTCACCTGACCAGCATCCAAAGGTGTGCAGATCGTGGAGGGATATCTGAATGATTCGAGAATGAGTTTGTTTTTTAATTCGCATCCGTTGCCGGGGAAACCTCCGACACACACCGGCTGTTTTACTGGACTACAGCACGAGTCCAGGCTGACCTACCCCACCTCTGTCTGTCTGTGCACGTCCGAGAAATGAGAAATTGTATCTATTTTCATTTCATTTTATTGGTTTATTGTGGGAGTGTGTGTTTGCTCTGCAGCAGCGAGTCATGATTAATTTTTATGGATCAATATGTGCCACCTCCTCCTCCTCCTGCGTGCAGCGCGCTTCAGGACAGGAAAGAGGGTTAAAGGTCACATGCCTCCTTACATAGATGATAAATAAAAGCTAAAGATAGATTTGAAAAACGGAAATCAAATAAAAACTAGACTTCTGCCAAACAACAGGATCTGACTGAGTCAAACTCTAAACACAGGAAATGTCTTCAGCTTTAGTTGTTGTTAATCTGCTTAAATCTGCAGCCTCAGCGAGCCGTTACTATCAGACAGTACTCACATATATTCCTACTTTAACTATACAGCTGAGAAAGCCATGCTTTATCCTAATAATCTATAAAAAGCAGAGTAAAGATTACCCGGTTACTAACAGATAAAATAAAAAAGGAGGCACGGCTCGCAGGGACAGTAAAACTTGCAGCGCCTGAGATTTCACTCTTAAAGGAAGTCACGGTCCCCTGCCCGCACACCTCCACAGGGAGGCTGATGGATGTCTCTGAAAAACGAAACGACCCGAGCTGCAAGCAGGTAACTGCTCATGTCACGCTGTCTGAATAACAGACCGTCTTCATGGTCGCTTAGTAATCCAAACCCGTCGCACTGACAGGAAGAAGCTTTGCAGCTTGTTTGTCTTTCCTTCGTCCACCTGGAACAATTGGAGGAGACTCGGTCAGCTGATCGCAGGTGAGGCAGGTGAGACGTTAATGCGCTTAAATCTGGAAATCTGAAAAGTCACATGATCAACACGAGACGCTGATCACTGAAAACGGTTTTGGGCTGAAATACAGTTGTTGGCACTGAGCCTTCTCAGTTGCCATGGTAATGCATCATCTCTGAGGAGGATGGGCAGCGCATATTTATCCTGCAGCTACAATCCACTTTGCAACCCACCTGCACCCAAGCTCCTCCCTGTTATGGCATTCCTAACTACATGAGCGTGAAAGCTGCTCTCTCCGAGGAGGTCGGGGTGGTGTGCAGTCCCCCTCCACCAAACTTGACACTTGGCACAGTGCAGTCAGACAAGTACTGTTGTCCTGGCAACTGCCAAACCCAGACTCGCCCATCAGATTGCGAGATGGAGAAGCGTGATTGGTCACTCCAGAGAACGCGTCTCCACTGCTCTAGAGTCCAATGGCGACATGCTTTACATCACTGTATCCGACGCTTTGCATTGAGCTTGATGATACAGCCGGTCGCCATGGAAACCTGCTCCACAAAACTCTCTACGCTCTGTTCTTGAGCTAATCTGAAGGTCACGTGAAGTTTGCAGAAGTTTGCAGACAGTGGGTGACCTCTGTGCACGGCGCACCTCAGCATCCGCTGACCGCGCTCTGATTTTACGTGATCTACCGCTTCATAGTTGTGTTGCTGTCCTTCACCATCGATTCCACTTTGCTATAATCCCACTAACAGCTGACTGTGGAATATTTAGTGGCGAGGAATTTTCACGGCTGGACCTGTTGCACAGGTGTCGTCTTATGGAAGTGACTGGAACACCTGAATTCAGTGAGTTGGTTGGAGAGTGGATACTTTTGGAGATGTAGTGCATCATTCAGGAGACGACTGCAGCGCGTTGGGCGTGAGTAAAATAAATAAGGGGTTGTGTTGACCAGCACATCGGCGATAACCGCCGCCGTAGGTCTCAGACTGAGCCTGTCGAAGGCTGTGACGCAAACAGAATCGTGACTCACGTCTTTATCTGCTTCATGCCTCTCATGAACAGAAACCAGCCTCCCAGTATGGAAACCATCACTTTCACTTCAGTTCCCATTAGTCTCATTAGTCGTGTGGTCTGGGAAAACATCCCAAAACTTCCAGTAAGACTTTGTTCTGTTCGACCAACACCTGAAAACCTACAAACGTTCATTCACCTGAGATGTGAGAGGCCACAGATCTCAGCTGTTCCTGTTTGACATTTTAATAACAAACGAACAGCCGAGCCACGGGAAAATGCACCACAGCAGAAAACGAGTAAGAAGGTGAAGAAAGATGGAGAGGCGCTGCAAGAGACAGACGGAGGGACATAAAGAGTCACGGTGGACAATCAGGCAGAACTAGTGGATCCCAGGAGGGACATACAGACCCAGAGCTGCTCACCAACGCCATCCATCACTCACACACACTCTCTCACTCACACACACACACACCTCCTGTGTGTGTTTGCATGAGCGAGCGATACGCTTCATCACAGGTACAGAGATATAACCCCCTCGAGCTTCGCCCCAGAGGATTCTGGGTACTAGATTGCCCATTTTTTAGAGACTGAGTGAGTTAAACAAACACACAAAACAAAACAGCAGCTTCCTCTGAGGAAATCTTCATCACTCCATCTGCACACTTCATTTACAGTTTACTCATCTGCTCGCTTTTATTTCTTTGTTGTTTTTCTTCATTTCTGGGGGGGGGGGGGGTGTTACTGCACTGCCTCATCAGTTCAGTGCTTAGATGTGATGATGATGATGATGAAGAGGCATGTGGGCTGCAGTTATGTTTCTGCTGATCACTGCAGACTCTGACCTGACTGACTATAATCGGATTATCGGGACCAGATCGATGGAGACTGTCCTCCAAACGTCAGACTGACATTTATAAAGTGTCCACTTCCAGCTGCCTTCACATCCGGACAGCTGTGAAACGAACTTCATTATTTTAAGAAGCTCTCTGTCCTTCACGTAAAATTCGGCCCTCATAACATATCAGAATTTGAACTTCCACTCACAGCAGCAGGACAAAGCGTAAATGATTTACTGGAGTTGTACATGTTTTTGAGCGCGGGCAGGTCGGGGCAGGGCACGCACGCCGAACCGAAGAACACATAAACATGATATCAGCTGACGCGCGTTTTCTGATAAAGAAAATCGATCCACGCAGGAATTGTGAGATTTTGAGAATGAAACTCGGCATGCAGGCGCACGGACACCAGCAGAGAGACTCTGCGTCCGGACAGCCCGCTGCGGATCACCGGTGTGCGCGGTGGTACTCTCACTGACGGCGGCTCTCCGTCAGTGAGCCCGCAGAACCAACCCGAGCCTGGTAAAGCACAGCGGCGGGGTCCGTAGAGGAAACAGTACATTTAAAACCAGCAGGCGGTCACTTACATTGGCAGCAGGTCCTCCGGGGGTGAGAGGTGTGAGTCCGGTCGGGGCTGTCAGAACAGCTGACAGAACCAGGAGTGTCCGGGTCCAGTGTGAGGCGCCAGAGTCCTGCGGCTCACTCACTCCCTCACCCTCTGGGAGCAGCGGGGCTCTGGTGATTAACGGCCGCGTGTCAGGGCTCGATCTCGGCTGTAAATCTCCCACAGAGGCCCCGGTGCTCCGGGAACTCCTCCAAAGTGACGCTCGGAGCTGCTCCGGGTAATTAAGCAGCCGCGGTTAACATCACGTGCCGACTAATTAAAGGCGCGGGAGGGTAGAGCGAGTCTTCGAACAGCTGTGGACAGATGCTGACAGATGTTAACAGCTGGACTCGGTCCGCACAAACTTTAAAGAGTCTTAAAAGCGCGTAAAAGGCGCAGCGAGCGACGCAGTGTTTACGTGGAGGAAGTAAAAGTTCCGCGGATTCCGGTCCACGCTCCTCCTCCTCTCTCACTCTGTTGCGACATCGATGCGAGTTATTTCCCAATAACACACACACACACACACACACACACACAGAGCTCCGTGAAGATGCCCCCCCCCCTCCATTAACAGGTCTCTTGTTTGGTGTTAGGATGGATGATCGTTTCTGAAATAACGGCGCTTTATTCATTTCTATCTGTGATGCTTTTTTGAATTCGCTGCGTTTTTCTATTCATGTTTTTATTTCATTCACATTTTTATCAAGATTTGAAACTAGTAAAATATTTACTAGTTTTATTTAAGGAAATCGTCAGAAACTCCAGCTGGGAACCAACAGCAGTCCTGCTTCAGTCTGAAAATGTAATCTGATTACAATGGTTGGACTAAAAGTTGCAGCCTGGTGTGATGTCGCCCCCTGGTGGTGTCTGTCAGCAGTCTGAGCTTTGCAGGCTCACTGACGTTCAAATGTGGTGAAGTACATTTAAAATAAGAGAAAAATAAAACCTGATCAATCCCAATTTTCTGAATCTTTCACAATAAAAGCCTCTCACCCGTTGACTCGATGACGCCAGAGAAAACGCTACCCAGGTATTTCCCAATAAAATTCCCATGTTTCTTCACGGTAACCAACAGCTGTTTTAATTTTAATGGAGTGAGGATGAAAGATTTGATCTAAACTACTGAAATGTGTAAAACTGGTGGAAATTCAGTGGAAAGCTCTGCAGCCGTACTCTTCCTGAAGGCGTTAAAGGAAATGAAACTCATACAGCCCACCTTTACAGCACTGACATGGAGGACCAGCCAGTTCATTTTTGGATCAATAAATAATCAATAAAGGTGTGACTGATCAGATCAGACTAAACCTGAAGTTTCTGATCCAGCTTCACCTTAAAATTCCTCCTACAGCTTCACAATAAAAGCCTCCTTGTAATTTCACAGTAAAAGCCTATTAAACCCTATACAGCAAGTCACATAGATCAGGGGTCCCCAATCCCAGGCCTCGAGGGCCGGTGTCCTGCAGGTTTTAAATCTCACCCTGGTCAACACACCTGAATCACATGATTAGTTCATCATCAGGCCTCTGGAGAACTTCAGGACATGTTGAGGAGCTAATTTCGCCATTTAATTCAGCTGTGATGGATCAAGGACACATCTAAACCCTGCAGGGACACCGGCCCTCGTGGACTGGGACTGGGGACCCCCGACATAGATGTTTTACATTAAAAGTCTCCAAGCTGCTGCTTCACAATAAAAGCCTCTCATCTGTAGATGAGACAGTAGAGATCCCCAGGCTGCTTCAAAGTAAAACCCCTTTACCTACTTCCCCGCGAAGAACCATCGTGGCTCCACAATAAAAGCCTACCGTTTACAAAGAAAAAAAAACTCACGAAGTTCCTTCAAAGTAAAAGCACTAAAACGGCTTTACAGTAAAAGTCCATCAGTTTAATTTTGAGTTTACCTTTTCAAGTTCACTTGTTAAAATAAAAGCCCTTGCATTAGTTCTCCAACATCTTCAAAGTTAAAGCCCTCCCCATCTTCTTTATAATAAAAGCCCTACAGCTGTTTTACATTAAAATCCAAAAGATTACATTAAAAGCAGGAAGTCACACAAACACTTCACAATTAAAGTCTTGAAACACATTTGAGCAGTAAAAGCCTCCACAGTAAGAATCCTAAGCTTTGCAAGAAAATCACCAAATCGATTACAATAAGTCACAACGATGTTTCAAAGTAAAAGCTTAAAAGTCTATGGTTTGCTTCACAATGAAAGCTTCACACAAAATAAAAGTCTTGAAGCTGGGTCAGGGCACTACTGCTCCTTCACAATAAAAGTCTCTCAGTACACACAAAATAAAAGCACAAAGATGCTTGAAATTAAAAGCAAACAAGTCCTCCTATGACTTCACAATAAAAGCCCACCAACAGTTTCACAATAAAGGTCACAAAGCTCCTTCAAATTAAAAGACTTAAAGTGGCAATTAAAACTCAACAAAATTCCTTTACTTGCTTCACAATAAAAGTCCCCTAGTAACTTCACAGTAAAAGCCTCTGAGCATTTTTACAGTAAACTGTTTCAAAATAAGAGCTCAGAGACAAAATAAAATGCTAAAGCTGCTTCGTAGTAAAACTCTCACAGCTAACTGTGTGACCAGATTTAGAAATGAAACTCTCGGAGTCGCTTCAAACCGTGTGAATTGGTTTGTAATTAGATGCTTCACAATAAAAGTCATTTCTTTCAAAATAAAACCTGCCACCTGCTTAACCACGAGATGCTGTTGGATCCCAGAGGTCAGGCTGACGGTGTTTCCTCCTTGTTGCTGTGATGTCGGCTGATGGTCGTGTTTTTGTGTCTCTCCTTGTTAAAGTTGGATGAAGCCGCCTGCGAGGTCGTCGCCCGTAAAGTGGAAACCAGCCGCTGAGTGCCTGGATGAGCTTTTAGACCATCTCGGGAATAACTGAGAGCTTTTTAGTGGGAAACCACAAAAACACCTGAGTGTTTCCTGCCGCGGCTGCTTCAGAGATCCCAACGTGACATACACGAGCTTTATTTGTGGCCTAAAGTCTGAATCTGTGCGTTTTGTGTTTATGCAGCAGGACCGAAGTCATTCGAATACAAATCCTCGGACTTACAGGAGATTTGATGACAGATAAACGAGGCCCTTTATCACCATGAAGCAAGTCTGCTGAAGTTACAACTTCAAATAAAAATGAGCGATATCTGTGCTACTCTGACCTTTTCTCAATATTGTTTTAAACGATTCTTTCATTTTCTTTACACATTAAAATCACAAACTCACTAATCTCAAATATTTTGGGACAGACTAACGAACTAACGTGCTTATGGACTGAACAGCTGAACGTACAGAAATCCTGTTTTAAGCAGGCGCTGCTGAAACGTCTTTAGGCAGCTGTTGTTGTGAAATGTTGTTAGTTAAAAATAAAAGTGAATTGAACTGAAACAGTGGCCAGAGCATGAGGATTCATTTCAGATTAAAACACAGAGGCCGACTTTGTTGCTTATTGTGTTTCCAGGGTCTGTGTGCAGTGGATATCCTTAAATGGTCATGTCTACACAGAAGCCCCGCCCTTACGCCCTTGAAACCTCCTTTATGTGAGGAGCAACCAATCAGAAGAAAGTTGCCCTGAAGGATGGGCTGTCCAAAGGGCCAGGATAAGATAAAGAAGGATTATTTTGTGACTCATGCAAAGCAGCTGAGAATGAGCAGAGCAGATTAACATGTACACAGACAAACAAGTTCATCGTCAGGAGTAAAAAACACAGACAGACACTGATGCTCTTATATGTTTTTTTATTTTTCAGTACTCTTTTTTCATCCTGCTGCGTATTTGCGATGATTTTCTTCTAATATATGATGCGTTTTTATATGGAGGTGCGTCCGAAAAGGTGCAAACATCAGCAAACACAAAGAAAGAGCAAGAGATTTTAGGTTCGACAAACACGTTGCAACTCGGTGACGTTCACCCTCCTCCTGGGCCTGCGTCGCTTCGTAATGACATCATCATTTTGTGATACGACAGTGCCCCCTACAGGTTCAACATCTCACTGTTTTTGAGTAAAAAAACTGAGCGTCTCAGTTTTTATAAGCAGGAAACTTTAAAACTGCCATCGTTTAATTTCTAGAGAGCTCAGAGTCGAACCCTGAACGCTTTAAAACACAGACTTTTGTCTTTTCTACACTTTCTGCTTCTCATGAACCGGTTTACAAACTCATGCTGCCTTCAGGTGACGCAGATTACCATCGATGCGAGCCTTATCAACGATGGTTCAATGTTCCCGCTCTGATTTTGTGCTTGTGAAATAAAGGATTTGAAACCCTGCACTTATTTTTTGCTAACTTGAGAAGACTCGAGTTAAAGTATTTGAGAATGTCTCAGTAAAATGACAACAGGCAGCACGGAGACGAAAGAAACACTGTGGACGTTTAAAGCAGCGAACGAACGCACACATCTGGTTTTTCTTACACTTTAAGACATTCTCAAATATTTGATACGCAACTAAAATCTTTTCTTCGCAGGCGTTCGTGTGAGTTTGTGAAAGGTGACAAATGTCATCTGGCGTCACATGTAAATAAATCAAAACAACATTTTTATTTACTTTAACATATAAAAGTTAAATTATATGGTTAACAACAGTAGAAATTATTTTATCTATGAAAGTTATTACATTTATTACTAAGTTGTTGCTGATTTTTTTTCCCTCTATGTTGAATTTATTTCCTTTTTTTTCTGCTTTTGTTTCATTGCTGTCGTGTGCTAGCGTGCTATACGAGCTCAAATGTGAGCGCCATTTGTAGTTACTTCATGTTTGCATTTGAGATCATTTTTTTGATGCATATTCTGAAATAATGTATATTTTCATCATTTTAGTTTATTTTGAAAAGTCTCAACAGGATCTTGAGCTTTATTGTGAAAGATTTATGTGAAAAATAATCAAGTGGACGGTTTTTTGCTAACAAACCGACGCGTAAAACAGTCGCACGTCCGTCCGTAGTGTGGTTATTTTAAATATAAGACAAAGAGAGAACTATAAGAAGAAAGTAAGATGGCCACGACATCAACATTTAATTTCTATCTAGATTTTAGATTTATTTAGATAATAAACTGAGATTTATGACATATGTTTTGGTTATGTGACTGGCACTTTGCTTCCTCCGTACAAAAGGGCTCTCACATGATTTTTGAGGCGAACTTATCTCGTAACTTGAAGGCAGTTAGATTGAAACTGGTTCTGGGTCTCCTGCTGAGCCTGAAGCAGAGGATGTGGTAGAAAAGACACCCGGTACAACATTTCTGTCGAGTGGTTTGGTTGTGTTGACGCTTACAGAAACATTAAGAGGAGAGCGTTCGTGCCGAGCCGCTCGTGTTCCAGTCCTCGCGGTCCGACCCAGAACCCCAAACTGGAAGACATTCTCAGAGGCAGCGCAGCAGACTGTGACTGGTCCATTCATTTCCACCCTTCAGTCCATTTATCCATTTACAACCTCACCAACCACGCCCCGCTTGACCCCGCCTCCTTTTACCCTCCACTTCCACCGATCAGAGTGTTTTTAAGTGTCATCTCTGCAGCTTGGTGTCGGCCGACGGGAGGTGACGAGTTTCCCAAAAACAAACACATCAAAGTTCAAACTCTCGTTCATCTGCAGGCCGAGCTCCTCGTTTGGTGTCCAACTCCAGTCCTCCAGAGCTACCTGCAGCTTTTAGACGCATCCTTGTTCTGACACACCTGAATCAAATGAATGGTTCGTTATTAGGCCTTTGCCAAACTTGATGTCTGCTGAAGAGGGAATCGAACCTTTTGATTCAGCTGTGTTGGAGTAGGGATGCATCTAAAAGCTGCGGACAGCAGCTCTGGAGGACTACAGCTGGACACCCCTGGGTTAAGGGACTTTTATGTAACAAACGTGCAGAACGTCATCAGCAGTTGTTGTTTTAACTGTTTTAAAATGTGACCGTTCTTTAAACCTTTGCTCTGTTTTTATCCCTACGCTCTTTTCGCCAACAGACGTTACTCTCTTACTTGGCACATAAGGTGTTTTTAGTAACTTACTTAAATACGGCTACACTGACTTGCTGCTCCTTATGGTACAAACTGGCCCAGCCTAGTTCTAAAATGAGCAGCTGCTTATTCAGGTTCTGAGAGCTTCCTGTTAATCAGCAACAGAATCAGGATCAGAAGAACAGCCGGGACTGTTTTGGGGACTTGGTCCAATCTAGATGTGGAACCAGGGACAGTACAGTGGAGGGACATTTCAGCCTGAGCAGAGGTTTTCCATCTCTGATCTTTATGACTCAAAAATATCTTTACAAATGATTTTATGATGACAGAAGTTTCTCAGGATTGTTCTGAGCCAGCGTGACGACAGAGGCTGAACTTGTGGAACCACAGTATGAGCTGCAGAGACAGGATCGCAGCACGAATGGCACTAACGACTTTCCATACATGCTGCAGTCCTGGTGATTTTCTCCCGCTGAGAACGGTGAAGGCAGTGATAGAACGTGTGCAGGAGGAAGGACGCGTTTGATGGAGACTTGTTTCATTTTTTTCCCGGTTTTCTTTTTGGGAAACTCGGCTGGTAACATCGGAGAGAAGTAAAGGGTCTGAGTGAGAGAAGAAGGAAAGTCTTAGAGGTTGGAGAGGGCAGTGCAGCGACTCAGGCTGAACGTCTAAACTTTACTCTCTGGAAAGGAAAAGATCTCGCCGTCACAGAGCAGTGCAAGGAAGAAACGTACTCGGGGTGGACGCAATAAAGGGAGCTTTCAATCCTGAGCATCCACCCAGGGAGCTGCACGTCTGCTCTTCCTTAAACTCTTGACTTTTATTTTGAAAGATGACAGGAAATCTTTTCCTTTCAGCTGTGTGAAGTTCAGACGAGGTTGGAGTGAAACAGTTTTCAGGGCAGTGCTCTTTGTCTAAACAAAGCGGGGCAGTGTCAGAAACGCTCCAAAGCCCCCCATCGGCCGACACCTGAATGCATCACGGTGGAGGGAGTGAAAGTGGGAGCGTCGGGCGTTTTATCCAAACACATTCACATCCACGACATAAAAACCTGTTCTGGAATCTTTTGATTCACTAATCAATAACCGACCACTTCATCTTTTCCTTGAAGTTAAATTTAAAATTCAAATTTTCTTTTCTTGAACCGCTGCACACATCGTGCCAATTCAACATAAACAAATGGACCAATCAGAGCTCAGTGTGCCCGTCCTCATCAAAACCAAACACACAGTCGTGTTAATAACAGACAAAGTGAGCGCATGCTGTGGCGTTTTAACCCGTTAAATCCTGATCACGCAGAGCTCCAACACGCCTGCACAGGGCAGGTCGCGGTCGGCTCGTCGTTCAGCTTCAGTCCTGTTCAGACCGGATCAGAGTTACACAACTCGGCTGTTAGTGTCTCAATAAATCATTTAAACCTCCCCATGTCTGCGGGGGCGTCGCACAGAAAGTACATCATGCAATATTTCTTGTAACGCCGCAAAACCCAAAATCTTGTCATGTGATCAGAGCCTGAACGCAGCACAGAGAGACTGAGCTGCGATCAGTTTTTTATGACATTATTGGTGGACTTCACAGTCCTGCTGATCTCTTTTTAAAACCAGCAGCTTTCAGACCAACCTCAAACTCCCCACAGTCAGAGTTACACCTCCACCTGTGCTCACGGCTCTTTGACCTTTCCTGCCCCGGGTTGTGTCTCACAGGCTGCAGGCCTCTAACAGTAACTCACACCAGCCGTGTTTTGGAGAGCAGACTGGTTATAAAGGATAGCTGTAGCTACCAGGACGTCACTCGCTGTAAAATACAAATAAAATTCCAGAATTTCAGTCGCCAAAACTGGAGCTCAGACTTCTTAGGCGGAGGAAATTATCTCTAACAGTGTTTTTTACCAGGCTGTATATTTCTACTGTAAAGCTGTTCATTTTAACATACCAGTCTATGGGGACTGGCTCACCGCTGAAAGTTGCTGCTTGATTTTGGGCTCCTGCCGTCCTTCATTTATTACTTTCTGTGCAATGGAAAAGAATTAGCACTATGCTAAGCTGCACATTTCTGGCATGTTTGCACAGTTCATGGTTACTACAGATCGGTTACTACTACAGTGGGTGTGCTCGCTATAATCTGACAGCACACTGACTGTATAGTTTATACCAAGAAGCACCCAGGGTTGTTTCTGCCCTACGTTTCCCCTGAAATGATTAATTGATTATGTTTTAGGATATTCAAAATCCCCCCATCGTCAACTATTTGTTCATGGAAAATATTTGGGAGTACACCATCTATACTACAGTCTGTTCCAACCGTAAACTGGGCTTGTATTTGACCTATAAACAGCTGCAGGTGCTTTTACAAGCCTCTTGGCAACCCACCTCCACCCCAGCTCTTCTGGGGTGTATCATATCTGATGTCTCAGATGCATAGTGACAAATATAAACTCCTCTGCGGATGTAACAGCCGTTAACACAGCCTGAGACGAAGCCTGCAGACAACACTCAGGGCTGAAAGGTCAAAGCCTTTCTCTGAGCCTCGCACAAACCTTTTAGAACTCGATCCTTCACGTTTGGATGCGTTTAAAGAAGTTTCGTCGGTTTTCGTCAACGTGAAGCGAAAGCAGGAACTCGATCTACAAACTGCTGAGTGATTTTAAAAAGCAGGAATGTGGAGTTCACGTGGACACCACCTGCAGCGACCACACAAACCGGCACGCTGTTCTGATCCTCTCAGGCGTACAGTCACCCGGTCGCCCGACTGACCTCCGTCACAGGAAGCGGTCCGATCGGCACAGAGCCGTCTTCTTTCCTTCAGTCGCCAGTGTCTGCAACAAAAACCCACAAAGGCTCCCACCCCGAAAACACAACGTAACGCACGTAAAGATGTGGCAGCTGAAGAAGACGAAACAGAAAAGGTCTTCCTTCCAACCGGACAGAACATCACGCAGAAGAAGAAGCGCGGCGTGTCAAAAGTGCGAAAGTCTTTGCATTCATTAAGAAATGAAAGGAAGTGAAGTTTCTACATGGCTTAAAGCTTCGGAGTTCTCAGCGCTCGCTCGACTCGCAAAAACATTTTGTCGTCGTTGTGACAGAAATGATGATGATGATTACAATGTGGCGATGAAGAGTAGGTGGGCTAGCCTCTCGGCGCCATTTCAGCAGGGCTCTTTGCATAAAATGTAAATCATCATCATCAACGTCTTGATTTTTTTTCCATTTCCAAACAGGCCCCTCCCCCTCGCCCTCCCCCATTTGATTTAAAATATTTCATAACGAGCACGAAGACCCCACCGCCCCCCCTCCCCTTTTTTTAAGCTTCTTTTTTTCTTTGTTTTCGCCGTCGTTGTTATGGCGGTTGTTGTCGTCGTCGTCGGTGTGGTTGTAGTTGTTGTTGTTGCTGAACAGAGGGAGTGTTAAAATGGGAGTTCTCCTCCTCCTCCTCCACCTTCGCCTCGTCTTCCTCCTGCGGGTGGCGCTGCAGGCTACGACGCCTCTCGTTCTGTGGAGGACTCCGCTGCCCGCTGCTCCCTCTCCAGGCTCCTCGCCCGCTCCTCGCTGTTCATCGTCGGGCTCCTCGAGGACTTCAGCAGCTTCTCCTCGAGCTCGTGCAGCGACGGCTCCTTATACATGCAGACTACAGGGGGGAGGGCGGGGGGAGGACGGGGGAGAAAGACAGTGAGTCATTAAAGCATCACGCCACCACCAACTCTCGAATTTACACATAAAATAAACTGAAAGACATCCAGACGTAAATTCAGATGTCAGAGTTCAACCTGTGATGCTGCATTCAGTGACATAATCATAACTAACAGGTGTGCAGTTTGTGCCAGCGTGGACGAGGACACACCTGAACCTTTATGCAAAGTATAAAAACAAAGCTATTAAAACTAGCAGCTACTTCGAGGTCTATGTGCTGACGTTAAATAACAGAAAAGAAGAAGAACGAATCAGAAATGAGGAGGTAAAAGAAGACATCAGTGAGTTAACGAGGGGGGAGAAGGAAGAAGGGGAGAGGAGGAGGCTGAAGGACACAGAGGAAGAGGAGAAGATTGACAGAAGGACGAGAGGAAGGTGATAGTTGACAGATGTATAGTTGATGGATATTTTTAAATGAAGATGAGGGATGAGAGGGGAGGGGCAGAGCAGCTGAAAGCAGAGACGGAGCTTCGTGTTTCCAGTTAAACCTCCATCTGTGATATTAGAGCTTCACCTTGTCCTCACACTCTGAGTTCTGGCTGGACGACCTTGGCTCCTGGCTCACCTCTGAGCTCTCCACGCCTTCCTCAAACTCTCTCGTTTGCTCCCAGGATCTACGAGCACAGCAGCTGAGCTACAACGGCTCCTACAAACCGACAGCACAACCTCCCAGTCTCACAGTCAGCTGCCGTTTTACTGGTTGTATCGTCAAACAGGACTAAAAATATCACATTAAAAGGCTTCGCTATTCTTTCAATTTATGTAATTCTGGTTCAAGTTCACCAGGAAATACGAGTCTCGGCTGCTTTACTGTTAAGAGGGTCAGTGTTTACGTAGGCTTTACTCGGCCAACGGTTCACCTGAAGTAGGTCAGAATGTGAGGCTGAGGATTTTGAGATATGACGTTCAGAAACACGTTTTCCTGCCTCTGTGTTTTAATATCAGGACGTTTCCAGCAGAATGTAGATGTCAGTGTTTCAGTGTTAAGCACCTACATTTACAAAATCACCTCTAAATGCAAAACCTCAAAGCCCATTTCACTTATTGAACTCATCTTCTACTACGATAAACTACAGACATGTGGAGAACCGTCGATTTCAAAGTACAAAAATCCCAAACTGGGAGAAAAAGCTGACTTTTCTACTTCTTCTCTCATGTTTGCGCTTAAAAAACATTTTGTTGTAAAAATACAGAGTGTGGAGTTTAGCTCAGAGCGGGAGGCGAGGTTACACTTCCCTCTAAACACAACTTGTGTGTCTTTCACTGACGCGGAGCAGAGGAAGCTGAAGATATCAGCTGCATGTGCACACAGAAGAACAATGTGAAATAGTTTTAACATTAGCTTATTAAAAGTTTTGAAATATGATGACTTGTTGGTTAAATGAAATGGAACTGTTGGACTGACGTCATCACAGACCTGCAAAATCAGTCATGAACTGTAAGGATAAATATTCACTCTGGGACAACAGAAAACAAGCGTGCCTTGAACTCCAGGACGGTTCCCCGAGGACCTCAACAATACTGCAGACCCACAAACCTTCTTTACAGATAAAGAAAATCGACGGTGGCGTTACTAATTCACACTTCGTCCTCGTGTTTTGTCTTTCTGTCTGACCCGTGAGACACGAAAGCATCGCCACCACCAACATCTGTGTCCACAGCTGGTCTCACCTTCGATGGGTCTGGGGACAAAGTGTGAGCACGGTTTGGTTTTCTTCACTCGGTTTCCCTTCATGATGATTCCTTCCTTATTGAGGCCCAGGAACCAAGCCCGGCCCGACTCGTGCTGCCGATACATGGTGGACGAGTAGATGACGTAGTAGTTTTCAAAGACCGACTCCTTGAACTTGCACTCTGGTGTGAACACATCCTGATACACAAACACACAGAAAACATTTCAAGTGTAATCAGCAGAGAGATCATTTTGTAGTTTTCCTTACACGACCGCCTGCTTCACATCTCTGTGCGTCCACATGTTTGATTGCACGACTCGACTGCTTTTATCTGAGTTTTATTTTGAAGTTTAAACTTGGGGCTTTTATTTTGAAATGAACAGCGTCGAGTGCTGACCAGCAGCCTTTTAGCGTCACGGTTCAGTTTGTGCTCAAAGCTTTTGTCATCATTTTACTTCCATATGAATCTGCCTGCCTGGTGTGACAGGACAGGAAACGGTCACTACATGCTGATACTTCACAGAAACACGGCAGGATGTGATAGGACACAACACGCGAAGCAGCCAATGAGCTGCGACCAATACGAAACACCTCGAAGGTGATCGATCACATTACACGCACACGATAGCGTCAGCAGCACTGCAGCGCAGCGTCACATGTAACAGGACATGAGAGTCTTACAGAAGCTGGGTCTTAATTCTCAGCCTGAGGTTCACACTGAGCACAGGAACTGTTCACTGCTGCAGTCTTACAACATTTTAATTAAACAAAAGGAATCTGAACTGTAAGAACTTCAATAATCCATAAAACATAAATGGGAAAAGAAGCTCAGTGCAAAGCAGCTGAAGAATAAAACTCGACATTATTTTGAAAGCTTCAAAAAGCTTTTAAGTTGAAATATTAATGTAAGTCTTGTTC
Organism: Aulonocara sp. 'chitande type north' Nkhata Bay; assembly: GCF_057382095.1. Taxonomy (NCBI): domain Eukaryota; kingdom Metazoa; phylum Chordata; class Actinopteri; order Cichliformes; family Cichlidae; genus Aulonocara; species Aulonocara sp. 'chitande type north' Nkhata Bay. The sequence goes on along the minus strand of NC_141357.1, from coordinate 39,032,079 downwards.
GTGCACTTTATCCTTCACGGATCAGGAAGCTGTGGTGGACACCAAACGTGACTGCTGGGCCGTTTAAAGTCCCAGTTTAGCACCTCCCTCCAGGTATAACAGGTGTGTGTGTGTGTGTGCACCCTCTGGATATAACAGGTGGTCAGGTGAGCCAATCAGAGCAGAACAACCCCCCCTAGCCTAGAGCCAGAGCCGGCGTTCAGTTACCTCAATTCTGTGATCACTTAATAAATAAAAAGCAGTTTTGGTCAGCAGGTGTGGACTGCAGGCTCCTGGAGAAGCTTAGAGGCTGTTTTTATTTGTAATCTGTTGCCGATTATGTTTATGTGTCGCTGTGCTTCCTCTCCCAGCCTTTTGCTGCCCTGCTCCGACCTTTGAGACGCGTTCCTGTCATAAACTTTGTATTGATGTAAAAACTTTGCTCACCGTGAGATGTCACAGATGCTAATTACAAATCTGTCTCTGAGTGTTTAAAATGATTCACGAGTGACTGAGAATCTGATAAGAATCACGCTGAAGTCACTACTACACTTAATAAAACCCAACACAAACACAGCAACAGATAAAGAGGAAAAAGGAGCCACGAGGAAGGAAAGACGGGACTTCAAATGGAGCGTGACGATGATGTCGAGGAGGAAGAGGAAACAGAATAAATGATGAAAAGCGTATTTTTTCCTCCCAGCACGCAGCCTGCATCTCATATCAAGACGTGATGGTTTCAGTAAACAGTGTCGAGACGCTCGGGCCTCCCAGCACAACTTTACTTGCAGCTGTCTCACCGCTCATGCTGTAATGCTCTTACATAACTGCAGAGCAAGAGGAGGAGCTGCTGTACTCTTCATCTGAAGCTACACCTGAGAGAACATGAGTTTATATTTTATGGAGCCGAACCAAATCCTCACTTTACCTCCTAAAAAAAACAGGGCTGCCTCTTCCATCCTGGATTTATTCGGCATGTGGTTGAAGGGCTGAGAGATGGGATGGAGTCATGTGATCTCCCCGCTCTCGATGGGAAGCATTTACATTTCAAAGCATTGAGCAGTCAGGACCGACTGGTGAGATGGGATCAGGCCAATTTGTGATTAATTAATAATTAATTAATGATTAAGATTCATGAAGAGGACCATCGAGCTAACAAGTGCAGAAACATTTACTAACAGCTGCACTTCCATATATGGCATCAAACCACGAAGCAGAACTGAAGCGCAGCTGCAAAGTGGCAGCAAGGTTTCATCACATACCCGCCACGAAGGCGGGCTCGTGTTACACTGACTCAAACTACCACACAGTCAGCGTCCGCGGCTTCAAATCGCAGTGGCGGCGAGACATCTGTGATTGACAGGCAGCAGCAGCCAATAGGAGCGCTGCAGAACAGGTAGTTCATGGTCGCTCCTCAGAATTACATCTTCCCCACAGCGCCGACCAACAATCGCAGCTAACAGCTAGCTTCTTCGGGCGCGCTGCGAGCTCATATTTAGTTTTTGTGTCTAACACGCCTGAGAAAGCTTCCTCACATCGTCGCCGTTATCCTCCTCTTCCTCCACCACTCTGCCTCCATCCTGATGCTGCGCACAGAGAGGCGCATTTTAAAGTTTTATGCACGTGTTGTGAATTATGGATGTTAGATGGACTCGCTGAGCAGCAGTACAGCTGTAGATGTCCTCGGTCTGATCAGGGCTGTCCTCCTAACTACTTCCATTGTTCATCATCAATTAATTATTACACACGCTGTCTAAAAGTGGAACTTTTGTACCGTAATGTCACCGAGTTTGCATCTGAACACGAGCTGGAACAGAAAAAACAAACGCAGGATCTCTTTGCAGGGGAAGAACTGGATCGGTCAGATAATGAAATAAGATCTGAAATCAGATCTTGTGGGGATTAAAACTGAGAGAAGTGTTTTCACTTCAGTGAGAAACTTTATCTCAGTGTCACCCTTGAGCAAAGCAGTGACACCTGATTACCTCACAAACAGTAGTTGACTATCAGTGTTTTCAGCAACGAGACGTTTTAATAGTTAAAATGATTGTTGGGGACACGTCAGGAGCTCCTGGCTTTACCTGCTCCAAACCTTTAACGAAACAAGCTCAAGAAGGACATGAGGATGAGGCAGATGTTCTTACAGATGTGTAGAGGAATCCCTCGGCGTTCATGGCCACGTACAGCGCGGCCTTCACTCCCTGGATGGCCACGACCCTCAAACCTACTGGGATCAGGTTAAACAGAGCTGGAGGGCGAGAGACATAGACAGAGAGAGAGAGTTAGGTAGTGAGAGGCAGAAGTAGATTAATACAAAACGTCACAGAGAGCACAGAAGACGGACGGAGCTACCAGGAAGTCTGCCGCAGTTAGCGAGCTCTTATTGTGAAACCTCGAGTTGAGTCATTTGGCGTTTTGAAAGCAGATGTGACGATCGAGCGGCGGAGATGAACGAGGAACTAAGATACTGCACTAAACTCCCCTCTTAACGACCATGATTTCAAACGTTGATGACCTGGCTCTCTTCCTCTCCTTACTCCTGCAGGTTTCTTCCTGTTAAAAGGGAGCTTTTCCTTCCCACTGTCGCCAAAGTGCTTCCTCATAGGAGGTCATATGATTGTTGGGTTTTCCTCTGTATGTATTGTAGGGTTTACATTACAGTATGAAGCACCTTGAGGAGACTGTTGTGTAAATAAAACTCAATTCGAGACCTCCCAGAATATTTTTGTTCTATGAATATGTGCACGTATATATCAGACGGAGCAGAAACGTTTAACACTGCAGGATGATGTGAAAATGGTGATTGCTGGAATAATTCATCAATGGTGGGTTAGCCACGAGGCCCCAGCGTCTCAGCCAGGCGGAGGTTGAGACCCGGACTCTGGACCGCTGCAGCAGCTCCATTCTTTCCTTTTTCAGCTGTTACATGCTAGCATGCTAACAGAGGCCTGTAGAGTCTCCTGGGGGGAATTTGCTGGGACATCCACTCCTGAGATGATGTCTTGAGTGTTTTCCACGTGTGGATACCGTCCTCCGCTGTGGAATAACGGACTTGAGATTCTTTGGCGATGGCCTTATCCCTGCGTGACCGATGGACATCAACTGATGCTTCTTTAAGCTCGTTGCTGATGCCTTTCCTCCTCTGCATTGTGTTAACACACAAACCTGCAAACTACAGAAACGTCTGCTTCTATCTGTTCTCACATTTGCAGTAAAAAGTGTCAGAAATGAAAATGTCATGAAGAGTCGCACAGAGCAGGTTTAAATTAATAAACCAGCAGTGATTCCTCCATCTCTGCTTTAAATCTTCTGCACCTGTGTAAATCAGACCCACTCAGCATTAAAAAATCCCATTACACCTCCTCAAACTGTGAATTCTTGTGCTTTTAGTCGATCTGTAACGGTGGTTAAAACCCGGCTCAGCCTGCTGATGTGCTTCCAGCTGATAAAGCGAGAGAAAAAGACTGAATAAAAGCAGAGAGAGAGCGAGAGGGGGGGTGATAGAGGGACGCAGTGATGAGAGGTGATTTAATCCTCGGGGACAGAGAGCTGCAGTGTGGGTGAGGATGAGGAGTAGGAGGAGGTGGAGGAGGAAGAGGCCTGTGGCAATGGCTGTGGTTAATCCTCCTTTATTTAACTCAGAGATGATCAGAGAGAAAGCGAGAGGGGGAGAGAGGGGAATCCAAAACATCTCCTCCTCCTCTTCTTGTCCTGTTTTTGCTTCTTTTTTCCAAACCAAAAGAATTTACAGGAAGCAGCAGAGGCTGTAATCCTGAGCTCATCCAGCCGAGAAACAAAGACCTGCAGCGGGAACGTGACCGAGTATCGACGATCAGAAGCTGCCTTCAGACTGCTCCACCTCGGATCACTCTGTTACAGACGCCAGATGCAGCTTCAGCTCTGTTTTCTGACGCAACCCCAAACGGGATTTGTGGAATCGAACCAACGACCTTTTGCTTGCCAAGTGAATGTGTTAAACATGACAACGTTGTAGGGGAGGTGCCTTTAGTGAGGGGAGGGTGGAGTGTGAGAGCGACAGATGGATTGGGGCGGAGTGACATCCCTACACTCACCTGTGGGGAGTGACTGAAAGAGCTGCAGGTGTAAGCTGTGGAAATGCATTTCCTTTGAAGCGCACTTAGTGACGGGGCTCAGAGCAGATCTGCTGGTCCTCCACATCGAATAGGCAAGACCGACCGGGAGGAGGACCGGGCAGACCCAGGACTCACTGGAGAGATTATATCTCAGCTGGCTGGGATCAAATCCCCCCGGATGAGCTGGAGGAGCTGGCTGGGGCAAAGGGGGTCCGGACTTCTCTGGTTAGACTTCATGACCCAAACCCAGGGAAGCAGCAGAAGATTGTTGGATTATGTTTATGTTCTGATTTAATGAGCTGTTGTGTTTGAGATCCTTCTTCTGTGTAATGTTTCACCTTTCTGAGCTGTTCTCTTGTTTGACATCGGATGATCCACGGTGCTTTTACACTTTGGCTGTGGCTCTTTCCATAAAAGTTGGAGGTAGCGACCACGACATCACACAGTAGTGAGTGTGAAACAACATGCTCACTGAACCCTTCATAAAACCGACTCCTAACACCAAACTTTAGAAAATGACCTCATCTTTTTATTTAGCTTGACCCAAAACGAGCCCATAAACCCTCAGGATCGCCCCCTGGAGGCCATTAAAAAGAGTACAGGTGTGAGGCATATTCTCTTCACTCTTCAGACAGAGAAGCCACGCCCATTTTTTATGTAGCGTGCGGTCTAGACCAGGGCTGCCCAATCCCAGTCCTCGAGAGCTACTATCCTGCAGCTTTTAGATGCATCCCTACTCCAACACAGCTGAATCAAATGGTTTGATTACCTCTTCAGCATGCCATCGTGTTTGGCAAAGGCCTGATAACAAGCCATTCATTTGATTCGGGTGTGTTGGAACAAGGATGCATCTAAAAGCTGCAGGACGGTAGCTCTCGAGGACCGGGATTGGGCACCCCTGGTCTAGACAAATACAGTTTTAATGTGGGACTCACTGTAGTCGCTGTTCTCGTCCTTGGTGCCGCTGATGGCTCCTTCGGGCTGCATCTGCAGGAAGAAGCCCTGCTCGCTGAAGAGGCGCGTCACGATGCCCTTCAGCTGCGGCTCTGAAACACAAAGACCGATGTGAGGTTCAGCACACACACACACGCACACTGTACCTGACAGCAGGTTGTCAGGTAGCATTGCTGAGTTTATCTCACTCATGTAAGCGTTTCTTCTTCTTCTCTACTTTCACATTTGAGAAGAAGAAGAAGAAGAAGAAACAAGCGTACATCCCAACATTTCCCGTCCAGCGTTCCTCACACAGACTCGACCGCAGAGAACTGTCACACCTGTGCAGTCAGCTTGCAAATCACGCTAGCTAGCATTAGCTGATAAATCCGCAGTTCACCCTTTGCTTGCATAAGACATATAACACTAACAGTGTGTCAGCCACTAGTTTAAGAACATGTTTAAACATGACCATCGGAAACCCTCCAATCTGTGTGGAGAGAGTCAGGAAGTTCCTGAAGCCCCAAATCAGTGACCTTTGCCCTCAGAGTTAGCAGATGGCTGCTGATGGGTTTCCAGCCTGGGCCACGTGAAGCTTAAGGGCACACAAACACACATGGTTCAAACCCCAGGGTGTCACATGTGCCCCAGAGACAAACCCTGAGGCCACGGCTCAGCACGCGAGTCCCTCCTGCTTGACTTTAACACCGAGCTGAAGGTCTGAGGACGTAAACACGGTAGAAGCTGAGCAGACGAAGTGATGCTCCAGATGACAATGTGGGCCAGAAGGACTCATCTCTGGCAGAAATAGACCAAAAAGACAGCGAGGCTAATGTGGAGCAGGCCGCTGTGCTACTTAAGGACCGAAGACACACATACGTGTCCGGAAACGACAACAAGGTAAATCTTCACCTTTTAACAGAGCAGACGTGAGTGTGAGTGTGGAGGAGCTGACACACAGCAGGACCAACCGGCCCTGCAAAACACAACGACCTAAACAAAGACCTTTAGTGGCTGCTGCTCATTAAAGTCGTTTGGTTTTACTCTGATTACCCGTCAAACAGCTCACATGTATAAATCTACACTTCCTACATTTCATGCAGTCACAGTATTACAGGCCTTGTTTCACAGAGAGGAAGTGGATGCAAACAGCTTCCTGCTTTAAACGGATCATTTTCACATTGTTTGACGACAGCATCACTGACCCACTGCGTTGTGTGTCCTTATTATCCAATTCATCCTCACTCCCAGCCGGTCGCAGCTGATGGCCCCGCTCCTCCTTGAGCCTGGCTCTGCTGGAGGTTTCTTCCTGTTAAAAGTGGGTTTTTCTTTCCCACTATCGCCTTGCTCAAGTGCTCGCTCACAGGTTTACTTTCTGGTAAAAGCAATCTTTGTTATGAATTCAGAGAATAATAATAGCCTCCAACATGATCACTTTAAAGGATTTAAGGTGTCAAACAGAAATTAATATTAACTAAATACCAATAAGGACCTAAAGTTTATATTCAAGGAGCTAACTTATTTATTTCTGGTCATTTTTACGTTCATAAATACATTCAGTTGTTTTCCCACATATTTATGTCATCAGTGCATTTTAAAGGAAGGCCATAGAAGTCAGCTGGTTTACTTTAGAGGGCAGTGGCGTACCTCACGCTGTGTTTTGATGTTCAGAATCCAAAGTCAGCGTGCTGACGATTCAAACACCGACAGTCACGAAACATCTGCAAGGTGTAATCTCTAATTATAAGCACGGATCCAGGAGCTATATCTGTGAGTGTGTGTCACGCTGTGTGAAGACAAGCTGTGAGTTTTAACATCTGTGAGGCCGCGGGCGACAAAACACCTCGTCACACGCTGCTCCCCGAGCTCAGGCGTGATCAGACTGACAGCGCCTTTAAAACCCAACCTCGTCTTCCCGAGTCGCAGCGAAACGATAAACGCTGAACTAAGAACGCCGTCTGCTGCTGTGGGAGCTTTCTACACGAAGGAACCGTGACATCGATGAAAGAAAACCACCTGCTCATCTCTTACATATATTTATCGATGACCCGAGATGGTACGAAAGCCAACGTTTTCTAAATGTGCATTCCTTTTAAAGGCCACCAGGGGGCGACACCTGAAAGAAAAGACGAGGAAATAGCTCATGGACCTCATTACTGGTTTCCACACACCAACACAGTGATGGTGTAAATCAGGAGTGTCAAACATGAGGCTCGTGGGCCAGAATCTGCCCGACGATAACTCCAATCCGGCCCACTTTAAGTTTTGCAGTTTTCTCTCCACGCCACACCAAACTACAGGATATGCTCTGTGAATTAATGAAAACTTTACATTGTAAATGCATAATTACAGGACAGTCTGAGCGATGAGCTACCAGAACCTTCTCTGCAACTTTCCTACCTGTTTCAAGCCCACTACACATCACAGTTTTCCTTTTAGGACATTGCAGACTGAGAGGGCGAGCGGCTTGATTCTGGCCCTCAGGCCGCACTTTGCCCCTGTGTGTGGTCGATTCTGCACAAAAAGGTGGCGAAAAAGCTGAAGGAAAACCTGGAAGTGCTGCTGAAGGATACTGGAGGCACGCGGTCGTGTTTTGATTTGAACTTGAGCAAAGTTGGGGGTGAAATCTTTAGGGCTTCAAAAAGGCTTCATGCAGTAACAGATCTCATTAGCAGAGGACTCACTGAGGGCGAAACATCAAAGCAGGGCAAAGTGCTGACGTTGAGCTGAACGCCGACTTCACCAGCTGCAGAACAACTCATGAATAACTCGGCCTCTTCCTACCAGCTCCTTACTGGAGAACTTGAAGTCTGCAGACTCTGAAGGAGCTGATCAAGCACAAGTGCTGCGTAATAGTTTTAAGCTTTAAGAAGCTGTTTGTTGTATTGCCAAGAAAACAGGAGGCGGAGGCGACGGCGGGGAGTCGGCTAATGAGAGATGAGAGCTGCAGCTAGCTCATAAATGTGTAAACGCAGACATCTGTCCAGTTCTCCGACGCTCTGCTGCTGCTCTCCGAGAAGCTTTCTCTGGAGGGAACGCCGCTCGAGTTCAGGTCGACTTTTATCTCGTTATTCTGCAGGAGGACTAAAAAACATAAAGGTTTGCAGTTACTTCAAGAAAAGAAAAATGCCGTCTGGAATCACACCGTGGGGATCTGATGATGCAACGCTCATTACAAATGAAACAGAGAACATGGAAGAACCCACAGCAAACAGGGAGGTGAGTTTTCTTTATGCAATCCAGTATCATGATGAACCCACAGAACATACAACACCATGGAAACCTCAAATTAAAGCTGAGCTTCAACTTTCTGAGCTTTAAAAGGCTGAAACCGTCCTCGTCAAGGCAACCAATGAACTTCTTCAGTGTTGACGGACCCTCAACAGACACAGGTAAGGAAAGCCCTGAATCTGAGTTTATCAAAGTGAACATAAGGATAAGCTTTATTTGTCAGTTGCAGTTGCTTGCAGCTGAAATGACAGACCTACAGACAATATACAAACTTACACTGGGGAGACAGGTCAGGCTAGAAAAAGGGATAGACAGTGAAATATGTAACATATGGGGGCAAAGTCAGGAGAAAAAAAAGGGTTTCTGCCCATGATGACTTCCAACAAGTGAGTCATCATAAGGAGAAAGCACAGAAAACTCCATAGCACACAAAGAAGCACAGATATCATCACACTCTACGCCATGAAACACAGACAAGCAGCATACGGGCGGGGGTACGCCGATGTACACAGTGGTCGCGGACGCTGCAATTCCTCGCGCCTCCAGCTGAGCCACTGTCTCCATCGGGGGAGGGGGGGTAAGCACGGTTACCTGATCAGAACTGATTGATGTTCTGATCAGGTAACTGTGCAGCAACCAAGGTGTCTGTTTAGTGGTCGAGTGGGAGGAGCCAGACGTCTGAAAGCGACGTTAATAACTAGGGGGGAGGGGGAGGGGCTTCAAAATAACTGCCCGGATTTGTTCAAGTTGCCAAGTTGGGAGGTTTCCTTCCTCAAAGATTCCTGCGTCATTGACAGGAAATGTTCTTATATGGCGATCTCAGGTGCACAGAAGGCCTGCTCACCTGCTGTTAAAACCAGCCAGTCAGAGGAAAGCTGAGTTAAAGCTGCAGGTTGTTCACATTAAATTGGACCTGTGTTATTTCCTGTCATATATCTGCTACTTTACGAGCGACAGCCAATCAGAAAGACAAAGGATGCCCTGTGTAAGATAAAGAAGGATTATTTTGAATGGTGACTCGTGCTAAGCTGCTCTGATCAGCGTGGTCATGAACCTGTGTGAGAGCAGTGTTCCCGTCCCGCCGTAACACGGCAAACCTTTGCTCTCCGAATCGTTCCACCCACCTGGTTTCCGGCGTACTGGTCTTTTCTTTCCGCTGCAGAAGCGAACTTTGCTAAAGACGCTGAAGATGTGTCGCTCACACAGAGACCTCGGGTCTTTACTGGGACTTGAGCGTCGCTTGTTAGTGGCGACTTTGTCGCTGTTGGACTCGCGGGCCTGGCGCTTCTGTCTGATCAGGGAGCTGGCGATAGCCGCCGCCATATCTCTGAGAGGAGGACGAAGCCACAGAGGAACAAAATATCTGCTCCTGCTGTCCGAGTCTGAGGCTGACGACCCTTCAGTCCGAAACAGGTGACATGTCGCCTGACGGGCCTCGGAGGGACCGAGCCAAGATGAAAAATCTTCTCCCTTATGGCAGATCGTTGATTAAGAACCAAAACGTTAGAGATCCACTGTGTGGAACAGCTGATGCACAACGGTCACACGTACAGGCTTCAAAAGAAAAACACCAGAAGGATCCTGAAAATCCACAAAAGTGAAGAACCCGGAAGTCGTTTCACGTTCGTGCGATTCACCGCACAAAACCTGTGTGCACTCCGATGTTAGGAAACAGATATTCCTCTTAAACAGTTTAAATAGTTGATTTATGAGTATATGTTTACATGTTGAGGCTTCCTTTCTGACGACTAATCCAAAGAACGGTGATGAAGTCCCCGCACTCTTCAGCTGAGGGTTTGGAAATAGATCACAAATCCTGATGGAGCTCTGAAAGACGGAAACTTTAAATATCCAGAGAAGAAGAGAATACCTGTTCCCTAAATAACCCTACAGGTTCCCACACAAGTTAAGACGCAGCACTGGCCTGGAGACAATTATTAAAGGAATAAAGAGAAACTCTGAATGAACATTTGATGAGTGATTACGCCTCGATCGAGGAGCTCATCGTGTCTGCTGGGTAATTTATCACTTTAGGTCGCCTCCATCTTTCAGACGCTCCGATGGAAGCGCACATGGCAGCAGGGATTTTCTCGATTTACGCGCCACAAACAGAAGAATCAAAGAGCTTCACCGTGACGTTTCTTCACATCTCTGTGGAGCGAGAGGAAAGCATCTTCATCCACCCGCCTACATCAGCTCGTCAACAACTTCCCGACATGCAGAAAAAGAGGAACAAACCCGAGAAGTTCAGAATTATCCCAGAGAAGAGCCGATAAAGCCGCCGATTCCACGCGCATGCACTCCGCTCTGCTCTATTTTACTCTACTCTGTTCTCCTGCCTCATCCTCTCCTCCTCCTCCTCCTCTTCCTCGCAGGCTGAGAGCTGCTGAATGTGAAGAGAGAGGAGCGAGGAGAAAAGAGAGCAGCCGTCAGCGAGAGATCGAGGAGAGAGAGAGAGATGGAGAGAGGAGAGGTGGAGGTGTGGAAGAAGCTCCTAAAAATATTCCGCCTGATGTTTCATGTTGCTCCCACATCAGACCACTCCATCTTCACTGCAGCATCCCGACGCACACGAGCGCGTTACACGCCGCAGGACGACTGGTTACTACAGAGCAACATCAGCATCGAGGCGCCCCGCTGTCGGAGTCGTGCATGTTAGAGAAAAAAATCCTTTCGTTTCACTTTAATCTTCAAACCAGATCATCACAAATTACAGCCAACCGCTGGCTTCTGCACTGTGCGCAAACATTTTGTTTGTTTGGACCCAAAAGTGACCAGATCTGGACACGTGCGTGGTTAGAAGACCTCATTTAGGCTCTGATCAATTTTAAAATGAGGATTTTCTGCTTTTGTTTTGAAAATATATCTACAGGAAAGGCAAAAGCAGCTGGCAATAAAAAACCTCGGAATCCTGCAAACAACACGGCGCTGTCTGATACCACAATCTTTTGCAGCACAATCCGCGCACAAACATGTTCTGGAGAGCATCAGCATGAAAACAACTTCAAAAGCTACATTTTCACTGACCTAATTGAAAAATAAAACAACTGAATTTTAGGATTTTGGGGTTGTTTTTGTAGCAGGACACAGTTTGAGAAAATTCAAAAACTATAATTATTACAGAATTATTAGCAACAAGCACACTTCTCTAGAAAATTGCCACATAGTCCTCATCATTTTGAACATTAATAAAAAATTCCTCTCTGCATGTGACCCATTCACTCAGCAAAGCAGTGGGCAGCCACCAATCTAGCGCCCAGGGAGCAGTGTGTGGGGACAATACCTCGCTCAGGGGTACCTCAGGGTAGCCGTTCAATGGATTCGAACCCCCGACCTTCCGATCATATCCGACCAATCTACCTACTGAGCTATCCCTGCCCCTACGAAGCAGCTTAGTGTCACTTTGAGAAGGAAAGTCTGTTGCAAGAGGCGGCTCTCCCACAGGGCTGCTCCATTATGGCAAAAATCCACACTTAAGGAAACTGAGGCATACTGAGTGTCTTGATGCTCAATCATCCAGGTAAGGAGATCCCAAAAGGTTGAGTCTGTTCATCTGGAGGTTTCAGTGGCGTTTCATCATCATCAGGTGACGTCTGCAGTCTCAGCGGACTGCAGGTTTCAACCTTATAAACAGGACATTTGGACAATGACTGAAACCAGCCAATGGGCTGGGAGGTCACTTTCTTTATCATTAATATGCAAATTGACATCAATGGTCATGAGTCCCATTCACAGAGAGTTGGGGAATGGCTGCAATCACAGCATGTAAGATGGGGACAGATGGACCCTTAGGCCCCCTCCTCGATTCAGAGATGGTCTTTCCCTTTTCACGTAAATGGCCTCCTTGACTCCGCCCTCAAACCAGCGTTCCTCCCTGTCCAGGATGTTACATCCTCATCCTTGAAAGAGTGTCCACTGGCCTGTAGGTGTAAATAGACTGCAGAGTAGCTCTTCTGTGTTGGTCCACCCACATTGAGTTTGTTTGGTTGTGTATCGAGGAGGTTGGGGTGGATGGATGGGTGCAGGAAACAGAAATGTTCAGACAAATCCTGATCTTTTCCTCATCTGATCATATTCCTGATGAAACCAGATATTTACATTTATATTACTACATAGCAGACGGCTTATTTAACAGTGATTTGTGGCCCATCTCTTGCTGCTGTGGGTTTTATTGTGGAGCAGAAGCCCTGAGGAGATTCTGATTTATTCACGGAGGGAGCAGATAAACGCGGTGCAGTAAAAGTCTTCACTTTTTCCATGAAGCATGTAGTTTAAAACAACGGAAACAAGGTGCATGTTAAATTGTCGAGCTCTGCAACCTCTCAGTTTCTGCTCTGAAGCGTCTCTGCTGTGCCGCGCTCACACTTCCTGTCAGAGGCTGTGAAGTCAACTGCAGGGTTACATAAAGGCATCTTTATTCCCGCTGCATCTCTACAGCGGCAGCACACACGGCTCACGAACACGTCGCCGGGGCTGAATAACCGTGAGATCTGCTCCAAGTCAGGAAACGCTCTCTGAGCCCGCAGGCAACGACGTGATCTGACACTCAGCCCACCGTCCTGTCGTTCTGCGCTGATTCACTCATCGCTTCACATCTGATCACGCTGTGAATGCTGGAAAGCTGCAGCCTCAGGTGGGGAGACAAACCCAGAGAAAACTGATCCCAGCTCTGTGCACACGGCTGAGTCTGAGCTTCATTATGAAAGAGATAAATCTACAACAAGTATTTCAAATATGGATTAAAATACAGCTTTTTTCTAGATTCGTTAAATGATTCTTTGGCATAAGATTTCCACTGAAGCCTCTTTATTTCAGACCTCTTACTACTAATGCTTCTACAACTGTTTGTTAATACAATTAACCTCTCAGCAGTCGTGCTATTGGTCAGATAATGTCATTAAAACGGCTCCAACAGCACAAACACAGTCCAGAGGTGCAGTTCAGGTGCTAGCAGACCGCTAGCAGCTACAGCCGCCTGTGTCACCAATGGATCTATTAATGCAAACTTTAAACCTTAATACAATTTAAACAGGTGAGTTATTAATAAATTGTCCTACGAAGGAAGAAATGATTTATAGAGACCAAAATAGTTTTTCTGTCAGGCTGTAAACGCGCTTATTTCTGCTGTTGGACATTTCATCGTGGGAGTCTTTTTGGACTGACTCTGGAGCCCCCTGTGGACATTAGAGGGACTGCACCTGTGTGTTGGCTTCATTTGCTGTCATATTTCTGGCATCCAGTAGCTGTTAATAGCTGCATGTTTGTGTTTTAATTACCGTGTTTATATTCTTTCCTTGTTGTTTCTGCATTGATGTGTAAATGGAAAATAATACAGATCCATATTTTTATTCTGGTACTCCAAGGCATAGCTTTACATTACATTACAGTTTCTTTAAGCCCTCCCGATAAGTGAGCTTTCATCTGATTGACCAGCTCTGTAAGCCTACCGAGGGGCATGTATAGGCCCAGTGTTACCAGTAATCAGTCCAAACCGAGAACTCAGAGCATCTGTGGTGACCACAAGATCTTATTATTATGGGGGTGGGCACTTATGCTAAAACACTGGTAACCTTTGCTTCCTTTGTGACTGACCTAATATTACGGCGTACTGAGCTGCTGCAGCTATTCTCCTGTTAAATCTGCTGATTAAAGCAAATTTTGGGGGTTTTAGGATCTGGTTCTGATCCAGATCATCTCATTTTTCTTTCTGAAGAGTGAAATCCTGCAGAGAAGTGTGAAACACTTTCAGCAAACAGGTCATTTCAGCGCCGTTAAAGACGAAGGCTCCACCTCTCTTTGGTTTGTCTCTGGACCTGAGGCTGAGGCGTCCAGCAGGATCCATGGCTCACGCACCGAAGTGAAACTGAATGGGATTAACTTCGTCACTAACCGGGTGCGCACGTGTCAGTGAATGCACCATCATGCTGAATGTAGGCCTACACTCTCGCAGAAAAAAAAACAGGTCAGCGTCTTTAATTACTGTCGTGTATTTGCGTCCTCGTACCTGCTCAGTGGGACTGAGGGAGGAGAAACGTCTCCGTCGCTCACTCTGATTATCAGATCCTGACGCTGCCAGTTATCCTGCCCAGATCAGGTCAACAATGTCTGACTCACTCGACGTTAAAAGAATCGTGTAGTTATTAACTTACTGCTTTCCGATACTTGTAGAAACAAATGAAAATGCTTATTTGAGAGGAGATGTGCAAGACTCATGTCTACCTCTAAATCTCTTAACCCAGTTCTCTGACACTGAAGCTTGAGGTCTGTGGGCTAAATCCAGCTCTTCACAAGTTTTAGTCTAGCACATCGCACATCTCCTTGTAGCTCCTCCATTCCTTAAAAGCCCACTTTCTATTGATTGGTGAACACGTGGAAGCCTGCCAAGAGTACGGAAAAATCATAGTAAAGAAAACGCTGGAGGCCAACTCCAAGGCAACCACGCAAGCGTGGAAGATAAAGATACGAAGCACCGTCCCCGGCAGTGTTCTCCATAGACCTGAAGCTCATCGTCAAAAGCAGAGACGCACATAGATTCAGGAGTGGAGTGACCGTCAGTCACATCCTGTACGTGGACGACTTCTGTACGCCACGATAGAGCGAGGCATCGACTCAGCGATCCACATAATCAGGATCTGCTGTGAGGACATCAGGATGTCATTCGGACTGTAAGAGCGACACGTGCTGAGAAGCTGAACGGCAGGAATAAGATCCAAGCCATCAATATGTACGTCCCCCAGACACCCAGCTGGGATAAGGTGGTGGTCACAGGAGGAAGTTACCGATTTCTATGTATGTGGCCATTGGAGGAACTGCAGCTTTAAGCTTAACCGAACCCCTTTCTTCTTCTTTTTATACACTTTTAGTACTTTTCTATAATTGATGTCAGGAGAGATGAGTTTAATTCGGGTTTTGTTTGGTCTACATCGACTCTGCAGCCTGCATCAGGGACTTAACAAGACGACTGTCAAACTATTAGCTTGCTAATGTTGATATTTATCCTCCACCTCCAACTGTTCACTGTAGACAAACACCTGTACGACATCACTGACCTGTCCTGATGGTCGCAGGTTCGATATCTGCTGAATAATGTAAGTGTGATAGGTTCATACCTGGGAGAGTCCAGGACCGAAGGACAGGAAATCCACTGTGGCAGCACCACAATCGATCCCACGGCTCATTAACACCCAGCAGGTGTGTGTGTGTGTGTGTGTGTGTGTGTGTGTGTGTGTGTGTGTGTGTGTGTGTATACAGTTCAGGTATGTTTCCTGATCAATAGACAGACTGCCTCATCAGAGGGCAGGAGAATGTCAGCAGGGCAACAACAGCAACACCATTAAACTGCCAGAGAACACAGTACACACAGTACACACACAGTACACACAGTACACACAGTACACACACAGTACTTGCAGTACACACTACAAACTCAGTACACAGGTTGCTCATGATATGAAAGAACCTCTCAGACTGAATATATGTATTTAATACTGCATTTGTCTTCTGCCCAACACAGTGTGTTAACCACAGAGTCTGGCTGAGCGGTGACTCACAGCAAAAGCTGGTTTAAACCCACTGAGCTGCAAAGCTCTGCTCTCACTGTTATCCTGTAATAAAGAGGTTAGACTGACCGAACATAAATAACTGAAATAGGGACCAACAATGATTAAACACTGTGGTATGAATGTGTTGTTCTAAACAGAAAGGTGAGAATGTGGAACAGGTAAACTCGATAAGGACACAGCAGGAAAAGAAGGAGGAGAGAGATAGTGTGAGGCACAGGTGAACTTAATCAAGGATCGACCCTGTAAACTGAGGAAGTAAGACATGAGATAAATTATTAGGCTCTAAAAGAAACAAAAGGTGAGGGAAAGTAAGGCACAGGTGAACTTAATCAAAACAATAAGCACTGTGAGAAAAGGAGGGAAAGCAGGAAAAAATCAGAGAGTGAACACAGGAAACACGAGAAACCAGGAACAAGGAAGATGTGCAAAGCGAGATCAAAAGACCGCGACGATGAACCAGGACAGCTCTGGGATTTACTTGCAGGAAGACAGTAAGTATGAGACGGGAGGTGTTTTCAAAAATAACCTGGAAAAAATCTATTCCAGGTCCATCAGAGACACATTCAGCCCAAAACTGAGGAAAGACTCCAACAAACAGCGGCGTGGGCGGCACAGAGGACGGCCGCTGGATGTTCAAAATGTTAACAGCAGCACGTATTGTTCCTCCGTCTATTGTTTCACGCCGAGCGTGCACACAGCAATATATTTTTAAAAATCTGCCGTTTCTCCTGCCGATGACTCACCGCTCATAACAAACACAAGCTCAGAAAGCCGGCCCGCCATCACAGAGATGATCCAAGAAGCGGGATTCAGACGACTTTATAGGACGGCGTGAATGACACGTGCAGAACAGTGCGAGCAGCTCAGAGGTGCAGTCAGACTGGACTCTGCATCTACAACAACATGAATCTGATTGATTAAAAACAGCAGCACTTCACATGTGATGTGCTTTACATAACAGTGAGGGCATCAGGTGGAGAGCTTTTATGTAACACGTGTAATTTATTGATTTCGACTTGATTTAAATGGATAATAGAAATGATGTGTGAAGAGCTGCAAAAGTGTTTACTTGGTCATTCCACGGGAACGCAGAAAGAAAGGAATTTTTCCCTCTGTGAAAAGCAGGAAAAGGGTTGTTTTTTTATATGGACACTGATTCGTTTTAGGTGTTATGTAATATAAATTTGATAACGTTTGAATATTTCTGTCTCAGTAAACGGGCTCTGTTCACTGGACAGATGCTGCCATCTGCTGGAGGTCAGGTCAACTGCAGGTTTGAGTCTGTGGGGAGGAATCAGTTTCATAAAGTTTTTTGAATCTGTTTTCTTCTTGTTTTGGATTTTAATGTTTGGATATAAAGTTGATGTTTGTATTTTTCCACTTTTACCTTAAACCTACAAAGAAACATTAAAGTAACTTTTTCCTGATCTGGAAAAGGCCGTAAACACTTGGATTGTGTAAGAGATTATGCTTTTTACATATACATATATAAATATAAAATATTTTAATGAGGTGGAGTTAGTGTGACGCCGTATCGAGGCTTGAATGATCACATGCATGGCTAAATGCCCGGTGGGCCGATGGTGATTTTTCGTTTTTATGGGCCAATGATACATATTGGCCAGATGCTGGTCGATGTGTAAAAATAACTCAGTTGTTTGGTGGTGGCTGTGGCGGAGCTTCCACTGAGGCCAGCAGGTGGATGAGGGAAGGGGAGGTAGGAGGAGGAGAGACCCGAGGCGGCCGCCGGTCCGAGTGTCAGGTGAACTGAACTTCAGGTAAGAAGTTATGACCTGCAGTCTGTCTGGGTCAGATATGAACCAAGTTTAGGTGGAGTTTATTTTTGTTACCATCAGTTACAATAACTCGTACTGCGTGCTAGCTAGCATGACGGAGTTTCTATACAGCTGGGTGGTGCTATGATGTTACTGATAGTGAACTTTATTTAATTCATAAGGTTAGTAGAGTTGCCAATCGTCCCGTAAAAAGACGGAATCGTCTCGTATTCAGAGAAAATATTACGTGTTTCGTGTTGAGCTGAGAAGAGATGCAGTTTGTCCTGAACTTCAGCTACAATGGAACAAAGACAGAGCTGAAGTTATTCTGTGTTTACGCTGCACAGCTGCCTCTTCTCCTCTCATTCTCCCCCCTCCCTCTCCTGTTGCTACTTCAATCATGAAACTGATCAATGATCAGCTGATCAGCTTTTCTCTCTTGTTTATTTATCGCTCACTTTGCGCCAGAAAGAGGAAACCAGCGGATGTCGCGCTAAACAACAGCAGCACGTTTAAGCTTGATCAGCTGTTGTTAGAATTTATTTAATATTAATTTCTAGTATCAGCTGATGTTTGCTGGAGCCACAGCTGTAAAGCTGCTGGTCATGATGGTTTGGATATGTGGTGAGAGGGAAACATGAAGATGAAACCAGGAGATGTCCTTACTGAATCATCAGAGCTGAACAGGTGATGGAGAAACAGGTTTACCTTTTATGTGACATGAATGAGTTGAAGTGAAGTTATGAACTGTTTCTGAGAGACAAATAACATCCCGCGGCCTGGTGGATCTGAAGAGGTTCACATCCACCCGTGACTTTACTCCTGAATAAACACCACAGAAGAAGAACTGAACAGCCAAAGCTCAAGCTGACACGGCTGCTTCTTATTCGCTGTCAGCGAGGTGTCGTCACAAACTGAATTCTGGACGTGTTGCTTGCAGCCAACGTTATGATTTAACTTTTGAAGCACTGGCCAATCAAACCACATTATGTAAATACTGCGAGAGAGCACGGTGGCTGTACAGGTGGGAAAGATTCAGCCTGTTATACATCAACAGTACCTGTAGTTCCAGCTAGCTTGTCTGATGCTAACTGCTGACTCATCTAGCTGACTAGTCATCTAATTGTTGCTATGACAACCATACTTGTAATATATAGATAGATACCCACCTAAAACGAGCGCCCGCTATCAAGCTCCAGTGATCCTTCCTGCCTGAAACTTTAAAGGTAAAAAAACTAGAAACGGGTTTTATATTCCAATCGTCTCAAAGTGCAGCTTTGCTGCTGCTAGCCACATGCTAAATACACAAGTTTAACTGAAATCAGGATTAAACCTTTTTTCTGACCTGGAACATAAACTTTTACCACCACGTCTGCTGAATCATCCGGACGGTTCAGTTCACGAGTCTCTGCAGACGCCCACCTCCACCTGAGCTCCTTTCTCAGACCTCTGCTGGTCACATCTCACCTCATTTCTGTGGTTCATATCCACAGTTATTTTCATAGTGACAAATGTAGTTTGTGGCTGTCCTCTGTATTTGTTGCTGTGCGTTTCCTCTCAGTCTCTTGGAGGAGGAGAAGATGCCCACTGTGCCCAGCAGAGGGAGACAGAGACCCTTCTACAGCTCCTGTTCTGTCTGTTTTCAGACGATGTTTCGGTCGTTGTGAATCATTCATGTCATCCTGTCAGCCACTTTGAAGGATTAAAAAGAGAAGCCGAAAACACTCCATGTTCTCGTTTTAAACCACACTTTCAGGCACAGCAGCAGCTCGAGGTCAGCTTTCTCTTCCTCCATCAGCTAAAAAGTCATTTTCAGTAACACGTCCAACGTCAGTCGAGTAATTTAGTTATAGAGATGTTAGCACTACACAAACACACACACACACGTTTGTTTGGTATCAGCACCGAGAGTCTGCACAATTAAAAATCATCTGAACTGAATTTCTAACCTGTTTTTATTTGGTTTCAGATGTTAGAGGTTATGATGCAGGACACCTGCTGAAGTTTAACCTGCAGGCGTTCTGTGACTGTCACACTGATGGTTTCTATAACTGTGAATCTTGGACTTGTGTTTGACGAGCCTTAAGCCAATCAGCATGCAGAGGACGACTCAAACAATGGCGTGACAGATTTACGGAAACAGATTCAACTTTTTATTCAGCGTGACTGAAAGTGGATTGATAGGTTTGTAGCATAAACCTATTCGCTGGAACGTTAAGGACAATCTGCTACGCAGCAAAAAGCAAGACACAAGGCACCAAAGTTCTCTGGTTTACTCATGCATGAGGGAGACCTGGCTGGGGCCAAGTGTCGTTCCACCACTTGACCACCGTCAGACTCTCAGCCAGGTTCCCCATAGCACTCCTTTTATTGTGGTTACATGAATATGCATAGGGTCATTAACATATAACATCTTACATAGGTATACATGTGAACAAAGAATACTGTGTGTGTGTGTGTGTGTGTGTGTGTGTGTGTGTGTGTGTGTGTGAGGTCAAGGTGTGACCCTGTGAAGACTCCCCAAAGTTGGTGCCAGGAGTCTAGCGGTCCATCTGAACAAAGGGCTCTTATACTTAAACAGATATACGTGTGTTTGCTATACCATATATCAGCAAGAGAAGATACGACCTCTCCTAGGAGGTGTGATCTACGCCAGAACACTCTGTAGAGGGAGTGAACGCACTCCCCCTTCATGCTACACAGAGCTGTTACAGACCTCCTAGGATGAGACATTCTTTCAATCTACAAATGATTATACACTTCTAAGCATATATGAGTAAATGTTTCTAAATACAAATGACAATAACAAAATCTAAACCCATCATGGATGAGTCCACAAAAAGTGTTCAAGTCAGAAAAGCTGCTTTCCCGCCGACCGCAACCACAGCTATCACCACCTGGTGGCCTCACGATAGAATGCAGGTTTATGGCACTGATGGAGGATTCTAGCTGCTCAGCAGTCCTGGCTCTGCTTTGTCCTGAAACGTTATTATTCACTGCAGATGATCAGATATCCAAAGTCCTACGACGCGTTTCTGCCATCAAATTCAAAATGAGCTCACAGTGTTTCCTCTACTGTGAGTAAAATGTGGGTTTATGAGATTAAACTACAACTGTAAAAACTGTAAAACAATAAAAACGGAGCTGAAAAAAAGAAACCAACTCTGGAAGCTATCAGAAACCAAACTGAATTAGAAACAGGAAGTCAACATGAAAGATAAATCTGTGACGAGCTGCCGACCAAGCAGTGACGTGTTCCCTCCACATGATGCTGAAGGTGCTTAGATTTGTGATGAAGGAGCCTTTCTGCTTCTTCAGTTTGACCCACGTGGTCCAGTATGAAAAACTAAAGATCTACAGCAGACCTGGAAGACCTGACACAGGAGCTGAGAGACGGTGATCGACTTCATCAGAGATGCTCTCAGTGGAAGGACGGCTGTCAGGAAGTCGCTTCTCTGAGCAGAGAAACAGGTCTGATGGAGAGATGGACGCACATCAAGGTCAAGAGGAGGTCAGGAGGAGGTCCATCAAAGAGGTTACAGACATCAGAGAAACACGGTGGAGACTCTGTCATGGTTCTGCTGCGTGTCAGTCAGCGGTGTTGGACAAACTGATGAATTATGAGGTCAGAGTTTGAGCCATCATGCAGTAACATCTGGAAACATCTGAGTGGCAGCAGCTTCATTTTTCAGCATCACAATGACCCCAATCACACTGTTAATGCAGTGAAAGCACACCTGGATAGAAACGCACACGTCGGTCATGGGTCCGCCTCCCAGAGCCCGGACCTCACATCACTGAAGCAGTGTGAGATCATCCTGACAGAGAACAGAGCAAAGGACAGAAACATCCAAGAAGCCTGGAGAACTGTTCCTGAGACGGCTTAACAGAGAGCTGAAGAATAAAGGTGCTCACACTGAATATTGTGCGTCTGCATTTATTTTAATAGCTGACATTTTCCTAAGAAGTGTGTGTGCGCTATTTCTACTCGAGTCCGTCCAGAGTCACTTGATATGGACGGGTCTCCGGGTCGGAGCAGCAGAAATGCAAAGTGCTGACTGAGCCGAGCAGACTAACAGCTGCTCAGACAGAAATACACGAAGCTGTAAATATAACGGAGACAACACACACGCACACACACAGTGTGTGGGCTAATTTTAGTTAGCATGTTCTGTTTCTGTCACAGGCCTTTAAATGTTGCTCTCGCTGCTTTTTGTTTGACACAGAAACTCAAAACTAAAACGAGAAACTCCAAGAAAACTGACCCAGAATCTCCCCCCGCACTGCCAGTTTATTAGGCACACTTATCCAAAGTAATTCAGCAGTTTTTCAGTTTAGAGATGAGCTTTATCGTCACTGTGGATGCTCCGTGAATCATCATGCCTTCAGCTCTGGGCTGTTGGAATAAACTCTGTGTTTTATCAGCCTGTCGCTTCAGCTCGACTCCCAGCTGTCAGAGGATGAGCTTGGAAAACTTTCAAATAAAGTCACAGAAGCTTCTGCAAACTGCTGGAAACCTCGAGTCACACAGGCCACGCCCCTAAAAATGGTAATTATAAACAGGCAAAGATCTCTAGAGACGAAACCAGTTTGTTTTATCGGGTTGTAAACATGTTTAGTTCTGGGGGGACTGACACCCCCAGTGGACGTTAGAGGAACTGCAGCTGATGGGTTTGTGTGTTTATATATAAGCAGATATTTTGGTGATGTGAGAATCTGTCAGTCATCAGCTGATGAAGGTGTGAGACACCGAGACCTTGACGCTGATATTTATAATCGTCTGCGAACACGGGACATGTAAGGACGCGGCGAGGACGCGGCCAGGACGCACAGTAACATTTGCAGAAGCTGGTTTTTGATACTTCACAGGCACTCCTCTACACGCTAAACGCCATTATAAAAACACACCTGCTCATGAAGCGCGTCATGAGAAAAATTGTTTTCTGTGAGCTTTCTGTCATTTATACGAGTCGCAGGTTTCACTGCAGCAGGTGTTTTACTGAAGTGTGTGTGTGTGCACAGGTTGTGTCCCTGCAGTCACACACTCAGGTGTTTGCATGTCATTTGGCTTTCTTTTGCAGCACAGAGACCTCGACCTGCAACAACTCCAACACAACATGGGATCCAAGCAAGCGCAAAAACACAACAACACACCAATCAGACACACAATAAATCCATGCAGCAGGTGTGCCGTGTTATTCACGTGTAGTCTTCACCTACAGATCAGCTGATGACGTGTTGACGTATTCGACATGTATCGATTTTCTGTTTTCACAGCTTTTGTTTCACTTTGACCAAACTTAAGATTAAATATTTAGAGCCTCACACTTTCACATTAACCCCCCCGTCACACAATCTTATCCTGACTTATCGTCTTCTTGGTTTGCAACAAATCAGCCGTCTCTGCTTCGCTGTCCTCTTTTCTACGGTTTATAGTCAGACTGCAGGCTGTTACCACGTTGCAGTCTTTGCTGACCTGTCATGATACATGTGGGATTGGTGCTGTGTGCTGGTGGCTCTTTCGCTCTGCAGACAGGGACCGTGGGAATTCAACCAAAGCGATGACTACAGAGATGCACGTCAGCGCAGTCCTCCAACGAGGCAACAACGTCCAAAACTCACAAGCTCCAAGAAGTGATCCCTCTCTGTGAGAGGATCGCTGCTAGCTGAGCGAGTGTGGTTTTTTACAGAAGCTGCTGTTTGATTGTTATTTATCCTTCCTTTGGTTTTTTATTACTGTATTCTTATTTTTCACCGATTTTGTTTCAGCCTGTGGATTTTGATAAATACGTTGCAAAATGACAACAAACCTTCTTGAATCTTGAAGTATTTACATAAATGCAAAATACAAAAAGTGAGAAGAAACAGAATATTGCAGAAGGTTTTAGAAACAACAATGATGCAGGACAAGAAGCAGGCAGGAAGTAAGACACAGGTGAAGATAATGGCTGTATCCCAATTCAGGGTCTGCAGCCTCAACGATCCTCAAGGGCCGCGTACTTAAAGACCGCTAAGGCCGGAAGTGCGAGGCTTGTGAAATGGGACGGTCTAGCCTCCGTCGCTCTGCCCAGGTTGCCTAGCAACCATGATACTAACAGCTGGAAACGTGTCATACAGCTTTGTTTGACAGAAATGAAGGAGAAAATCTTTTGTTCATTTGTTTGTTTGTTTCTACATGAGCTTTGATCATTCTCTGATTAAGCTCAGCTATTGAACGGCGTATATTTTAAAGTAAAGGCTTTAAAACCAAGTTAGTACAAACGTCACTAATGTCACATGACTTTGCCGACATGTGGCCAACAGTAATGTTTTAATGTTCTTCGTTATTAAACATTTGCACATAAATAAGTGACATAATATTCAGTACTTACTTAAAGTTCACTCTTCGGGCGCCCCTCATCCGCCGTTTTCTTTCGGCAAAATTATCAGAACCCACCGCCGCGCTATGCATTCTGGGATATGCTGGGCCACGAAGTCTACACCGCCGCGTCCTTAAAATTCAGTGAAATGAAGGACGCATTTGAGGGCCGCATTTCGAGCAGCCTTTGAATTGGGACAGCCTTCGTCGCGTCGCTGTGACGTAATCGGCCTTAAAATGCGGCCTTTAAGGCTGCAGAGCCTGAATTGGGACACAGCCTAAGTGACAGACAGGAAGTAAAAACTGAAATATGACGAAAAAACCAACAGATAATTACCAAAAGACAAACACTTAACAGGAAGACGCGCACAGAGGGAGGAGCCAAGTGCAATATAACAAATGGACACGCCCACTGCGACGCTACATGGTTAGCAAAGTTGTGCTATGACACCTCAAGCACAGCATTTTCCCCATGATGGTGACTGTGAAACTGCATGCTCATTGGCTAACTAGTTTAGGGCAGAGAGCTGTTTCCCCTTCTTCACACATATACAGTACCAGAAGTCTTTCTGCAACCACAGATATCGCCGCCCTGGTGGCCATTTGAATGAATGTCAACAGTAAAACTTCACATTTACTGGGCAGACAAACAAATAAAAATGGCATAAACTCAATAACAACACAAAAACCATGTTAGGTAGACTCTTGATTGATTAACTTGAACAGGATATCAGTTTCTGTGTAAAAGAAGTTACAGAGAAACATCATCTCTCTTCTCTGGTTCGCTGCGTGCTTTACGATGGTCACAGTCAGAATGTAGGTTCATGATTATTGTGACGTCTCTGGTTTTGGACATATTTTACACTTAAATGATGGTGTACCACAAAGCTCTGGACCTCTGCTTATCTCATGTATTTGTGATATTTATGCTAACAACATCCTCCATGAACTAAACGTTAGTTTATCTGCAGATGACACTCTGCTGTATACCCGTCCTGTTAGCAAACCTCCATCAAGCACTTCCCTCAGCTGCTCCACCCTGCTGCTGCAAACACACCAGGAACTTTCCAGAACACATTTCCAGTTTGTGAAAGACGATCTCAAACTCTTCTGGAAAGTTTCAGGGTTCAGCTTCAGAAAGGAGACGAACAAGGGTCCCACACTTCCCAAAGCTAATGTGGCCTCTAAAACTCTTCAGTCTACTCTGAATCAGAAACACCTTCTAACATAAACTCCCCCCAAAAAAGACGTTTCTGCAGCTTCATGCAACAAAAGACAGAAGCAACATAAAAGAAGTCAGCGCGACCGGACTCAGGGACAGATGTTTGTGCATATTTCTGTTATTTAAAGTAAATGATGAGATCTGCTTTCACCAGCTCTGATCACTACAAAACAAAGTGAGCATTAAAGAATGAGAGAGGACTCAGGTGGGCGCCGTGTCTCCTGAGGACTCACCCTGCTGGCTGCTGTCTTTGTGAATGCTGCCCTCCTCTTCATCGGCCTCCTCTCCTTTACTCTCTCTGGACAGCAGACGCCGAAACAGGCTGTAATAACGGGTCATGGCAGGCAGAAAGCTGACTGAGACTGAAGCTCCAGTCACTTAATTAGTCAGTCAATCAGTGCGCTAATCGATGAGGCAGCCACTGGATCTGTCGCCGAGAGCCAGTCACTGTTAAACACAGAGTCTCAGAGTGCTGCACACGCCTCCACGTGACCACGCCCAGCTGCTGGTACATTAATACCGAGAGAAACGCTGACAACAGCCAACAGTCGTAGTAAACACCGAGCGCTCGCGTGTCGCCTCCTCAAAGGTTTTCAGACGTCAGAAGGTTCGTGTTCCCGCCCAGCTGCGCATTTGACTCACTCGGTCCGTGAGTGAGTTTCAAGTATGATTTCCTGTCCTGAGCACGAGTTGTGTCACTGTTTGCTGCAGGCCTGATAAATCACAGAGGGGGGTCAGGTTACACAGCTGGTTTCTGCAGCAGCTCCTGGTTATGCAAAGCAGCGTAAACCAAACCTCAGTAAGTTTATGAAGCACGAAAGGCTCGTTTGTCAGGTCTAAAAACATCATCTGCTAAATCCAACTTTTAAAAATAGGTACGAGTCCCCAGATAACGAGGAGTGAGAGAAGGATCTCAGGTGAACCAAATACAGCAGTAACACAGTTTGCATTATAGGGGCGTGGCCTCGTTGACTGACAGGTGGATGGTGACACAGGTGGGTGTCAGGCTTCACCTGAACTGGACCTCTGGACTGATTTTGTGCTGTTGGAGCCTTTTTAATGACATCATCCAACCAATAATGTGGCTGCTGTGAGGTCGCTGTGGTAACAGACCACCTATGAAGTCTGAGCTCCAGTTTTTTTGAGTAAAATTCCAGGATTTTAATTGGATGTAACAGATTAGCAGGTACCTGTGTCCGTGTGAAGCACCTGTTAACTTAATGACTTAATCATTTCTGGCTCAAAGAAATCACAGGTGTATTTGAAGTGCCAGGAGCCTCTCCTCTCAGTACGTTTGTGTGTGGATCTGTCACGGCTCCAGTCAAAGGCTCGTGTGGGTTGTCTCCAAGCACCAACTAGGACCGGGTTTATTTACTATTTATTTTGAAATCTACATTATTTGCTATATTTGATGATCTATGTCATTCTCCCAGGATACTATCCTGTTAATTGGTTCTTTGATATCTAAGCTGGCCTGTAATCAGGAAGGCTACGCCCTCTTATCTACCTGCCTGATCACCTGTGATTTGTCAAGAGAACTCGAACATGAACTTCAGAGAGAAACTGGAAATCTTCTGGTATCCAGTCTGTGTTTGAGGTCATCTGGCTCCCAGTAAGCCCTTTGGCCCCCTGCTGTGCCAAAAACAAAGACTACCAGACATCTGCTG
This sequence comes from Aulonocara sp. 'chitande type north' Nkhata Bay, assembly GCF_057382095.1. Taxonomy (NCBI): domain Eukaryota; kingdom Metazoa; phylum Chordata; class Actinopteri; order Cichliformes; family Cichlidae; genus Aulonocara; species Aulonocara sp. 'chitande type north' Nkhata Bay. Next base: position 39,005,258 of record NC_141357.1, on the reverse strand, counting down.
GAACCTGTAACTCCTCTCAGTCCTGTTTCTAAATCTAAGTCCTCCGTGATGTCACAGTATTGATTTAGGAAAGCAGAGATGATTGGATGCAGATCCCAGCGGGGTTTCCGGAGCAGCTCTGACGGAGGAGACCGGCTGCGTGTTAGTGATGAGGGAGGGCGAGGATGCAGCTCTAATGACAGCATAGTGATGATAAATATTTTAAACATCCAAATCAATACCAAGATTTTCCTGAAAGTACTTTACATAAAATCTTTATGTATGTAAATAAATAATATTAAGGTGCCGGCAGATGTTCCAGCTCTGCACCTTTACAACAACAGCAGCCGCTCATTTCCCATCTTTCCCTCATTTTGATCATTTCCAGCTCCGTCTTTCCGTTCTGGCCTCCACCACAGCAGCTCTGCATGACTTAAAGTTCAAAATAATCCTTATTTATCTCACACCGAGCCTCGGTGCAGCCTCGGTCTGAAACAAGCTGTTTTAGTCACGTCCCTTCACAAACTCAAAGACTAAACAGAAGGTGGGAGGGGCTTCTGCGTGGAGCACGCCTGAAGATGATGACCATGTAAGGATATCCCATCTCTGTGACATCACTTCTTATTACTGATTACAGTTTTAAACTGTGTTTAAAGTGCGAAGACGAGGCTGTTCTCTTCATCTGAATGAACATCCGTAAATAAACACTCAGTGACCTTCCACATCTCTACATTTGCTTCTGATGATGAAGGTTCCTATAAAAATCATCCCCACTGGAGCTGAGAGCCTCTGTGAGCTCAGTCTGTTTACACGTACATCGTCATGTTTGAAGCTTCATATCCTCTGATTATTGGAGAGCGTTGGCTGAGAGCAAACAGCTGACCAGCAGCTGGGCTCGCCCCGTCGAGCCTCCTTTTGTCTCCGATGCTGAGGATGTGTGTTTGTTTTTCAGCTGCAGCCTCGAGCTGCTGCAGTCTGTTCCCCGTGTGACCAGCAGGGGGCGCAGAGCAGGCGTCAGGGCGTGACGATGGGGGGGTGCTGCACTGAAGGACAGATGGTCCATCCCACTGCATCCACGTTTCCCTGTGTGATCAATGATCCAATCAGCTGTCAGCAGGCTCGGCTCTCTCTGGACATCTTCTTTTTGTGTTTATATTAAAGATAAGAACCTTTAGGTGCACGGCAGAGAAGAAGAAGAATGAAACACAGCACAACACAGCAAGAAACATGGTGGAAGGAAAACAGAGCTCAGAGCTGCAGCTGAACCCAGAGGAGAAGAAGCTGAGGCTGAATCTGTGCCTGCAGTCTGCTGATCACTTATCTCCTTATCATAAATGTACGTCCATGTAAAGCATCTTATAATCAGCTCAGTGTATGTATGCTCAGTTTCACAGTTTTTTTCTATCCTTGGATCTCTATGATGTCACAAAGAGAGGGCATCTTTAACATGGCCATATGCGAGGAGCAGCCAATCAGAGAAAAGCTGGCTCAGTGGGTGGGGAGCGGGTTTCAGACAGAGGATCAAACTCTGAACTGTGCATCATGCAAAGCCAGCTAATGACAGCGTCAGGTGCTGAACAATCATAACAATAAAGTCATCAGACGTTCATTTATCAGATGCTGTGATTGGCTCCTCTGTACGGTTCTCTGTTACAGAGCGCGCTCAGCTCACGTCCAGACCTGGTCTTCGTCACCGCTTCGTGTCCCAGCACCTTAAATTAATGAGGTATTAAAAGCTTTTTAAGTTCACTTTTATGTGCTGATGCTCTTCTCTTCCCAAGGTCATGCAGACAGACGTCAGTAAAGATGACAGAGGATAAACTGAGACAGAAAACAGCATCAAACCTGCAAACTGTCTCCGTCTGCCTCTGAGCGAAAGGCAGAAAATAAACTATGAATCTGTCAGAATGAATAAAGGAGCTCCACAGGGTTCTGTGCTCGGGCCTTTTTCATCTTACTAAACATCTCCTGCAGTCATCTCTCCTTCAGCGTGTACATTAAACAAATATGTAGGTCTGCTTTTTTTCCCCATGTGATCAATATCGCTAAAATTAGAAACGCCCTGTCTCACACTACTGCTGAACAAAAAAACTATGTGTGTGCTACTTATACAGATTAGTTACATTTTATGCAAAGCCGGTCTAACTCACTATGCTCATACTCAGAGGTCGTTTCTATGAGGTGCCGTAAGGGACATTATTACTGAAACGCTCTCACACACACTACTGAAAAACCAAGTCATTTCAGTTGAACAGGAAGGCATTTCAGTTAAACAGGAAGTTAATTCTTGACAAGGAAACTGAAGGAAAAAGTGTTAATTTCAAACAAACCACTACACAGATGTCTACTCAGCAACCTGTTAGTTAGGGGTGGGTTTTTATAATCGATTTATTGATTAAAATCGATTCTGGCTTGGATAACGTGAAATCGATTCATTAAAATCCTGAATCGATTTTTTAATATAAATTTATTTTGCCCGAAATGCCAGAATCTCTGGTGAAACCTCACAAAATTTCAACAACCACCAAACAGCTAAGACAGTAAATGAGAGCAGGTACACGGCTTCTGCACAAAGACGTAAACACACAGCGCGGACCCGCGGATCAGAATCAGTGAGATGTCGCCTTTCTCACCCGACAGCACGGACACGGTCGGGGCTGAAAGCCGACAGCTCGCTGACTCTGATCTGTCGGCAGGTCCGCGCTTTGTTTTCACGCCGTTTTTGCGCCGATTCTAAAGCTGTTAGTTTGATCTCTCTCCAAACAATATTGACTGAACCAGCAGCAAAAGAAGATCCAAACTGCGCTTCACATAAACATCGTCATGGATTCCCTCACTGTTTTGCTTCCACCACGATAAAATCGCACGTCATGCACAGCCCTCTCTCTCTCTCTTTCTCTCTCTCTGTACTTCAAGAACAGTTTCCCGTCTAAAAATCTGTTTTCTATATTATTCGCTTGCTTGTTAGGCACAAGTCTACTGTTGTTTACAGCGCAGTCGGCCGCTGTTTTTTTTTTTTCATTTTACATACAAAACCTAATTTCTGCCGTTCAATACTGAATAAATTTAAACTTTTTAAAATTATGCAAAATGCAAAACGTTAGCCGTGTCTCTAATAAAACCGCTGTAACGTCAGAGGTAACTTCATATGTTGATTAATGGTTTTCTTTCGTTTTTGATGTACTGCAGAATATTTTTATAAAATCCCAGAACAGGAAAACCACCTTCATGTTTTTCTGTGTTTTATCTTCAGCTACTTTGACACAAAGGCATCTGCTGTGATGCTCACACCTTTGATAAAGTCTTGCGTGTGTCAGCTTCCTTTTTCTAAATACAAAAATATGTAAATGTACTGATCTGAATTATAATATTTCTGACTGTCAAAATTCCCCATAATCAAATCGAATTGAATTGAATCGAATCGTGGAACAAATCGATTCTGGACCTTAGTGAGACAGCTGCATTACTTAACAATATATTAGCCTCAGCATAAGTCAAAATTTAGAATAGCGGGAGACGTGCATTATCCTGGTTATTTTTTTTGCATATGTGCTTTTTGTCTTTTTTAGCAAAGAAAAATATCTTAAAATCATCAATAAAACCAGGGAGAGAAGGCTTAGCGTTCCTCCATTTAGCACAATGGATATGATATTTACTCAAAAGTATGATGATGTTAATAATGTCTGAGACATCCAATGCTAGATGATCCATATAAAAAAAATTATGATGTAATTCAAACAGTGGCACATCATTAATATTTAGGGAAATCCAATTTTTTAAGTTGCACCAAATACATTGTGTGATAGGGCATAGGAAAAAAAAGATGTTCTAGGGTTTCATTTTCATCAGTACAAAAAGAACACTGATCCACCTCAAAGCCAAATCTCTTTTTTTAGAAATTCTGCCACAGTATTAGTTTTGTTTAAAGTGTGTTTCTTTAACTTTAGGTAGAATAGGCTATTTCATAAATTTTTAGTATGCTTTATCCAGTGTATATGAAATAACTAAATTAGAACCATGCCATGTAACCATTCTGTTGTAACTATGAAATATTTTGTCTTTGAAGAAACTACTAACAAATTTCTTATTGCATTTTTATCAAACAGCTGACATTGCCCTAGCAATAAATTTGGGAGCACTGATGAGAAATTATCGTATATCATAAAAATTTTAATCAAATGAAGCAGAGGCAGTGGGACCAGTTCACAAAATTTGTTATATTCTCTTTGAGAACAGTTTAGACAATATTTTTCTGAAAAGTCTGTGTAACTTAGAATGACACCGTTATCATCCAACAAATCTGTTATGAATATAATATTTTTGTTCAAACCAGTCACTCTTGAAAATTGATTTTTGATTAAGTGTTATTACCCTATTATTCCATAAGGTTGAATTATGGGGAGAAGTTGTGGGTAAATCTCATTTTCCCAAAAATGCAACGTCTGTTTTGGAAAGTTTGATATCTTTATGGGGATTTTATTTGCCGCAAAATCACATTTCAAATTAAAGTCTAATCCTGTATACTATTTTATTAAACAAGAATCATGGGATGTGGAGCTAAGTAGAGTCTGGCTGTGACAGACAAGATTTTAACCATTTAATTCTAAGGGTGCCAACCATAAATTCCAATTCTGGAGTTTTGATACCACCTTTATTGTATCCCTTCACAAGCTGAGATCTTTCTATGTAATGGATTTTATTCCTCCACAAAAATTCGAACACATTTCTATTTATGGTTTTCATGGTATTTATCGTTTTTTTATTTTTATATCGTTTACGTGGCACAAAAAAGGTTGGGGACTGCTGTACTAGCAGGTTGCTGAGTAGAAATCCTTGTAGTGTTTTGAAATATACCACTTTTTCCATCAGTTTCCTTGTCAGGAAACAACTTCCTGTTCAGCGGAAATGCCTCTGGTTTCAGTGGTGTGTGTGAGAGCATTTCAGCAGTGTGTGTGAGAGCGTTTCAGTAGTGTGTGTGAGAGCGTTTCAGCAGTGTGTGTGAGAGCGTTTCAGTAGTGTGTGTGAGAGCGTTTCAGTAGTGTGTGTGAGAGCGTTTCAGTTGTGTGTGTGAGAGCGTTTCAGTAGTGTGTGTGAGAGCGTTTCAGTAGTGTGTGTGTGAGAGCGTTTCAGTAGTGTGTGTGAGAGCGTTTCAGTTGTGTGTGTGAGAGCTAAAATTTCAGTAGTGTGTGTGAGAGCGTTTCAGTTGTGTGTGTGAGAGCGTTTCAGTTGTGTGTGTGAGAGCGTTTCAGTTGTGTGTGTGAGAGCGTTTCAGCAGTGTGTGTGAGAGCGTTTCAGTAGTGTGTGTGAGAGCTAAAATTTCAGTAGTGTGTGTGAGAGCGTTTCAGTAGTGTGTGTGAGAGTGTTTCAGTTGTGTGTGTGAGAGCGTTTCAGTAGTGTGTGTGAGAGCGTTTCAGTAGTGTGTGTGAGAGCGTTTCAGTTGTGTGTGTGAGAGCGTTTCAGTAGTGTGTGTGAGAGCGTTTCAGTAGTGTGTGTGAGAGCGTTTCAGTTGTGTGTGTGAGAGCTAAAATTTCAGTAGTGTGTGTGAGAGCGTTTCAGTTGTGTGTGTGAGAGCGTTTCAGTTGTGTGTGTGAGAGCGTTTCAGTTGTGTGTGTGAGAGCGTTTCAGCAGTGTGTGTGAGAGCGTTTCAGTAGTGTGTGTGAGAGCTAAAATTTCAGTAGTGTGTGTGAGAGCGTTTCAGTAGTGTGTGTGAGAGTGTTTCAGTTGTGTGTGTGAGAGCGTTTCAGTAGTGTGTGTGAGAGCTAAAATTTCAGTAGTGTGTGTGAGAGCGTTTCAGTAGTGTGTGTGAGAGCGTTTCAGTAGTGTGTGTGAGAGCGTTTCAGTAGTGTGTGTGAGAGCTAAAATTTCAGTAGTGTGTGTGAGAGCGTTTCAGTAGTGTGTGTGAGAGCGTTTCAGTTGTGTGTGTGAGAGTGTTTCAGTAGTGTGTGTGAGAGCGTTTCAGTTGTGTGTGGGAGAGTGTTTCAGTTGTGTGTGTGAGAGCGTTTCAGTAATAATGTCCCTTACGGCACCTCATACGTTTCTGTGTGGCTGTGACTCCCTCGTAGGTCACAGACTCTTTACAAAGTTGTGATTTATTAAAGTCAGCTCTGGATTTACTTTCTCGACTGAAAACATCACATGACCATACTTTATCAACACACCTGCACAGGCGAAGCAGGGACGGACTGGTCCTTTACAAACAGGTAGGGACTCTTATTTTGACGGGGTAAGCGTCGTGGATGCAGGAAGCTGTTGGAGCTGCAGAGGGTTTGATGGGAGCGTTAATGCAGCAGAGACATCCATCCTGCTCGGCTGCTGCAGCCACACCACCGCATTACATTAGACTGTTCATCAACCCTGTGTGTGTGTGTGTGTGTGTGTGTGTGTGTGTGTGTGTGTGTGTTGCAGAGACCATTTCCAGAGGAGCCTCATAAATAATTGAAAGGTCTGCTGACTCTCTCTCTCTCTCTGTCTACATGACGATACACTTTTAGGTTAAGCTCGCTTGCTCCTCTCTCTCTATGACACATGCCGTCTCTCGCCCCTTCACACCGTCTCCATGGCGATACTCTTAAAGGACCATGCCACGTTTTCTTTGCACGCTGTCCCGTTTGCCGACGCAGAGGTGACATCAGGCTCTGTGGTAATAAAACAGCAGGTCTGCTGATTACTTTCAGTAGCGTTTTTGTCTCTGTGGCAGGAAAAAAGCTTTTTCACAGCTCAAGGTCACAGCTGCCGACAAACAGAAGCATCAAGTCCTCTCCCTAAAGGCAACAATCATTCAGTGTTTGTATGTATACTTAACAAAAATCACAGCTACTGATCAAAAAACAAGCAATCATGCCAACCCCAACAAATACTGCACAACATCACAGCACTGTAGCTAAACTAACCATTTATCTTTATCACTGCTGCTGAATAAAATATTATAAATCCAGCTCAGAAGTCCCAAATAAAACGTGCTGCATGTCCGACGCACTGCAGGTCCAATATCTGCTCCAGTGAAGCTGGATGTTCATATTAAACATGGACAAAGTTTTTAACAACGAGGTCAGAGTATAATCTCTGCAAACAGCTCTGAACACTCAGTTTCACGCAGGTTTTTCTATCTTTGATGTGTATGATGTCATAGAGTCAATATCCCTAATATGGTTGTCTCAGGCACAGAAGCCCCACCCACTTTCCTTTCTCGGCAGCCGATCAGAAGTGAGTTGGTTAAAGGCTCAGGGGGACTAAACCAGCTTGTTTCAGGCAGTGGGTGAAGTGAGAGGCCCAGAATCAGACAAAGAAGGATCATTTTGAAATGTGACCCGAGTGCAGCCAAAGAATGAAAACAAGGAGCTGCGAACGAGCAGCAGATGTACTTCAACTAAGATCTGGAATGAATAGTGAGTGTTAGCAGACTGTGGTCTTGGTGTGCTCATCTCCAGTCACAGAGTCTGTGGTGTGATCACCATCATCCAGTCCTCCGCCTAAAAAAGCAGCTTCTTGCATATTTATGAGTTTGGAGGTTCTTTGATTATTTCTCTGAGCTATATGTGTGTGTGTGTGTGTGTGTGTGTTTATTTTTAGATAAAAATATAGCTTTTATGTTCCATTTGGGTAAAAGAAAGGACAAATGATATAAAAATGGCTGAACATTAATCAAACTAACCCTAATCACAGACAGGTTGTCATGGGTGGATATTAGGAGGTTAAATTCAGCCTGCTGGAGGTGAAACGACAGGTTTAAAGTGAGTCACACACGCGTCTGAGCTCGTCTGTCTTTGGGAGCAACTGGCCAAAAAGGCCGTGACACCAGGAAGATGCTGAACCATCAATCTGCTCTGAAATCTAAACCAACATCATCCTCCCGACGCCTTTACTACAGAAATGTAAGAGAGAACATCTGTGACACAGCCAAGAATCGCAGCTGTCACACACGAAGAGCTGATGAAGACGGAGTGGGAAATGATTCAGATCTCTGCGAGCCTGTCAGGACAGAGTGAGACGCACTAATGTGGGTTTGACATGTTCCCATATTTCATGGGACGCTCTTCTCCTCAGATGACGGACCTCCTGTTTCCTGTCGTCCAAACTGGATATTACAGATCATTTTATAGTGACAGGCTTTCTGCTTCTAATAACCTCCTAACATGCACCAAGTCTCCGGCTGTTTAGAGTCCAGGTTGGGTTTGGTCACTCAGAGGAGTGCAGGCCGGTCTCAGGTGAAGGTCACTCGGTCCATCGTCAGGAACGTTCTGGTCTCAGCCTCGTGTTTTTATCCAGCAAACAGGACACAGAATATCTGACCTGCTTCTGGAAGGACTTGCTTTGCGGTGACAATGAACTCCTTACAACAGGGGTGGAGAACTCCAGGCCTCGAGGGCCGGTGTCCTGCAGGTTTTAGATCTCACCCTGGGTCAACACACCTGAATCAAATGATTAGTTCATTACCAGGAATCTGGAGAACTTCAGGACATGTTGAGGAGGTAATTTAACCATTTAAATCGGCTGTGTTGGATCAAGGACACATCTAAACCCTGCAGGACACCGGCCCATGAGGCCTGGAGTTCGACACCTTACACCAAGACTGGAAATTACCAGATGGCCTCCATTCGAAGGTCTGAGTCTTTGTGCATGATGTCAGATCAGCTTAAGCCAAAGGCTAAAGATTCAGATTGACAAACATCCAACAATACATTGTTTTCCTTTAAGTGCTTTTACTTTTCACCTAAACATAAAGTCCAAGGTTTGGGCCATCACGGAGAGTGTAACCGAAGCCCTGGATGGTTCTGTAAATGACTTTAAGCTGTTCATATCCACCACGTCACTACGGACCTAATCAAGACTAGGGTTAGGTTTCACTTTATTGACAAGCTAGAAGGTATTAAAAATCAAGCCTCATAGCGGCATCCTCACGGTTTCCTGTTATGGATGTCCAAGAAGTGAAAACTCCGTCCGGGGTGGTAAGGAGCTGGAGGTCACTGCTTCATCAGTCATGGCCCGGATGGGACTTAGTGTCAGGCCTGAGCGTACCCCTCTCCTACCTCGATTGAGGGTTTTGTTGCCTCTGCTAAACTGCTTAAATAAAATATCCTGCACTCAAAAAGGGACTTTTGCAACTTCTAAGTGTAACAGTGAAGGTTAGAGCTTGTGAGTAAGTATGATGTCTTCCATCTTCTTCCTGGCCTATTCTTTTCCTGGCTCTAAAGTAATAACCAAGCCAAACCATACTTGGTTTTTAGGCAGTTTCAGCTTTACCTATTAGAAACACCCATTTCACTCAGAAACCTGGAGCCTTTGAACAGAGAGCCACTCCACACTTCCTGAACAGGAGAAACTGGGATAAAAACACCTTAAATAATATTAAATGAGCAAGGTACTACAACACAAACTGCCCAAAACTCAATACCAAGAGCTGACAGATTCATCCAATCACCCAACCTTAGGAGGCGTAAAGGGGTTTCCAACTGTTTCTGAGCAGAGTCTGAACATGGTGTAGGAAAAGAGGCCTTTAGTGTGATGTGCAAAAGTTCCTGCACCAGTCTGATGTCATTATTTAACAGTGTGTAAAGTCATAACAACACACCAGCAGCAAGTCTGTCGAACTGAACAATGTGGTCCCAACTCTTCCCATTTAGAATACAAAACTTTCAAAATAAAATGTCAATAAACAAGAACAGCCAACCAATCACAGACAGCCAAGGTGAATATGTTTGCTTTGTCAGACAGAAAATCCTCACAGAGGTAAAGACCTCTAAACACGAATGTTTTTACATTTCAGCTGCAGCTGTTTCAAAATGAGGTTTAAGTGACTTCCTGTTTGTGATTTTGCTTTTCCTCCCGATGCCCTCGGACTTCTGCTTCCATGTCCTGGCCTCTGCTCCTCGGGAGCTACTTAAAGAGCGTGCATGATGCAGCAAGCGTGCAGTAACTTTCCACGCTGAATGTGAAGCTTTGGAAAAAGCTTTTGTAAAACGATCATAAACTGGCTCAGATGTTGTTGCTGTTCCACTTCCAGCTTCCTGTTTAAAACGGAGAGCCGAGCGCTGCTGGGAATGATGGAGACGCACTGGCCATAAAACATCAGACAGGGAGGGGCTGGCGCACGCTGAGCTCAGCATCTTCTGCCTTTTATGTTCATCTCCCACACAGTGGAGGAGGGTGGCTCGTTTGTGAGAGGACTCAGCTGTACTTCAGGCCATCCAGGGCCGATCGTTCATCAATTTATTCAAAAAGATCCTTCTGCTTTCGTTCGTGTACGCGCTTTCTAAGTTTCCTGGAACAGTTTAATCAACAGTCCATCAAAATCAAACCACATTTCAGAGAAATCTGCAAAGACCTGCAGCCAAAGCTCAAATATATTTCTGGTTATTTCATGGAGACTTAAACCTGCTGCAGTTCCTCTATCATCCACTAGAGGCCTGACTCCAACTGAGTCAGTCTCCATAGACTTCCATGTTTAAATGAAAAATGTCAGATTTCGTAGACGTTGTCCTGGACACGATGTTTCACGTCTCATTTCCTGCAAACCATCGACAGCCTGCAAACTGACCAGCGAATGAATGATTGCTGAGTGGGCTAGCATCTCCTGAACATTCACATTAGCTAATTTAAAAAGAACTCGTTTCCATCTCCCTGTTTCTACTCTCTGATTCTGCTAGGGTAGCTTTGCATGACTCATAGTCCAAAATAATCCTTCTTTATCTTATAATAGGGCTTGGTGGCAAATTTCTCCTGACTGGGTGCCCCTCGTAAACACGACATCTGACGTCAGTGTTTGAAACTCTGTCCATGTTTCAGATGAACATCCATCGGAGCAGCAGAGAAACGACAGGAAATAAGGAACAGGTCCACATCCTGCTGCTGCAACCTGAGAAGGAGCCGAGCGCTCGATTACGGACTGAAACTGAGTGAAACAGCAGCTGGAAGCCACTGACTTTTGCAGCTTGATCCAGATAATGAGCTTAATGTCCTGCAGGAATCGATCCGCTGCAGGAAAGTGTCAGTGCTGTATCGCAGCGAGCTACAGAAGCAGCGAGATGATGCAGCGTGATGCCTCTTCACTCACACACGATCTTAACCAGCAGTGTAATTACCATGAAAACGCTGCAGCTGACAGATTCTGTCATCGCTGTTGACGCTGCTCGTTTTAACCGTGAACTGTCGGCGCCGGTCGGCTGTAGCGGAGCAGCTGCCGACACTACCTGCAGGTATTTTTTCATCATAACAACCAGCAGACACGAAAGCTACGCCTGTTAGCACAGGAGCTCGATGGATGTGAGAAACTGGATCCAAAATGGAGGCAGCTGTGAGAAGCTGTGACAGGTGACGGAAATGAGGATTTTGTTGATGTGATCTAAACGCTCCGTGTGTTACTGTGACAGACCCACCAGTCAGAGCATCTCCTCTCCCCTCAGCTGACCGCTCACACTGAGCTCAAACTAGCCTGGAGGCAGGCACTCGGCTCCGCCCCGCTTTTAAACACGCCCCCGCCCACAGGTGTCACTGTGAGACAGGTGCAAGGGGACAGCTGATATGATAACTGACTTCTGACTGCATTCACAGAGACTCATGAACTTTTACGTATCATTTAAAGGACAGAAAGAAATGACAAAGACTGTTTTGGACTGTAAGCACCGTCTGTGGGAGGCGGGAGGTGCAGGGGGGGGTAAAAAGGGGCAACATCCACAGGGAGACCGATTCAAAGGGCTGCTGGAAAGGTTAACACTCCTCCCACAGGGTCACCTGCAGAAACCTTAATGACTTTTACCTCCTCTACACAGGTCTCGATTACCAAAGGCTCTGCTGTGTTCATCTCAACCCTCGATCCAGGAGTCGAAGCTTTCGTGCATATTTCAGGATGTCGGCAGTTTGAGCTCGCAGCTGAACGATACTGAAGACCGTCGCAGCGGCGAGCTGAGCAGCCTGCCCGAAGGGAAACGAGCGAAGCGGCGGTCACAAAGTATACCTGGAAACACAAGTCTGTGTGAGAAACACCTGGCTGGAAGCACAGCAGTGATACCTGCAGGTGTGTAAAGGTGGGAACAGTTGGTCAAATTTTCATCTGCAGGCGGATTACCAAACGCCCTCACACCTGCTTAGTATGACGCTGAGGTGAAGTCACTGCAGAGGCTGTTACACCAACATATGAGAGCTGGGTCAATATTCAAGAATCCAGTAAGTGAACAAAGTCATCAGTGATGGACTCATCACTGAAAACTGCACTCAGATCTGCTCTGTGAGTGTTTTAAAGGTGAGGCTGTGCATCTCCGTCCCTGGTGGTTTGACTGCAGCTCTCACCGGCTGGTAAATCATCACTTCCTGACACTCTAATTTCATTTTTCAGTAACGGGAGGGGAAGCTCGCGCCGAGCAACCGCAACCTTTTCGATCGCTCCGACATGCCGAGTGTTTTTCCACAGGACTGCACATGAAGGTAAAGGGCAGAGTAATTCTACCCCCGCAGAGCGAGGACAGGAAGATCCACCTCATCTCACTTGTGAAGGAGAAGCAGGAACTCTAAAATCAAGCCTGTTAGTGAAGAGACAACAAGAACGCTTCTTATAACTATGACACTGATTATTGTTTTATATGAACACAACATCTTACTGTCTTTGTGAGGCATTCGTTTTTAGAAAACATGAAATTGAGCGTTCTGACACAGGAAGTGAGAATCATCTGCTTCAAACATGGCGAGCCTGCAACAGGACTCCAGCCAGCAACAACACAAAGGTGTACAGGTACACAGAGACACTGATACCGGCAGTGTTTGGGTGAAAACACAACCTGAAATCAACATAAACACTCCCCTGTGTGTGTGTGTGTGTGTGTGTGTGTGTGTGTGTGTGTCCACAGAGTCTCTCAGGTTTCTGTTCTGGGCAGCAGGTCACTGAATCATCCTGATTGGTGTGGATCTGATCCCAGAATCAATACAACACACTGATCTGTGTGCTGTAAACAAACACACCCCTTTAGACCACGCCCCTTTAGGCCATGCCACCTGACAGTTGTGAAACAGCAGGCCCAAAGCAAATCATTGCACCCTGAAGCTTCTCCCTCGCCAAAATAAAAGTCTCTGGTCTACATGTTTGCATTTTCTACAAAGCACTGGGTGAAAATGTGCTCTTTCTTTGATGTGGGCTTGCAGTAGGCCACGCCCCCACACTGGACGGCTTTATATTTGACACATTTACAGAATCAGTATGAGGTTTTTGTGGACGTTTACTTTTAGAGCACTTCAACTGCTTCATGACGAGGAAGTGACGCGACACCAGACTCCTCCTGTAGGCTTACAGCCCTGAAGCCCCCTCAGTCCTGCTACCTGTTCTCTTCTGTCTCCCTCACAAACACTCCCAGCAGACTGCTGTCGGGTGTCTTCCTGTTAAAAGGGAGTTCTTCCTTCCCACTCTCTCCAACTGCTGCTCATAGCGGACTTTCTGTTGTTGCAGCTACATCTATACATCACAGGCTCTCTATGATATAAACCAGCTGTTTTGTGTTTTTAAAGCAGACGTCAGCTTTGTGTCATGTGACTGTTGATTGTTGGAGCAGCTCTGACTGCTTCAGCATGCAGAGCTTTGAGAGTGAGATTTTTAAAAAGCACACTAAGGAAAATAAATGCATTTCTGCTTTTTAAAGGATAATCGTGGTTTATTCTACCAGCACGGCCTCGCTGGCACAAAGAGGATTTCTCAGAATAATTCCCCGTCGTTCAGGTGGGCTGAGAGCTGCACTGGCCTGCAGTTCTGCTGATAATACAGCGCGCTGATGCTGTGAGCTCTCCTGAACAGCAGAGAGCTGACTCACGGCAGCTTTTAACTCTTTTCGACTGACAGACATTTCACTGACTTCAGCACAGCTTTCACGTGTCTCTGAACCAGCTCGGACCACATCTGGAGGAGCTTTGACACTCGCTCCGGCCAGATGTTACAGAGGCTGCACTGCAGCAACACACTGCAGGTTAGGCCTCTCTGTTCCCCATCAAAGAGAAAGACTGTCGGGCACCAAATGAACACCAAATGTTAACATAAAGGAGTCTGACTCATAAAGCAGTTAGCTCAAAGTTCAGCCTCGTTTATCTTTGGCGAGTGCGACGACGGAGCGCGTTCTGTTTTATGGCAGCAGGAAGCCGCCTGGCAGGATTGCTTTACGCTTGTTTTATTGTGAGTCTTCTTTTATGAGCCGACATCTGTCACAAACACGCTTTAATAAAAACATATCAACTGTGAATTGGCCTGCTGCTCCTGCTGCCTGGTGTCATCAGTAACTTTGACATGTCCTCGTAGCACCGACCACAGGACTGAGCTCTCTCTCATCCATGCTGGGAGACCCGGATGCTTCTGACTGCCGTGGCTTTCTCGTCCATTGTTAGGTGGTTGCTAGGCAACATGTATAATATCTGATATGGATAAGAACCTTCAGGAGACGAAGACTGCAGATGCTAAATGTTGCTGACGGTGTTGGAGGCGTTCTCGCTGTGAGAGATCAGCCTTGATGTTAAGACTCTTCCTGAGCCACTTTAGCGCTTCGGCGTAATACGAGGCTCCTCCGTTACACAAAGATGCTCGTCTGGTTTCCTCCTCAGATGTTGATCTTTCAGTTTTTTCCCTCTTGTAGCCTTTAGGGTTTGTGGCGGAGTTGTGGTCCCTGGCTCAGCTGCAGCAGAAGTGGAGATGATTGTACTGATGTACTGAGGTCGGAGATCAGAGGAGAAAGGAGTGTGTGCACTCGGCTGGAAAGTTGGCTGACGTGTGTGCCAAACCGGGAAAACGTGTGAAATAGTGAAATCAATGAAAACTCCAAACTAAATGCAAAGACGGTGGATCGCAGTCCTTCACAGAGCTGCTTCTCTCTGCAGCATCATCATTGCTTTCTGCTCTTCAAACCTGCTGCTGTGCCGTCTGCATAGCTAGCATGAGCCCGCCGGTTTAAAACATGCTAACATTAGCCGCTGTGCACTTGTTTTGTTGGGCAGTGTAAGAACAACACTGCAGACACATTAATGAGCATCTGCTCAACCTTTACATGAAAACATGACCAATAAATATTTCTAAGAATATTTTCATCCATCCGTTTGTCTAATTCAGGGTCGCAGTGGGGGTGGAGCCTATCCCAGCTGTCTGGGCGAGGCAGGGTACACCCTGAGCAGGTCGCCAGTCTGTCACAGAGCTAACGCATAAAGACAGACAATCATTAACACCTATGGGTGATTTAGAATGACCTATTAACCTTACCCCACTAACTGCACATGTTTGGAGTGTGGGAGGAAGCTGGAGAACCCAGCAAGCACAGGGAGAACATGCAAACTCCACACAGACAGATCTGATGGTGGAGCCAAACTCAGGAGCCATAAGAATACAAACTCTGGGACTTTCTATTTATTACTAAGATAAAGATTACCACATGCTGCTGTTATTCAGGCCACACAAGCTCTTCCTTCCTCCTCTCAGCCCGAGTGCACTTCATTTTACTGCTCCTCACAGTGTGGAGCTCACAGAGACCCAGAGGCCAAATAACACGATCACCACCAACCCCTCCAACCTCAAAATGTGGATTTTTTAAAGCAGAAAATATGACGGCACAGGTGAACAAAATTTTAATTATGTCAAATATGAGAAACATGTATGATCAGCTTCTTTGACAGAGTGGGTGCAGGAAACCAGCTGGAAATATAACTGCAGGAAGTGCATTAACCCTGCTAATGCTGCAGCCTCTCCATGTGTGCGCAGAGACAGCACGAAAATCTGTGCGAAACTTCTGGCGTGCCGCTAGGGCGGGGGCTGAAAGTCGTGGACCCCGTGCTGCCTCTGGTGTAACGGCTGAATCTTGGTGTTGATGGTCAGCTGTCACGTCTGCAGTCTGGAGACCTCAGCAATCAGACGCTTACCAGGATAAAGGAATGATGCAATCGAAGCGTTGCATTACCAGCTTCCTCGTGTGCTCGGCTGACAGCAGTGACCTGATTTTACTGCAGCTGCCATAAATTGATTTTCATCAACAAGTTAGACACTTAAAATGAACCAGGCTCATTAAAAAGCTTCATACATGCAGCAGCTTACAGCTGAGTTAGCGTTGCTAATGTAACCGTGGTTACCGGAGGAAGCATTTCCACCACAAAAATGAGACGACACAAGGAGAACGAGACAGCTGGACTTGTTTGCTAAAGCAGAGAAAAGTTTAAAATACGAGCAGAACCACCTTCAGCCACATCTGGATCTCAGCATCTTCACTGCCAGGATAAAAATGGCTTCTCTCAGATTCAGAGAGTTTTTCTCTACATGCAGTTTTCATTTCTCCAAAACTTTAAATTACAGGTAATCCGTAAATACAAACAACCAAACAAAACGCCTGGAGGATTTCAAGATGGATGCCGCGTGGTGACACGTGTTTTGAGCGTCTTCAGCTCGTCTGCACGGATCCATACACCACAAAGAGGGAGGCGCCGAGTCTCCTCCAGTTCTGTTTCGTGGAGTTAAAAGCGAGCAGGAAGTTTGTTTTATGTTTGAAGGTTTTTGACTCAAACTTGTTTTCTCCGCTGCTCGCCTCCGTGTGCGAGGAGGTGCACGAGGCCTTAAGAGCAGTGAATTAGGAGGAAATGATTAAAATATCCCAAATGAACGTTCTTGTTTTCTTTTTGTTTTACCGTGGTCCTGTTCTTACTGGTTATTTTAATAATAAATCGAGTAAATGTATATTCTCAGATGAATTGAGTTTAAGCTGAGTCTGACATCGTCACACAAAGAACGAAGAGAGGAATTCAGCTTTGGGTTTAATAAAACTATCAGCTGCCGCTGAGGTCAGAGCTGGATCGCTGTAATGGTGACCTGGGATTCACGAGTATTCCTTTGATGTTTGGGGAGAACTTTTGGATCTGCGTCTCTGAGGCTTGTTTCTGGGCCGGTGTCCACGGCGATGTTGTGTGAATGGAATTAACCATATTTTAAGTTGTGTTGCCGTGGAGCCCGGGACGGCCAGGCGAAGCATCACTGCACCAACAGCAGCTCAGTCGCTCCGCGTCCGTCAGTCCTCCTGCCACCCGTCATCCATGTGTCTGCATCAGTCAGCATCACCACCCTCACCTGTCTGCCTGCCTGTGTGTGTTTGCTGCATCAGGCTTCTGTCACACACACACACACACACACACACACACACACACACACTGCACCCCATCCCATAATAACCACACCTAAAAAGCTCCAGTGCAGCTGCATTCAGCAGGATACCGCAGTACACTTTTACCCAACATGCATCAGTCCCCTCCACCCATCCACCCGTACATCCATCCATCCATTCGGGTCCCCTTCATCCTGCCTCCACCCTTCCATCCACCTCCCTCTGCGGGAAAAAGCACCAAGTTCCTCTCATCCACCCTCACAGGATGAGGGAAACTTCCATCCATCCATGCACCGTTTCATCCACCCATCCCTCCGTCCTACCTGGGGGTGCCTTCTCTTTAACCAGCTCCATGTCCGAGGCGAGGTGCTCCCCTAGCCTGCGTCCCTTGCTTCCTTCCTTGCTTCCTTCCTTCTTTCCTTAATCAGCTGTTATCAACAAGCGTCGAGTCTCGGATGATGTGATCACCGATGAACCGCTGATGGGTGGATGGTACCGGGAGAGCTGGAGGGAGGCACCGCGGGACCTGCTCTCAGATCCTCCGCAGCTGCTTCTTCGCCGTTTTTTTTCTTCCTGCGGGCGTCGAGGCTCGTGCGTTCACCTGAGCTGTGTCCGCGCGCCGCTCTCTCTCTCTCTCTCTCTCTCTCTCTCTCTGTGCTGCTGCAGCTCGAGGCAGGAGAGCACAGGAGTGACGTCACCGTTAAGGTGACACGATGGTGGTGCTGATTGGTGTGAGGAGGAAACGTGATGAAGGAACTTTTAGGGCACGGGGTCTTGCCCATCCCACCGCAGGGCATCAACGGAAGAGAAGGAGTCGAACCCGCGACCTCCGTGCACAAAAGAAAAGAAAAAAAAACATGCAAAACTCGGGGCCCATCGCGCATGCGCACTGCTTGTCCCGTTAACTATAAGGAAGTGTTGCACGGGGAGCTGTGTGAAGGGTCTCCTGCACTGCTCGTTTTGCTTTATTTAAACACTAAAACGACCGCAGAGCACAGATTCATCAGCAAACATCACAATACGTCATCATCTCGAGCCAAAAGCAGACCCAGTCATGTTCAGGTGGGACCCTCGCAGCCCGCAGGTGCCTCCAGGCCACCTTAAATGCTTCTACTGACGCCAACTCCTTAAGATTTAGCTAAATGTGATCACGTTTTCCCCCAAACCAGTCAAAACCAGTCTCTCAGATTGTTGCTCCTCCCCCAGCCTGCTTCTGTCAGACGTTTGTTCCTATTAAAAGGGAGTTTTTCTTTCCCACTGTCACCAAGCGCATGCTTATAGGGCGTGGTTTGATTGTGGGGTCTTTACCTTAGAGCAGACCTTCCCAAAGTGTGGGGCCCGCCCCCCAGCCCCAGGGGGGCGCAGAGCCATTGCAGGGGGGGCGTGGTATGAAAAGGGGGGGAAGAAAAAGACAAAACGCTTGGACACTGCTAGCACAGGGGGCGCCCACAGAAACGCAAAGCGGGAGATGAAGCATCGCTGAACATGTTTCCAAACCAACTTCATTCTAAGCCAAAGACGAGAAAATATGGTGAAGCAAATCTGCCCTTTGGCTTCACCTGCACAGGTGCCGAAGTAGGTCTCCCTGCAGGGTTGGTTTTCCCTGCGTCGGGAGCAGCGCTGCTGTTTAAATCACAGACAAACAGGATCCCACAGCTGTTTATGTTTTTAAACCCATTTTGCACAGAGAGGCATTTTTTGAAAAATGCATTGATAGCAATGTTGAATATTATTACACATACAGTAAAATAATCACAGCGTGACGCCTCTGCCTTTGTAAACAGGGGGACAGTAACTGCGTGTAAACCTGCAGACAGTCAGATTAACAGTATTTCGTCTCTATCATTCTGCAATTCATCTCATGTAAACAATAACGTGGCGCACAGCGTGACGTGAATAAAGGCACATACCTTTGACGTTGCGTGACGAACTCTGTATTCCTCGTCCACACGTAAACACAAAAAAGGAGTTTTAAAAAATCTCAGTTTTCAATGATTCGAAACGCCGTTTACATGGATGAAACAGCTGCGTGTTCAAAAATACCCGTGTAGGTGCGGACGCAGCGTAAAAGAGTTAGAAGTTTATTTTCTTACTACCTGTAATTTATTGCAGATTACTTGTATTTGCTTAATTGTTTACTAAATGTTTGAGGTGTGAAATAAACCGCAATGGAGCAAAATATGGGCGTGTGCAGAGGATGTGTTTGGCAGTTTAAATTGCCTAAAGCTTACCTGCACAGCTCAACAAATCTGTTGAACCAAAGTTGGAGTTAACGACATCAGCAGGTTAGGGCGGGACCACCTGGAAGTAAATCACAGGTGATGTCAAGTCAAAGTGAGTGTGTAAAGTGACTGCAGTGCTGTAAAAAGTGAACATCCTGGAATCATCATTGTTCCCCATCAGGTCCACAGAGGGTTAGCTCTCCGCTGATAAACTGCAGGACAGTTTCTGGGCTTAAAGCTGTTGTTAACTGATTTTAAATAAAGTTTTATTTTGTAGGCGTTTTGACACAGTCACATGACCCCACAGAGGTTTCAGGTTCCCCCGTCGCTGATCATCAGTAAATAACTCGTGTTTTCTGTAAATCGGGGATTTTAGCGAGGCTGAGCATCAGCAGTAAAGCCTGCAGCGTGTTTACATGCTGTGGTTATATTTGGACAGTGATGGATAGTTTCCAAACCCAGCAGGAGGCGAGATGGAGAGAGGAGAGCAGGTGGAGGAGACAGGTGCTGAGGCACCAGGAAGCAGGAGAGAAGAGAAAGGTTAGGAGGAAGCAAAATGAGGCGTTTGAGATGAGCTGTGTGGCGCCGGGCGGCTGAATGAAGCGGACGCAGACGAAGAGTCAGACAGGAGTTATTTTATCAAGTGCTATTTACAACAGTAGTTCCACATTACAGGAGATAAAGTCACTGTGTGCACAAACAGCCTCCGTTCACATGACAGCTCCCTCCATCATACCCGCTCACACAGAGCGAGCTGCTTCCTCTCACTGCTCCCCCCGGTGGTCGAGAGAGGAAGCTGCTTAAAGGATGTAGTGAAGGAATCCACCAGCTCACCCTGCCTGAGGGTTAATTAGACGAAGTGTTTGAGTGTCCGATTGAAACCTTTAGTCTGGATGGTTTTTAAATGTGTCTGAGTCTAAAGTGTCACAGAGGCCATGTGACTTATGTCATTTTAACATGAATACATTATTTTAACGGCCTGCGGCACCAACCACGTGCATGACGTCATATTCTCAGAAGATTGAGCATCTTTAATGTAGCGCACACGTTACCTTATGTGTGCCATCATCTGCAAACAAGACTGCATCTCCTTATTCTGTATCCAGAAATTATCACCTTTATATAGAAGAATTAAAGACCATGATTATACTAAATCCCCATTTCTACGCTCAACATTTTAAACTTTGGTCAGCAGGAAGGTTTTTTTATCCATACATGGGAAAAAATTGGGCACACGATAGCAGATGTTCATGTTGTGACCTGACAGTACTGGAAACCGATCACACACACATGCTGTGTGTAATAAATGTGACATAATGTGCAGACCTGAGGCTTCTTTCTGAAGGTCTTACTCAGGGATGTTCCCCAGGGTTCGATTCAACCTGTTCCTGAGCCCAATTCTGCAGTACGACGCGAGATCATGAACCTGCTCTCGTCCCACAGTGTTGGTGTTTAAATAAATGGAGCAAAGTCGATTAAGGTGGAGTACGTCAAGGCTCTATTATGGGCCCGTTATTTACAGATGTACTCCTCTCAGAGTATCATACGGCCTATTTGATCTATTTATTAATAGATCAAAAACTATATCATTAATATCTGTTGACAGGATTAAATTATGGACTTTCAGATATTCAATAAGATGTCAGATTCTTACTCAGTTCTATGCAGATGATGATCTGTCCTCTACGTAACTTTAGTTATTTGAATGCAGCAAAGCTTTTAGTGTTTTCAATTTACTCTGAGGCTACGTCCACACGTACACGGGTATTTTTGAAAACGGAGATTTTCCGTTTTCGTTTTAAAAAATAATCCCGTCCACACATAAAGGGAGAAATGAAGAAAAACGCTGCTATGAACATGCCAAAGCAGCAGGTGGCGCTAGATTCCTAACCGTGTAGAAATGTTGGCCAATCAGAAGTCTAGAAGCCTCGGTGGGAAAAAGTAAACAAAGCTGGGGCATAGAAGCAGAACCAAGTCGTCTGTGTGGAGGGACAGTAACTGTGTGTATATGTAAGCATTTAAACACTGCAGAGAGTACAATTAACAGTAACAGTATTGTAGAAATTCATTTCACCGAAACAATAACGTGGCGCACAGTGTGACGTCAAAAAAGGCGCACACCTTTGACGCTGCGTTTTCTCCGTTTTTCTCGTCCACACGTAAGCGCAAAAACTGAGTTTTCGAAAATCTCCACGCTGGCCGGAGTTTTTAGAAATCTCCATTTTCAGTGACCGAAAACGGCGTTTACGTGTGGACGAAAGGTGCAAACGCATAGAAAAATCTTTCAAAAATGCCCTGGTACGTGTGGACGTAGCCTAAGAATTAGTTCTGGGCTCTCATATCTGAGAACTACGCAGATGATAAAGACATTTCCTTCTTCTTCTATGGTCCAACAAACTTTACTAATAAATAAACAGCTCCCTGTTTAACTTAAATGTCAACCACAAATCCAATAGCAGGTTCGATGTTTGATCCTGAGGCCTCCCGTCTTTATTCTGGTCTCTAACTGTAGTATAATTAAGATAAATAAATCTGTGCAATGCAAATTTTGTAAAACAAATCACATGAGCTAATGAGTCAACTGAAGTGGCACAATCCAGGGTTCAATCGTGAGGCCTTGTTGACCAAATCTTGAATTTTCTTGTTGTTCCCTAAAACTGCAGACAATCGTAATCTGAGTGGCGCCGCCCCAGATTCACTTCTGGAGTGTTTTTCTTCTCAGCCACTCTTCAACAGAATCGATCGCTGTGCAGATGACAGCCTGATTTACTCTGTGGAGGCGAGACTTTCCAAGGTTTGATGCTCATATTCTGCAGTTTAATTTACTTTTCTGATGACACCGAGATGTCAGTTACACTTATTAAGAACTGAAGTTGATGCAGAACTTCATTAACTGTTTTTCCTTTCATGAAATGTAAACTAAGGTTTCATTTTATTGAGAACTTTAGATGTAAATTTGAGAAAGACTCACTGAGGACGTAGAGAGAAATTCAGCTTAAAAGACTTTATAGTGAAATCCAGCGAAGAGCCTTCACAGATGGGGAGGAGCTGCCATCTGAAGGGATACACCCACCCACGTCTACGTTGCATAAAGAAATCCATCGTCATAACAAAGCAGAGCAGCGAGGTACAGAAAAATAAAAACTCACAGTCAAAAGGTTCTCAACAAATAGAGAAAGCAGTAAGGTCAAAAGTCACGGAGCTCAGAAGAACACACTGATTACATTTCCACCGAGCAGGAGAGCGTGGTGCGGCACTTTGATGGTGTGAAAAACCTCTGAGTGGGAGTGTCAGTGCGGGTCTGTGGGGTCGGCAGAGCAGTGTACCGTTCAGCTTTAACTTACTTCAGTGTCTTAATGCTACATGACGTATATGTGCGTTTGTATAAGTGTGTACTTGTTCTGTGTTCACTAATTGCACTTGAGGATGAGGATATGGAGATCGCATTGTCTGCAGACGTCTGCAGATTCTTTTTCTGGTTTTTTGCATTTTCCTGGAAATGTTTCAGACTTTGACAAAAAAACAGAACAAACCTGGGACGACTCACCTTCGGCACAACCAGCTGCGGCTCAAACACGCCGGCGCGCAGTCGCATCCTGAAGGCGGCAGATGTCGCCGATGCTCGTTTACGTCAGGAGATCAAAAATATCTGCTTTAGTGTTTTTAAGCTGTAGTGAGCTGCTCGCATTAGTGCTGACTGCAGTCGCGCTTCAGCTGTCCAATCAGAGCTGAGCACAGGCTCTGACTCTGTAATCAATATTTAGGTTTCACCGAGGCTGAAGCTGAGATGAAGCACATTTTTCTTTTCCTTGTATATAAACACGACACCACAGTGTCTGATGGTCATGTGGCTAAATCTGTGATGATTTGTGCCCCTCAAAAAAACCCTTGTAGAGGTGGTGGTAATGACATCACAGCACCATCTCATTAGACACATCCCGCAGCCAAGCTGCCTGAGCTCCAAACTGAGGCTCGCCACATAATCGGTGGTTTCTGGAGCCAAACAGCGTTCGCTTACTGCACAGTAACTGTGCCAGAAACCAGCCTGGAGCTCCATCACACCAAACCTCCACCTACAGTTGGAGTGTAAAAAGTCCCAATCGGGATTTGGTCCCAATGTTTTGTGAGCGACCTGAAAGGCCGACGATCACGTGGCGAGCTGGCGGCGCTGAAGGGGAGTCGAACCCTCGACATCCAAACACTAAGAAGCAGCTGCAGAGTAAACATCGGTCAGGTTAGAAATAATAAACTAAGTTACAGTGAAGCTTATTAAATAGTGATCAAAACAAACAAGATGGAGAAAGAGGAAGTGGCGAGCGAGGCCGGTGATATCGAGCCGGAAGTGACACGTTACTGACTGCGGTCGCCGTGCAGCAGATTAACCTGAGCAGTAAACAGAAACGCTGCTGTGAGCTTCAAGTCCCAAACTGTTACGCCTCGCTCACACGCACAGGCCCAAAACCCACCACGCCCCCATCAGGACCACGAGCTACGCCATCCGTCTGGATCTGGACCCTGGAATGTCTGGAAGGATTCTGGACTACGCTCAAGCTCATCAAAACAAACTGAAATGAGGAAAACTGGGAAAACATTGCAAACTACACGGGATCCAGGGCGTCTGTCAGAACGTGAGCCTGCGAGCGCGAACGAGATGCAACACCAACCGGCAGCTCAGCCGACTCCATCAGGGGAAGCTGCGTCTTTGGACCAATCACAATCACTGCAGCTCTGCCGGTTAATGAGAACATCTACAGCGTGCACTGCGACCACGCGTCGGTAAAGTGTCACCATCAACTGATATGATATACCGTCATTCGACAGTGAGGAGGACACGGCGTCCGCCATCGAGAGGAAACACGGCGGTGTTTGTTTTTTTTACATTCTGTGCAAAATCAGACGAAAAGTAGTCGACAAACCATCGTCAGTCTGTTCCTCCTTCTGCCCACACATGTCAGAGTTCAGTCACTTTGTTCCTTTTTACAGTTAGTTTCTAAGACGTTAGTACCATCATCGTCGTCCCGCGGTGGGACTAAGACATTCCTCAGAGGGACAAAATCCACCTTCGTCCGAGCTCTGCTGCTTTTGCTCCTCGATGTGAGACTTCAGGCTGTCCGCAGCTCCTGAAAGCGTCCGCCGTCCGATCAGCGAGCTCTGAAATGCTCGACGCCGAGCTGCTGCGAAAACTTGCTGTTTGGTTTGGAAAACGAGTCATTAGATATTTTGAGTAACTTGCTCATAATTATGAAAACCTCGTACTCGTGTCATCACGAGGAACGAGCGCGTGGAGGTGAAGAGCAGCTGACGCTCGCTTCAGTTTTTCTGCACTGGTCAGCATTTAGACCGACCTTCATGACTCCTGCAGTTCTCTGCTGGACAAATGCAGTCCTGCCTCATCAATGATCCATGCACGGATCCAAATATGAATGTGATGATCTCTGAGCCTCAGTAATCACCTGAGGCGTGTAACTTGGAGCTTCATCGTGCTGGAAAACAAACAGATTGTCACCGAATTCTTCCTAAATCGTTGGGAGAAATTCGTCTTTGAGGAGTTTTAGTTTGTCTGGTCTTTAAGGAGCAGGTGGAACAGCTGAAGTCCACAAACTGAAAAGCTCAGGATCAGATCTCCATCGATCAGAATTCGGCTGGTGTCCAACATGAGAACTGCAGAAGGCCTGAAGAGCACGGGTGAACAGTGGAAATGCTGAGTCTTTGCAGAAATAGGATTTATTTATTTATGCTTTGATTGTTCTTCACTATATCACAGAAAAGTAAAAATGAAATAAAAACTGAGGCTTTGGCCACGCCAGCACTGAAATTCCCACATTCGTATCAAAGCAGCTGATTTTAGCCCGGCTCCTCGCTTTCACATCGTTTCTGCCGTCAGAGCTTCAGCGCCAAATTTAAACAACAGCGAGTCTGGCGTGAGACACACGTCACGATTTCAGGAGTTGGTGGACTCGTCTCATTTCCAGGATCCCTGATAATTATATTGAACTACAAACTACGAACACTGGAGCAGCAGAGCCGGCCGAAGGTGGACTTCCATCTCTTCCTTCATTTGTAAAACAACCTGCTGCTGTGCAGCTGTGTGTAAAAGGCATTCAGCAGGTAAAAACCACAGGGCACACAGTGAAAGAGGAGGAGGTGGGGACGGGAATAGAAAAATAAAAAATAAAAAAATTGTGGCAGACACGACAAGACGATCACCTCACTTCACTCTGTGGCAGAGAAACATAAAAAAATTAAAAAAACAAAGTTTCAGAGGAGGTGGGGACAAGGCGAGGAGGAGAAAGGCTGAGAGGGAGGAGGAAGTCAGTCTCAGAAGAACTTGTCATCGATGCGGAAGTGCGGCCGCGTGACGTCGTCCGGGTTGATGAAGACTGAGATGGATTTGCCCGGATTCTCCGTGACGAGCTGCTGAAGCTTCTTGGCCAGCCGGTCGTCGGGCTGGTTCTCTCCGCCGGCGTCGGACTGCGGCGATGGCAGGTTGTTGGTGCTGCCCCGCCACTGCAGTTCCACCGTCAGCCTGTTGGCGGCCTTGGCGTGCTCGATGGTGGTGCGCAGGTGCTCGGCTGGGTCGGAGCGCACGGAGGAGAGTTTGCGGGCGTGCAGCATGGCCGTCTCGTCCGACAGGTGCTCCAGCATGTTGCACTGAGGGATGAAATAGTTGGGGCACATCTTGTTGACGAGGCAGTGCTGCAGGTCGTCGATCAGGCCCAGGAGGAAGTGGGCGGAGAAGTCGTCTTGCGCCAGGTAGTTGGCGGGGAGGCGGTCGCAGGCCCACAGCATGATGCTGCGGAGGTGGTAGGGGCTGATGGCTTTGGGGCGGGACAAGAGCTTGATGATGATGGCTTTGCAGGCCTGGTACGCCTGCATCAGGCTGGACGAGATGCACTTCTTCAGCTGCACCTCGCTGCGGGCGAACGACAGGCGCCACTCGTTCTCCTTGCGGCCTTTGTGGGAGCAGGCGGGGACGAGGTAGAAGCCGCTGATCACCTCCTCCTCGGTGATCTTCCCATCCCAGAAGTGATTCTCCATCAGCCAGCTCTGGGCAACAGCCGGCCACCCTTTAAACGACACCACGGGGACGATGTCGTAGAGCATCCGGCTGCTCCCGACGCCCAGGATGACGGAGATGATTGTGCCGTTCCGCTCCACCTTCTCCACCCTTGGCATTCCTCTCTGCGGCTTCTTCTGCACCTCCAGCAGCACCAAGGAGATGGACTGGTAGAACCAGTCAGCCACCAGTGTTGGGGAGAAGAAGTAGTTGGTGGTGCCGTTGATGTGGTCGACGATGGTGCAGCAGTCCTTCCACTTGTTGATGGTTCCTTCGTCGAAGAGGCGGAGGCTGAGCCAGGAGTGGCCCAGCGCCGAGTGTCTCATGTCCAGGGTCACCGGCTGGTTGCGGTCGTGGAGTTTGAGCGCAGGGACCAGCAGGGTGAAGTCCATGTCGTAGTCTGTGCCGCGGGCATAGACGCTCAGCTCGTCCAGGTCCATGTCCACCACGCCCTCCCGAACGCCTCCTGACAGGAGGAGGTACTCGTTGGCCACGGGGAGCTTCTGGTCCAACTTCTGGACCATTCCTGAAACAGAGGACGACAAAAAGGATCAGATAAAGATTATGTGTAAAAACGAGCACCACGCACACAAGTGTAACCGGGGGTCAGGATTTAGGCCTCGAGATACTCGTCTTACAGCCAGCTGAGCGGGTTCAGTATCTGACCAGGATGGCTGTGGCTGACCTCAGGAATGTGGACCTGGGAGGAGACCCCGAGGAACCCCCAGGATGCACTGCAGAGATCCAATCTCTTGACTGATTGGCGGAACGACGCAACGTTCCTCCAGATGAGCTGCAGGTCGTGGCCGAGGAGGGCAGGTCCGGGCACGTCTGCTTACAAGATAGACTGACGTCAGAAGCAACTCATTCGTATCTGGATAAAGTTCGACTAACATCGATTTAAAAGCTTCCCCCTGCTGTAATTAAATTCTTTAACGTTGACCGGCGGCTCTGCCGATTCGTCCAGTCTGGTTTTTGCTTTCACAGACGAGGCTGATGTTAAGGTGAGCTTTTAACGAAGTCTGCTTCGTTTGTGTCCAGCTCAGTCTGGATCGGGTCCAGTTTGGCCCTCCTGTTTTCCAGTTCCTTTCATGTCAGGTCTATTTTTGAAGCTCGCTGTGTTTGGAAGCGGACCGCGTGAGCCCCGACGGGTCACTGCGTTCAGCCCCATCGGTCGGGCCGGGCCGGCCTGGACGAGTTTTCCGCTCTGCTGAGTTTAAAGAAGAGGCGCACACACTTCCTGGCTGTCGACTGCATTCCTGCGCTGCGGTTGTTTGGACGCACGCAGTCCGTCTCTCAGAAACAGTTTCAAATAAATCAGATGAACTCAGCTCGGGGGCTGCTCGTTACCTCGGTACAGAGACGATCCTGCAAATACACACTGTCTTTGAATGAACGTCTCACACTCACTTTATAATTCCTGACTGATTTTCCTTTTTTATTGATTGGATTGATTAAATCTGGAGCATAAAACCGCCTCATCGCTTTTCTTTTGGTCTGTCTGTGAGCTGCAAACAGTGAGCGAGCTGTGAAGACAGGATGGAGCGCCGCTTCCTGTTGGGACATTTTGGAACGCTTGTTATTTCTGTGAGGAGGCGCCGTGTGCGAGCTGGCAGACTGTCAGTACATCTGAGAAAATGAACACTAATGTGAGTGTGCGGCTCTGTCAGATGGACATTTCTGCAGTTTCTGTGTGTGATTCTGTCTTTGTCGTGTGTGTGTGTGTGTGTGTGTGTGTGTGTGTGTGAGAGAGTCTTTTTACATCCAGATCTTGGAGGCGCTCCAGCGTCATTATCAAACTCGCATTCCTGCACTCCATCCTCCGCACTTCCTCTCAGGTTCAGTTATGATGAGCTGAGTCCTCTCAGCAGATTTGTGGCCTTTTATTTTGAAAGGTTAGGGCCCCACCGCCTTCAAAATTTTAATTATAACCTTGTAATTCCTGATTTATGTCAGATATTAAAGCTGTGTGAGGTTCATTTTTTCTCCTAAGTGAAATGTGAAGACATATTTACCATTTATATCTTGGCATATCTTCAAAATGCTAAACACAACAAATGTGCTGTAGAGCAATTCAAATAAATTCAAAGGTCAACGTAATAAACTAAAATGTTATTTCTGATCAAACGCTTCAAATGTTACAGAGAAACAAAGTCAAACATTAGATCATCATTTAATAAAAAAAAGTAAATGTTAATACAAACAGAGTATACAGAAATATCTAATGAAAATAATTTTCTTTATTTTCAAACTCTGTCAACTGTTTGTAAACAAACTCTTGAATAAATAAACAAAAACAAACACTGTGCGGAGCGATTCATTGGATTTTAATCTGGATTTTCGTGCCCGTGTTCTAACGAACATCATCGAGCGATACAGAAAGTGCACGCTCCACCATCAGAATCAAGAGCTCCTTAAATGAGCACTGAGCACGCACCTGCATGAGCCAATCACAGCTCCTCCCTGCACCTGACCGCAGTGACCTCATACAGGCCATCGAGACAATATTCAGCACGGCAGAAGCTGAAGAGCTCCTCTAAGAGAGTCAGATTTAGCACGAGTGATGTGAACTAAACACGCATTCACAAGGAGTGTTGTGCGTCTGCACCACAAAGCAACACAACTAAATTATTCAGCCACCTGCAAACACACAGCAAACTGCAGGATAATCAAAGCACGAAGGCCAGAAAAATGAGACGGAGGACGCTGACGCAAATCATCTGACATCAGCTCAGCGCGGTGCGCCAGCTTGTACACATGCACTGAAATCACCAACCAATCAAAGAGAGTGCTCAACACAAAGGTCAACAGATGCGTCGTCCCCTCACACAGTTAATTTTTCCAAATCCTGCACCAATATTGGGAATAAAATGAAATAATTTCCACACATGTGCACACAACAAATCAGTTTCCTGGTTGTGCCGCAGAAATCCTACATGCTAAAATCCAAGAATTTCCCCTAGCAGGACCGGAGCTCCGCCTTCGTGGATGAGCTGTTACTACAGTAACCTCACAGCAGCCATGTTATTGGTCACGTGACACATTGAAAATGTTCCAAAAGGCTCCAACAGCACAAACACGGTCCAGAGGTCCAGTTCAGGTGAAGCTGAGCAGTCAGCTAGCAGCTACAGCCACCTGTGTCATCATCCACCCATCAGTCAAAGAGGCCACGCCCCTAATCATATAAACTTTAAGCCTTATTACAGTTTAACCAGGTGAACCCTAAAAACTTTCTTCTACTGTACAGGTGTTACGAAGGAGGACATTATCCACAGAGACAAACAGTTTGTGTATCAGGCTGCAATCATGTTTATTTCTGCTGTACAGTTTTAACATGGGAGTCTATGGGGGACTGACTCACTGCTGCCTCTGCTGGACGTCAGAGGAACTGGAATCTTTTCATTTGCCCCACGGGGTGATGTTTGGGGAAAAAACGGATGATTTATTTCTCGCTGTAAAAGAAATTCGGACAACTAATTTGGCAGAATTTAATCTGACAATTTTAAATATATTTGAGCACATTTGTTCCTCACTGATGCGCTATGTGCGGAAAAAACACCTGCTGGTCGGAGTCCTGGAAGTTTAATATTAGTGAAGATTTGTTTGTTTTTAATATATTTGAAGGTGTGGATGAGGCTGGGATTGTAGTGGGCTTCACCTTGCACTGAGGGTGGTGTTAGTGTCGTCTGTGTTTAGTATTTCCGTATTTGTGCAGCACCTGGAGAAGCTCAGCTACACTTTTATGTTCGTTTTAAACCAAGAAACGAGAAGAAGAGAGGCTAAGAGGATGCATGCGATCCCTAATGCGGTCCAGGTGGAGCAGATGTGCATCACCTGAGCCTCTGCACATCTGGATCACCCCTGCAGCTCCGCGCTCACACCAGCTGAAATAATCAGGTGGAGTCCGAGGATGTTTACCGCAGCCTGGTGTGTGCGTGTGTGTGTGCGTGCGTTTCCTCACCCAGCATGGAGAAGATGAAGTCCTTGGCCGTGTGGATCTCCAGAGCCCGCTGGTCGTCGTACTCCCGCTGGTCGTGCTTGCTGAACTCCTGGATGAGCCGGTTCAGATCCTCCATGCGGGCCGCCGACCTGAAGTCCAGCTCGGGCCCGCCGCCGTGCGGCAGCCTCCCGGCAGCCATGGTGGGGCTGTTCCCGAGGCTGCCCGACGAGCCAGCCCGGCCGGAGAGAGCAGGGGCCGCCATGGTTCCTCCGCGGTCACACGCTGGTTCTGCACTGCCCACGCTGCAGCTGCTCCTCTGTCGCGGACCGAACCGAACCGAGCCAAGGCGAGCCACTCCACAGTGAACACAAGCACCGGAAACCTGCCCCGCTTCCGCCACTCAGCGCTTTCAAAATAAATGCCCCCTAATTAAATTGTATTATCTTATCTTATCTTATATTATATTATTATCAGCGTTCACCATCTGCTTCCATCTCACCCACCCACCTATCCCAGCACCCTCCTCTGTCACACCAACCCCATGTCTTCCACTGTATTCATGGATCACCTCAGAGGTTTTTCTGTTTTCCTTCTGGCAGCTCCACCTTCAACATCCATCTCCAAACCATGCATCACAGCAGGTCTCACTATCATCTTTTGAACCTTCTCTTTCACTCTTGGTGCTATTTTTCTGTCGTACGTATCGGTCATATCAGACACTTGTCTCCTTTCACTCCACCCCGCCTGCAACCTCTACTTCTACCACCTCTCCTGTGCACTGACCCTTCCTTTGGGTGGTTGACTCCCGGGTATCTATCTTCCATACTTCTCTTCACCTTTCCACCTTTCTCCTGCTCATTGCTTCTATTTACTTTCATTCTTCTTCTCTTCTACAGTCTCATCCACCTATACCATACTCTCATCACATACTTTCTGTAGATCCACAAAGACCACAAAGATCCACAGTTCATCACCTTCTGACCTTCTCTATACTTCTCCATCAACACTCTTAAAGTACACTGCTCCTCAGTGATCGCCATTTCTCTTCTTCTCAACCACTCTTTCTCATATCTTCATCTTCATACCTTGTTCTTAAAAATTAGTACCAGAACACTTTTGTATTATTCCTCTGACACTCATTTGCATTTTTTGTGTTTCACTCTGAAAATAAATATCAAATTTCGTTGTATTGACTTTGGCAGCGTTTTACCTTGAAGGTCACAGGCGGATGTTGTGCTTCGTGTTGAGGATTTTGTTTTGTTGATTCAATTGTGTGCAGTATCCGCCTCTGTCCTGCGGGCGTCGCTGACGGTGCCGGAGCTCCTTGGTGACCCGGAAATGAACAACTGCTAGGCGGCCCTTCGGCCGACCTGTCGGGGTCACCGGGATCCAATATGGCGTGGAGGAGCTGCTCCGTCCTGCTCAGACTGACCGGAGATGAAGGCTTACGGAGCTCCGTGAGGGGTGGCAGGTCAGTCCCCACAGGCGGGGGCGAGCAGCCCGTCCCGGGTTACAAACAGACAGATCCTTGCTGTCGGAGTTAGCTCCGTTAGCTTCAAGGACAGTTTAGAATCAACGGGCTGTTAGCAGGTTAACGTTAGCCGCTGCTAACAAGCGGGGAGCTGCCTGGGTGTGTTTGTGTGTTTATCTAATTATCCGGTGATGTAAAGCTGTTTGTCCTATTTAAACACCCCAGTGTGCCCCCTTACATACATGCCCATTACATGCAGTTCTTCCGAAGCTCTTTCAGGTCCTCCCTCCGGCTCAGTGCAGAGGGACGCTGCTTCCGTCGGTGCCCTAAAACCCAGGGGTTAATCTCCTGTGGCCAGCTGACCTGTGCTGCTTTAGGTGGCTTTATTTATAATCCACAAGCAGTCCACTCGGACCCTTCCAATGACCAAAAGTTACTAAATGGATTCAGTGACATAAAACCAGACGTTTGTGGTAAAAATGTTTTTGGGATTGTTGCTCAGTCTGAGGCCGGCTGGTAAAAGGAGACAGCAGCTAATCCTTAGATAATTAAAAGGTTGGCAGGATGTTTATACTCTGACACACTGGTGCATGATAAAAAGAAAGTGCACCCACTCTCAGCGGGAAGGTTTTATCTAATCACGGGAAGATGAATTGAGTCGGGTCCTTGGCAGAAGTCTGTACTGTGAAGCAGGAGTTCACCATGGTAACTTGTGCTGTGAACACAACCTGCTCACCACCTACTGACCAATCAAATCTCCAGAAATTACCATCGCCTTTCCTGTGTGTGTGGAGCGTCAGTAATAAATGTAGATTCTTCGATACAACTTTGTTCCTTTGGTTATTTATTAATGATTTTTTCATTTAATTATTTTTGCCTTTTGACAGGAAACAACATTTTTTGTTGTGCTTCCTGTCTGTGGTTGTGGCAGGAGGATGCTGGCGCTTCATTAAAGAGAACTTTTTTCTCACAGTTGTGATTCCTCGTCTGTCCACCAGGTGGCCTCAAAGCTTCCAGCAGAGATGCGGCTTCAGGAAAGCTGCAAGGAAACCCGAGTCCAAGAAGGTGGAAGAGGAGTTAGGCCCTGCCCACAGCGAATCCTCTGAAGCCGCGGCACAGCGCCGGACCCCCGCTCCTCACTGGGACCATCAAGCTCCACCCAGTCCCCCACGCGCCTTCGGCCGGCTCGTCAGGCCGCTCGTCTTTACCATCGGGGTAGGTGATGTTGTTTCGGTGGCGATGACGCCGCTGATGATGTCACGGACAGGTGTTGACTCCATGTCAGTTTACAGGCTGCTCCTTCGGCTCGGCGGCCATCTGGCAGTACGAGTCCCTCAAGTCTCGAGTGCAGAGCTACTTTGACGAGCTGCGAGCCGATTGGCTGGAGAAGGTGCGACCTCAGAAACGAGGAGACATCCGCAAAGAGGTGAGGGTTCGACGTCATCACCTGTAACCAGGCTCCACCCACACTTTGATCTGAGTCTTAATTGGCTGTCTGTGTTTTAGATCAACCAATGGTGGAACAGCCTGAGCGAGGGCCAGAGGACGGTAACAGGTGAGTCAGTGCTTACGAGCAAAGCGCTGAACTTTCACATGGGGGTTGCTGGATTGAATTTCTTTTTTCCCAGGGATCATTGCTGCTAACGCCATCGTGTTCTGCTGCTGGAGAGTGCCGTCTCTGCAGCGCTTCATGATCAGATACTTCACCGCCAATCCGGCCTCCAGTGAGTCTCGCCACCGCCGCCACGATTCGTTCAGGGTCTCCGATTGAGCCTCTGTAACTGTGGCTGTTTGTTGTTGCCCCGCAGGGACTCTGTGCTCTCCCATGATTCTCTCCGCCTTCAGTCACTTCTCGTTCTTCCACATGGCGGCCAACATGTACGTCCTCTGGAGCTTCTCCACCAGCGCCGTCTCCATGCTGGGCCGAGAGCAGTTCATGGCCGTGTACCTGTCGGCAGGTGCTTTTCACTGTGGTGTAATCTCTGAGATTATCTGTGTTTGTTTATGAGTGTGACGTTGATTTTATTTCTTCCGTTTTCAGGTGTTATTTCTACGTTTGTCAGTTATGTGTGCAAGATGGCCACGGGGAGGTTCGGCCCATCTCTCGGAGCGGTGAGTGACTGCTTCACAGGTCAAACTGTACCTCGCTCAGAGTCACGTCTGTTTTATGGTTTTATTTTAGAGGACGTGTAGATTTTAGGAGGTCAGTGCGAACACACTGATGTGATTCTTTTGAGTGATTTTCTTTGGTGGACGTCTGTAAATGTTCTCAATAAATAAACAGCCTGAAGTTCCTGTTTCTGTTTTCAGTCTGGCGCCATCATGACCGTCCTCGCTGCTGTTTGTACCAAAATACCTGAAGCCAAACTGGCCATCATCTTCCTCCCCATGTTCACCTTCACCGCTGGCAACGTAAGACCCCGCCCACCCCTCTCCTCGCCCAGTCTACCTGGACAGAGATCTCTTTTTCATCTTCTGCATCAGCCCACCTGCAGCTGCTGCACATCTGCAAGCTGCTTTGAAACCCACCTGAGCTTCAGCTCCTGCTGCTGGCTTTGACCTGACTGAACTCGCGCTCTGTTTCCGTGTCTGTCTGCAGGCTCTCAAGGCCATCGTTGCCATGGATACCGCAGGCCTGGTGCTTGGATGGAGGTTTTTCGACCATGCTGCTCATTTAGGAGGAGCCATGTTTGGAATGTAAGTTAGCAAGTTAGTCGATTTTTTATTTATAAAGGTTCATTTTTAATTTTCTTTGTTAATTCACAGAGAAGTTTTTTTTTTTACCTTCTTACAGTAATTTTCTATATTAGATGGTGGGAAAAAAAACAGCTTTTCTGTCACTTAATTGTTGAACTTAATTACTTAATCACGTTGGTTTAGTGTGAGTGGCCGTGGGCGACGTCTGTATCCATAGGAACAGCTGTAAAATGTGGAAATACAATTAAAAGTACAAAATTGATGGCTTCCTTGACATTTTCCAGAGCCAGACTGCAGTCTTTTCCGGGCCGATTCTGGTCCCTGGGACTTATGTTTGACCTCTCTGGATCAGATGGTTAATAGGTAGAAGCGGAAGTGTGAAGGCAAAGCTGTCGATTTCCTGTTTGTGTTCCTGAGTGAAGAAAAGAGCGAGACTGTAGACACGAGCTGTAGAAAGGGAGCCCGCCGAGGAGGTGCAGCGGGACCAGGGCCTCCTCGCTGACGTGTTTTGGACGTTGAAATATTTGGAAAACTGATTTATTCTGTTTTGTGACGACGTTGCAGTGACGTGTTTTTAATCAGACTTGTTCTTCTCTCCTCAGCTGGTACGTTCTGTTCGGCCACGAGTTGATCTGGAAGAACCGAGAACCTTTCGTCAAACTTTGGCACGACTTCAGAACTCGAAGGGGACCGGGAGGAGGAGAAGGCGGCGGCGGAGGGGACCGAGGAGGCGCCATTTAGGACGCTGAAACGCAGAGAATGAAGGAAATAAAATGCTAACGTAACATGTAAAGATGTATAAAATGTACAGAGAGAATCACGGAGCCCGGGCACAGGCCGGAGTCGAAGTAAAGACTCGTACTTGTATTTATAAAACATGAACGATTCCATTGTTGTCTCCTCGCCTGCTTTTGTTTACAGTTTGATCAGAGACAAAGACAAACGTGGCACAGAGGTTTACAGCAACGACCTGTCGGCTGATCGTGTGACAAACAGCCCAGACAGAACCAGTCAGAGGGACTTTTTGCCTCAAAAATCTGTAAAAGATTTAAAAAGACAACTGAGGGATTCTTAAAGAGCTCCACCTACCTCAGGTGAAACTTCAAACCCCATCAGGACGCCGTGTCTGAAACTAGAGTCTGGCTGCTGCTGCAGAACGAACCGGACGACTGAACAAACACCGTGTTTGCCAAACAGGCTGAAGTCCACCAACAGATCAGACTGATGGTGTCAGAGCGCGATCTGAAGGGTCGTCACGGAGAGCGTCATACGCCTGCTGCGATTGGCTCACAGCTTTAATAAAGCCCTGTGATGCTCGTGGGTTTAACTTTCTTAAAATAGACTCGATGATATTTGTGTTGTGGAAAAATAAACTGATCAAAACCTGATTTTCTGAGATTTATTCAAAGTTTAAAACAAAGGGACCAAAAACAATACAGCAACAAGTAAACAAAATACTAACAGCTCCTTTATAGCCGTTGTCTTGATGCAGTCTTTGTTCAGCTGTAGGGACCTGTTCCCACAGTCGTGTAGCAGTGGTCTGATAATGACGGCAGAGCTTCACACTCATTCTTTGTTACAAACCAACAGCACGCAGAGAGGAGAGCAGCTGAAGCGCAGCACACCAGAGCTTGTGACACATTATTTTGGTTTTTGAAATCGATGAACGAGACAGAGATGAACACTGAACACCTCAAACTAAAGAAAAGGCCGACCCTCGCTCAGAGACTCGCACTTTTTTAATGTCTCTTTAATAAAATGCACTCATTCAAACCTTTTACCTGATTCACAACTGAGATCAGACATGAGTGTGCACATCTGTGAGACCTCGGTGATGCTGAATGATCTGTGAGGGATTTAGAGCAGCACAGAGGTTCTTATTTCATACAAACAACATATTCCCACATCCAGAGAATCGGAGTATTAAACTCCACATCTGTCAGCAGCTGAAAACATCTGGAGCTTTTCAAACCAAACACTTGACGAAGGAGGTGCGAGGTGTGCGAACCCTCTGGTTCCTGAGGGAACATTTGCCGTTAAAATCACCGCAGCTTGTTTGCAGTCGTCTTACTAAAGCAAGGACGGACTTCCCAGATAAAAGATCACCTGTTGTTGGTCCTCTTGTATGTCAAAGCCTTACAGAGAGAAGAGCTGCTGCAGCAGGATAGGAAACCTGCTGTTTTCAGTTTATCAAAAAGGCTCTGAAGGACTTTTAAACCACAGGTTTCCTTCTTTTGGTATATTTTGTCCCACTCCTGCATAGAAGCAGGGTTTTATCTTTGACGGCTGAAACCAGCTCATCACAAACGGTGGGAGGTGAAACTGGGATTCCTGAATGTCGATACTGATGTGTGTTTAGAGACGGTTTGGCCTTTCCCAGAGTTCATCGACCCTGAACAGCAGCAGACCTCAGAAGATCAGACCCGCTTCAAACCGCCGCGCTTCACATCGCAGACACAACCTGAGCGACGCCTGCAGAGACACAAACCCTGGAGAAGGCCTTTCTGCAACCTCCAAACCTGTGCCGACGGTAAGAACCGATCCATCAGACTCCAGCCGTCAAACCTTTAGCTGCACTTTAGCCTTTAACAACTGGCTCAGGTGATGTGTGCGTTTCGACAGGTGTGTACGGGTGAAACTGAGCTCCACGTCTCCTCTGCGGCAGATAGTTCCTATTTTCAAATGAAACACGATAGTGGGGATGCACACTCTGCTGGGACGGATACGTCCTCTTTGTTCATCTCCCTGAAATTCGTTTCTTTAGCTCAAATGGCCTCTACAGTCACCACATCCCAATCCAGCAGAGCACCTTTGGGGTGTGGGAAATGGGAGATTCACATCGTGGATGTAAAATCCCCGAGGAATGTTTCCAGCACCTCGTTGAATCTGAGACACGAAGAGCGAGAACAGTTCTGAAGGAAAAATGTGTCCGACCTGTACTAGCAGGGTGTACATAATAAAGTGGCCAGCGAGTGTAAATCACACAGTGTCCCAACAGTGATACTTTTACTATAATCACTGATGAAATCCTGTTACACGTGTTTGGAGTCACACCGAGATGGGAAATCGTAGTTGACTTTGAGTCGACCGCCTGCATTTGAGTTTGTGTTTTACAAACTGGCTCGGATCTTCCCACAGTGAGCTCGTGCACCACGTCCATCAGCGGTGATTTACTCTCTGTGCTGCAGGCAGCTCAGAGTAAACTCTGTAAACACAGAAGTCAAAGCTGCTCTTTGGACTTTGGTCCACGTCACTGATCCGAGTGCTGTTTTCCTGTGTTATGTTCTGTTAACAAAAATAGAAAAAATACACATATATCTTTAGTATCAGCTCCGAATATTATCTGAGTTCTTGAAGAAGTAAAAAATAATATTAAACACAACATTTAATACTACGTTGATTGGTGAGCTTAATTTCAGCTTAATTTCAGTCACTGATACTTCATGGAGGTGTCAGATGTCACACGGCCCGAGAGCAGAGCCCTGAGGAACTCCACAAACTCCACAGCTCGTGCCTCCTCCTTCTTCAAAATCATCTGTTTCCAGGTGTTCCAGGTGTTCCAGGTGTGTGCGGAGACGCTGAGCAGAATGGCGGTGGGCCTGCAGATTGTGGGTCTGTTTCTGGGCGTGGTGTCCTGGTGTCTGCAGTCCAGCTGTACCTCCAACCAGGTGTGGAAGATGAGGAGTCAGTCGGAGTCGGTTACCACCAGCCAGTGGCAGTTCGAGGGCCTGTGGATGAGCTGTGCTGCCACCTCGTTGGGGTCCATCCAGTGCAGCAAGTTCAAGACGGTGCTGGGACTGTCGGGTGAGAACGGCTGCTTCGTAATCATCAGCAGCTATTATGGAGTTATGATGATGGCTCAGTCGGAGCACAGGAAAAGGTCCACAGCAAGGACAATTATTTTTCATTCATTGATGAGAGCATTAGTTTTGGAAAAAAACTCATCTCTGTTTCTGCCTGAGAGCTGAGACAGAAATAAGAGAGGTCATATATCTTATTTATAGCGAGTTCTTATCTTTTGCTGCCCAAACAAAGTAACAGCTTGTTCATGAACTTTAATGAGTCCCATGAGGACAATGTTGCTTAATGTTGTGGGAACTAGATGATGGCTTGTTCCCACAAGATAAACTGGGTTTATAAAAAGGGAAAAGACATCTGCAAAAACTGTAAAGCTGTGCGACGAGGAAGATGTTCATTTACCTGTAATGATGCTTTGCAGCTCACCTGCAGACCTGCAGGGCTCTGATGATCCTGTCCCTGCTCTGCGGTCTGACCTCCATCATCGTCTCCGTGCTGGGACTCAAATGCACCAAACTCGGCAGAACGCCCGAGCAGGTCAAAGCCAAGATCGTCCTGAGCGGAGGGATCCTCTTCATCCTGTCGGGTACGAGGCTTCGGGACTGGAGCAGAAACAAACCCCAAACCTGTAAAAAAGCAGCGTTTTCGTTTTGTTTCTCCTTCCTGCAGTTCAACCTGCACAAACTGGAAGCTGCAATTTCACTTGTTTCAAATTATGGCTGTCGTACAGGAAATGTCGACGTAGACAGAACATGTAAATGACGACATACAGTCTGTGTTTGTGTTATGATCAGAACTTCACGGGGAGTGTTTCTTTGTGGAAGAAGAAATGGTGATATTTAGAGGACAGATATCGCTGCATGTGCACATCAGTATTCAGGATGGAATCATCTTTATTCCTCATTTAACTGAAAACAAACATCTAAAAAATATTCAGATTAAAACGAGGCTTTTGCAAAGTTCTGGGATCTGTGGAGACACCGGAGCTCGAGCAGCTGGAAACTGAATCCTGAGCTTCTGTGTTTTTCTTCAGGTCTCTTCACTCTGATCGCCGTGTCCTGGTACGCTGCCAGAGTCATCAACGACTTCTACGACCCGCTCTACGGAGGAGTCCGGTGAGCAGCAGTGTGTGTGTGTGTGTGTGTGTGTGTGTGTGTGTGTGTGTGTGTGTGTGTGTGTGTGTGTGTGTTCCTGCTGCTGAATCTTTAGAGTTTGTGCTGCAGGTTCGAGCTGGGTACTGGTCTGTATCTGGGCTGGGCAGCCGCTGGTCTGGCCATACTGGGAGGATCTATGCTTTGCTGCTCCAGTAAGACTACTCCCTCCAGCCCACCTGCTCGGTAAACATACACACCCATCGTGGTCTCCTTATTTAATGCTCAGTAATGACTTCTAAGTTTGTATCAGGCTGTAAAGATGCTCATTTCTAAAGTAAAGTCCCTGCTGAAGCCTCTGGTGGACGTTAGAGGAACTGCAGGATTCATTGTACAGATGTTATCATAAAGAAGAATGAAAAAGAAAGAAAATGAAACGCTGCAAAGAGTGTTGAGTAACTGACGGTTTTGCATATTAGTGAAGCTTTTGTGCAGGTGAGAGCACTTCAGGTAACAGACGAGCTGACGACCACAAATCTGATTATATAAAGTATGTATATAGTTTAAAAAGTTGGTGAGCGAATCTGTTTCATGTACATCGCTGTTGCTCCGCCCTCTAACCTTCATCTGCTCCCCTGCAGGCAGTTTTCTTACTACTCCACCACCGGCCAAGGTCGGAGCATCTACAGAGCAGCTCCGGCCTCAGACGCCAGCGGCTCCAAGGCTTACGTCTGAACCGACCGACCTCCACCGTCCTTTGTTAGGCTCGTGCTGTTTTCTGAAACATGGAATCGCCTCAGAATCACACTGCAAATAAAAGGTCTCCTGAAGCTGTGTGGCCAAGCAGTACCAAGTGTGTCCAAGAGAGGGCGCCACAGGGAATCGCTCTCAGAACTTCACAACAGATCAATTTATTTATTAGGTTTTGCTGTTTCAATTGAAAACACTTTGTGGTTCATTTACATTTGACTTTTATTAATCACATTTACCTGTATGTTTGAATTAATTTCACATTATTAATTTTCTATAGTTAACTTCAGTTTACCTTTTTTAGGATATTAAAGAGAGGAAAGGCTATCATCTAACTAATCATGCTGACAGATCTGTGTGCAGTTTCCAAATGTGACGTTGCAGAGAAAGAAACACGTGTGGTGAAATGAAACTGAGAGAATAAAGATGTTTATTAACGCACACAAAGCTAGAAACCTACTGACAAATTCAGCCTTTAGATTCATGACATCACTGATGAACAGACATTAATTAAACGTTAAATAAAACGATCCATTAAAAGGTTTGAATAAAACTTTATTATTTCCCTTTTTAAGACTGTTAACATGTCGCAGGTGTGTTCAGGTGCGTGACTGCACTGTGCTGCTTGTGTGCGTGCTGGCTCACGGGAACGCTGATGAACACTACAAATCCAGCTGCAGCCCAGCGTGCACAGCAGTAACATCAGTCTATCCACCAGATCTCCAGTTTGGTTTGAGAGCTGATCTCAACCTGCAGATGTTTCCTGCTGGGATCTTTGTGCTGATGTCAATTCTTAGCAGGTTGTGTCTTTATTTCAGGAAGCTGACGCTCATCTTGGTATCAATGTCCATTTTCTCCAGTGACTGAAAAACAAATGAACACAACAATAATTTTTTAAATAAATTTGATTTGAAGAAAGTCCCTCCTCCTCCTCCTCCTCCTCCTCCTCCTTCTTCTTCTTCTTCTTCTTCTTCTTCTGTTTCTCAGACAGAAATAAATGCTGGTCCTAAATCATGTGTGAGCTTTGAGAGGTGTTTGAACCACCACACACAGTATATTTTATACATTTATTATTGTATTTGTGTGAGAGCCCAGATTTTTGATCAGATGCAGCATGAAGCAGGTAAGAGTCTCACCTTTTTGAACTCGTCAAAGGAGATGGCATCATCTTTGTCAAGGTCGGCCTCCTGAATGGCTCGCTCAGCTATGCTCTGCAGCTGCTCCTCGGTCACCTGCAGCCCCAGCATCGCCCGCAGAACCTGAAGGACGCAGGACACAAGTATTAATAATGTACCAA
The DNA here is from genome assembly GCF_057382095.1 of Aulonocara sp. 'chitande type north' Nkhata Bay. Lineage (NCBI taxonomy): Eukaryota > Metazoa > Chordata > Actinopteri > Cichliformes > Cichlidae > Aulonocara > Aulonocara sp. 'chitande type north' Nkhata Bay. The sequence continues at coordinate 38,963,863 of NC_141357.1, read as the reverse complement.
CGATGCTGATCGAAATCCTCTCCGAGACCCGTTTTTCTGCAGAACTAAAGAACATGCGAGTGGTGGACCCTTCTATGCAGATGACACACGATTATTTTTCTGATTCTAGAAAACTAAAACTAGCTTAACGCCACAGAGGATTTCTTTGAGGGCAAGCTGGGCCAAGCAACTGTTTTCCTCTAGTGCAAGTCCACAGCAGCTCCATCTGCTGTGGGAAACACTTCGGAAATAAGGGATCAGCCAAAGTACCTGCTACTTCTTCTTTTCTAAAATAATAATCACCCCAGTGGGCTAGCTTTATACTGTAGGAGGGGCTCGGTAATGTTTTCTTTCAGCTAAATAAAAATTCTTCTCTCACTTCCCTCCATTCTGCAGCCATGCAAAAACCCCTGATCTTAGCCAAATGTGAGTATGAGCTCCTGCGTCCTGGTTGCAGGTGTGTAATTTGTGCAAACAATGAAGACCTGACTGACAGCCCCACACACCAAAGACAGACTGCACAGGAGAGTCTCTGTGCATGGGAAGGAACTATGAACTTGTCAGCGATGAGGAGAAGAAATGAAAACTCTCAAATAAGTGGACACAGACCTGAAGAAGCTCCTCTCTGGAAATCTTCCCATCTCGGTCCAGATCGTACAGCTGAAAGGCAACTGAGCAGCTTCTACATTATTTTCTTTATTGTACGCAAAGATAAAATAAAAGACAGAACAAAGTGACCTGGACTCACATTTGAGCTTCCTGGTCCTGCTGCTGGGGAGCTCTTGCTGTGTTCCTTCTTTGTTTCGGTTTCTGTCAGTTGGACGGAAATGAGCCAGAATCCGGACAAAGGAGGAAAAGTCCACGGTATCCTGTCTGGAGAGAAATACTTCCTGTTTACCCTTCACAGTGTCACCTGACCAGTGCCTGAGTCTAGACCTCTGCAACTCAAATGAGTTGATGTGGCAGTCCTTGCTCTGTCAGTGCAGAAACAAGTGATTCCTGTGATAACAGCAGGCTGTCGTACCCCGAGGAGAAAAAGGCTTCTATGATTCTGCCTCCGATGGGGTTCATGGCCAAACCTCCGAGCGCTTCAAAGTCGTCAGGGCTGCGATACAGAAGGAGACAGACAGTCAGAGGCTCTGGGACACTGACGTCCCTCAGAGTCTCACAGGCTTTGTTTTAAATCTTTAGATTTTTATAAAGAAACACGACCTGTTTGTTTTTCTGCAAAGGTTTCACTTTCAGCCTGCATGATGTTTAAGAGCGGTCATATTAAAGCAGGGTTATTATAGTTAACTCAAACTTAACTAAAGATCAAAACTAGATGTGAAAAAACATTTTAAACTAGACGTAAACAAACTTCCTGAAAGGATTTCATGAACTTAGAAACTAAACTTCTGATAGAGAAGAAGTTTTAGACTTTGATTAAATGTTATCACTGTTTGTGTGATGAGACTTTGACGGACGCTGAATGTCCTCAGGACTGTGAGTCGCTGCTTTCCAAAGGTTGTATAGTTTTATATTTTCTGGACCGATTTTCCTCAATCATGCCTCTCACGTATGCCCTCATTACATTATTACTTAAAAAGACTAAAACTAACATTAATAACACTAAAAACTAAAAGTAAACATTTTGAAACAATGAAATCTAAACTGAAAGGAAAAAAACTGCTCTGGAAAAACCTGAAGCTAAACAAAAAGCCAAAATGAAATGAAAGTATAGCTCTCTGTCTTCATCTCAAATGGGTTGGCGTTCGGGCTTTGGAGCCAGCAGACATTAAAGAGTTACCTGACACAGTCACAACAGTGACTCTGAATTCATCCTGTTGACACTTTGTGTGGCCGCTGATGTTTGGACACATCAGGGAAAGAGATCCTGAAGATGAAGGTGTTGAACTGGTTTGGATCAGAGTCTAGTCCTCCAGCTTCCTGTTTCTCAGAGTGACCTGATGAAGTTTATGTCTGGTCTTTGACCAGGTCACACAGCGTTTCGGCAGGTTGTCTAGAAACATCTTTGGGAACTTTGCAAAGTTGTTTTGTTTTGTGTTGTTTCGAGTTAAGTGTTTGAAGTATCTTGAATGACTGTTTCTTCATGTTTTCCCGTGACTGTGAGATTGGGGGGAGCGCTGCTGCAGCAGTGTTACATATTTCTGACGCAGACGGATAAAACTAAATAAACTAAATAAACTCATCTTCAGGCTTATTTCATTCTGGGATGTTTTTTGGGGAAACAAACAAACCCTATAAAAACATTATTGTTATTAAGCTGGATGATGATTGTGAGCAGTGCGTCCACACACCTGAGGTATCCTCTGTTGTCTCTGTCCAGACTCTCAAACCTGTCGTGCAGACGGAGGAGATGAGCAGACGAGACTGAAACAGACACGATTTGTTCTTTACTCAGAGTAAACTTTAACAGCTCAGTCAGTCTTTGCAAATACTTGCTGAGGGAAGAAGTATGACTGTCTTCAACAGTAACTTGTATGTCGATACCTCAAATACACCAGAGGTTTGTTTGCAGTATCCAGGGTGTGCATATATTAAATATATTATGTAATCGCTCAAATGGGTCGAACAGGTTTGAGCAGAAATCCTGTGACATCAAAATTAAAGGAGAAGAAATTCAAATAAAGGAAACCAAAAAGAAAAGATCAAAAACGAATAGCTTATGGTCCCAAAGTAAAAGAAATAATAATTATATGTAATTATATTTCTTATTACGAAAAACTAATGTTTCATCTGGGCTTAATCAGCCATCGAGCACAGTCGTGTTTATCTGCCCACAGCGTCCTTATCAGCGAGGACAGTTCAGGGTGTTGCCACGGAAACGCACACAAACAGCCGACGATGAGCTCACACACGGGAAACAGCAACAACTCACACCGTCGCCGTTACAGTCTCACATGAAAGCTGAAAGTGATGTTGAGCCCCCCCCACACACACACACACACATTTCCTATTGACAATAACTGTTTTGGGGTTTTCCCAATAAAGAGATCAAGACCCCACGATGGGAGAAATACGAGTACACGCACACACCCAGCATTGACATTAAGCCAAACTCTGACATTTAATGACTGATTTTGTGGTTCAAACAAACAGACTGTGTAGAGACATTTAAGTGTGTAATATATGTATGAGGTGTATGGCACACATGCTCACACATTTAACATTACAGTAAATATTGGTCTGAATTCAGCACTTTGGAGAGAGCTTAAACTGGGCAGGTGAATCGTAACCCCGCTGAGCTTTTAATGAAGCTGCAGATTTTACCATCAGCACCTTTAGAGCCTCTGAAACGATTGTCTTCTTAAATTTACGGTTAAAAGAAGAAAAATGTTCACATCCTGAAGTTCAGCTCGTTGTTAGGGGTACACCTCGCTGGTACTTCAGCGTGATGTTCAAGTTTGAGATGATTTGAATTTATGACATGGTGCATTATCCTGCTCAGAAGATGGTACACAAAGGCATGGACGAGGACAGCGACAGGACTCAGGTACGTGGGCGTCAGCTGGCACATCTGGAAAGGCTCCATAAGCGCTGAAAGGTGTAAAGTGTTGTCAGAGCAACATCTGCTCCATGCAGATGTTTCTCAGGAAGGCCTTTGTGTTTGAGCCGGATGAACTGCAGACTGCTTCTATAACAGCCTCACGGCTTCAGAGGAGCAGAGGAGCCTGCAGTCCAAACCTCTGACCAGCTGACAACATCTGGAGCATCATGAAAGCAGTAAGAGGACGAAGCAGAGCCAGGACTGCTGAGCAGCTGGAATCCTCCATCAGACTGGTGTTAGAGAGCAAACATGGACCTGTCCTACTTTTACAGACGTGTCGCTGCATCATGTTCACAAGGAGCTCATATTTTTATCACCATGTTCACAGTTTCAACATTTGTTATGTTTTTATGTTCAGTTATGAATAAAATCTGAGTCTATAAGATTCTGTGCTTGTAATTACAGGCTGATCACAGCTGGAAACCTGCCTCGGTCAGCTGTGTTTAATGTCTCCCAGCTGCCTGTCGATGTGTGCTTGTACATACATGTTGTAAAAACCTGAGATATTAAAGACTTTTAACTGCTGTAAACTTTATCCCAGGCTCGTCTGTTCTCTCCTCTCTAGTTTTCCTCAAACTTGCTTCAGATGCTTCAAAGCAGGAAACACTCACATCCGGTTTGGCGCATGAGCTCCTGGGCGTTGGGGATTTTGTTCCTGCTGGAGCTGCTGGAGCCCATCCTGCTGCCGGTGTCGCTGCGTAAACCCAGACTTTCAGTTGCTGCAGTTCAAGCCCGATGAATTTATCTCTGCGCTCTGACCGAGGTGTACGCTCGCGCCCACTGCTGACATACAGACCAGCCAATCACCGCTCGCCAAGAACCACACTCTGATCAGTGGGAGGTCCATAAACACATCCACCGTACGTCTGTGCTCTGAGAGATAACTGCTGCAGGAGATAAAGAGCAAATTCAGTTTGAACGATTGAGGATTATTTCAAAGATATGTGACGGCTTGACCCACACCTCCCCTCCCACATCCGCACAGACCCCCCTGAACTCTGTTTGAGTAAGCCGTTTACAAGTATTTCCTGAAGTGGGGTTGCACACAAAGCACTGATATGTACAGCAAGAAGAAACAGTTATCTCGTAGGCTTTTGTTGGCCTGTCACAAAAACGTAATCTGGGAAACCACCTCCAGACAAAGACTTCTGTCCTAACCAGGACCCTGAAGACAATGAGTACAAATGGTGACGAGTAACAGCTGCTGCTCAGATGTGCTTAGAGAGGCATTTTTGTGTCATGAAATCAAATAGAAGCAAGTCTGTAAAGTGTGACGGAGAGAAAGACTGTGAGGCTGAGTCTGCAGGAAGGAGTCGGTCCGGCCCTACACACCGATCCAAACTAACTGTGACAGCTGCTTCAGAGCTTTGAGGGAAACGGCTGCTCTGATCTTCAAACCGAATAAACACGTCGGTCCATTAATGAACACTAGATGGAGCAGTTTCCACATATATGTGCACAGCAAGAGCGCTCACAGTGGTTGGACTTTCTGCTCATGCAGGTCATGAGTCTGCAGATTCAGGTGTCTTTAGAGTGCACGCTGACACTGTGTGAGAAGTATTACATACATTTTATGACACCCTGTAATGTAACTGTAATCAGATTTGAATTTCATGTAATATTTAGAATTTTAACTTTAGATATTTAATCTTTTTTTCACTGTTTATCTTCCAAAATGACACAAAAGTCAAAGAAAAGTGTCTGAAAGTCGAAACAGAACTTAAAAAATCGCTGCCACTGCAGACGCCCCGTCATGACCTCACCTGACCTCACCTGACCTCACCTGACCCTGTGCATCTCCCCTGATTGAAAACTCTAACTTGATTTTGAGCTTGATGATTAGAGGACGTGAGGAGTGAAGATGGTGCTGATACGTTACTGAGGAGAAGCCGCGGGGCGGTTGCTGCCACAGGTGATCTTTGAGTTTAAACTCGTCCTCTGTGCGAGTTCTGACTTTCAGACAGATCTTTTTCTCCTGTTTGTTGAGCTTTTAACATCCGAGTTCAAGTCGTGAAGGAGAAGTGAAAGGCTCACCAGAGAGACACGGGCAGCAATATTCTTAGAAGACCTGGCGGTGCACTCACAGGAAAAGTGACTGAATCAGTCGTGTTCAAAATGAAAGAGAGCCGAGTTTCAACTGTCAGCTGAAGCGATTGCAGGGAAAGTACAGTAATCAGACGTGTGAGGGTGTGGGGTTTTCCTCGGAACATATTAGAACAGCAGACAGACCTGAAGGAGTGCATCTGAGCAAGTGGGTAAAAAGCTTATCAAAGATAAATCGATAACACGTGGAGCTTCACAGAGGGTCCTGCTGCCCCTAGTGGCCCCAAAGCAGCTTTAAGTGTGTTTGTTTGTGGCGCATTTAGATGCTATTACCAGCAGTGCAGCGCTCTGATGGTTTATCAGAAGTAATTCAGCTTCTCCCTCCGGACTTGGACACAGTTAAGTCTTCTTTGGCCGGTTATCAGAGAGTTTTCAGTCTTTCCTGCCAACACTTAAATTGACTTATCAGTTCTGTTTATCAGTTGTTGCTTTCTGTCTGTCAAAATGTGTGAACTGCAGGATATGCACGAACCATAAATCCTGTCCCGTCACATGCCCGATGCGTCGGTTTGGTTAAACTTGTCTTGGCAGAGACGTTCTCACTAAAACCGCCCGGTGTCACTCAGGAGCACTGCAGCCAGGTTCGGGAATAAAACCCCGACGTGATCATATTAAGGATGAAACACAGTCCAAGGCTTTATCCTTCAGTAAGGTAACCAGTGACGTACTCAGTAATCACACTTCTGCTTCAGTGCTTCCTCCATCGTCGGAGCGATGTGTCAAAGCCTTCCTCGGCTCCCAGCAAATTCAGAAAGCACATCGGTCCTGCACTGGTGCCCACTCAGCTCTACGGCTGGGTTTATTGCACCTGCGGCACAACTGCACTGTGTGCAGCGTTTTCACGTCACTCTCAGCCAGTCATTACTTTCTAAACAGGGACTGCAAGAACTTAAAACAATCCATATAAAACATAGACATATGCCTGATAGAACATGCATACCATCACTGCATAGATCCATGCAGATCCAGTCCTTTTCCCTCTGTGTATTTAGCTCAGACCATTTCCTCCACTTGTAGAATAATGATGCAATTAAATGGCCAGCAGGGGGCGACTCGTCTGGGTGCAAAAACACTCATGGTTGCACAGCCTCCTGAGACCCAGCCTGTTCATCCATGTCCTCTGTGATGGACATTTGTTTTTGGTATATCTGTTGACTTATTTGAGCTGCCCTGCTAACATCCTGGGCCTCTGTTAGCTCCAAAGAGGAAGGAAACCACAACAACAGTTCACCTCTAATACAGTTTTTTTCCTCGGTTCTCGGGAGGATAGAAGTTTGTGGGAAAGCGTCAGCTCCTTCATCACAGTCCCGTTAAAGTCGGAAAGGATGAATATTCATTAGATGCTTTCTGGCTGATGACTGTGTGTCATCGTTTCCACTCTTACATGCTTATGTTGTAGATTTATAGATTTATCATGTACTTATAGTACCGACTCACTCTGTAATATATATTTTACATCCATCCTGAGCCTGTCCAACTCCAGCATTACCTTACAAGAACAAAAAGCTAGCAAATTTTCATTCTGTTATTTACAGGATGTGCTTTCTGAGACGCGTGCCATTGAAATAAAAATGGTTTCATTGGGGCATCGAGCCAGCCAACGATCTCCATTTCCCATAATCCTCGCCCTTTCTTCGTCTGTTGCTCTCTGAGGTTTGGTTTTTTCCAGGCTGGGAAATGAAAGCACAGGTATGTTGGGTATGCGGTGACAAGCGACACGTGGGCGAGTACTTGGATGACAGACTAAACAATAGGCCGCATGCCGCAACAGTCACAGGGAACTCGTAGGTGTCATTTCACCACTTTTTCACCTGCCAACACAGTTACAGGAAAAGCAACAAAACAATGACTAACAAAATCACAAAGAAGCAGAAAACCTCCACAAAATGACTCAAAAATCACAAACAGTTACTAAAACCACACAAAACTGGACAACACTAATAGAGAAACATCACCAGGAAATGACTCAAGATGACATAAAAACCACTAACGTGGATTCAAAACCACAAAAAGGGTTTTAAAAAGCCACAAATGAATATGTGGGACTAAATATCTCAGGGACACAAAATGAACAAAAAGAGACATGAAAACACTAAAAAGTGATGCACAAAGACCAAGAGGCACGAAAAAGCCTAAAACAACAAGTCAATAAACTCTGTCACGAGTCACACAATCACACAAAGCTACAAAGACACAAAAGGAGACTAAATTCCCAAAAACAAAGCAAAACCAGCAGAAAATCACTCAAAACCACACAAACCTTTGTGCTTATGAAATCGAGGTGATAGTTTAGGTAAGTGTGAAAACTGCAGTTCCTCTGATGTCCAGCAGAGGCCCCGTAGACTCCCATGTTAAAGTTTTACATGTTTAACGCCTGATACAGAAACTGTTTGGCCCGTGGACGGTTTAGTCCTTCGTGTCAGCTCTATCTGGATTTTAGTTAAGGGGCGTGGCTGCTTTGACTGACAGGTGCATGTCGTTACCTGTAAAGTTCATGGATGCAGGAAGTTTCATCGTTCCTGCTGGTCAAATACGGTCACTTCAAAAAACCAACACGGCGGTCCAGCAGCAAGGCTTTTAAACATCCTCATGCCAACAGGTGGCTACATCCATCTTTTACATACAGTCTATGTGGTTGCAACACAACCAACGGTGGAAAATATTTGACCCAACCTAGAAAACCTGCAGAGTGTGATTGATGATCCGTCTGACATAACGGTTGTTTGAGATGAAAGCTGCCTGAGCTTTCAGAAACAGTAACTAAGGTTTGTCTTAGCAGGTGAAATTTGATTAGGATTTTTTTAACGTTTGCATCAACCGTCAGCATGCATCACCAGCACGACGCTGGCTTTTCCCCCTCCTGTCGTGCAGGATGCGTGCTGTGAAAGGCTGCACGCTCTAGCTGCTCCTGATCAAACACGACGTCTGTGGCTCTTTGAGCAAAATCACAGCGAGGATTTGTGAGTGTACGACGGGCCAATCAGAGACCTCGACTTTTGATTATAACAGGAGCAGTGGTTCAAAGGTAGACAAACTACAGCTCATCTGACCCCGCCCACTCCGGCTGACTGACAGGTGCACTGACTGACAGGTGTGGATGGATGTGAGAGGAACAGGCCAACAGAGCCACGGCTCTGCTCTGCTGTGCCTCGCTGGGCTTTTGTCCCGACTGTCACAAACAATGAAACTGAAAGCATGTCAGCGTGTGTGTGTGTGTTGGCAGAATTCCAGCAGGAAATGAATGAAGTTTTCCTGGTTGAGTGAACTTTGACCCTGTTTAACTCCCTCGACTGCCCACCGCCAGTTAGTGCACAGAAGCTGCCGAGAAGCCAAAAGAGGTAAAAATCCAGTGAATATTAAAATAGAAGCAGATTTAATGACACTCTGCAGACGGCTGTTGCTCATTACCTCACACACCTGAGGTGTGCTTTAGCCTCAGGTATTAAACAGGTGTAACCTCGCACAGCAGCAGGAGCCACACTGTTGGAGGCTCCAGCGAGTCAGTCCCCACAGACCTCCATGTTCAAACTTAGCCAGTAAATCTTTTATATGAAGGTTTCTATGCAAGTTCCAAAGACCAGCATGGTAGGGTCAAAACACAAACCCGAGGCCTAAAACCATCCATGTCCTCACCAAACAAATGAAACCGAGCATAAAAACTATTCGTGGAGTCTTACGGGGTCATTAAAGTCTAAATGTTGGATCCTCTGGGGAGCAGGAATGTGATTTCCTGCTTTACAAATGCATGAATATTTTGCACTGATGGTCTTCTTGTTCTCAGCGAGCTGTTTTCAGGTCCGCTGATGTGCTCGTGCAGGTTAAAGTTTGTAAAGGAATCGGTGCAACAGGCAGGATGTTGGGTCTCATTACAGGCCGGCGTGGGCTCAGTGGGATCTTCCTCCTCCTCCTCTCCGTCTGTCTGTCTCCTGGTAGAAGCTGGACCGCTGAGCGTATCCTCTCATTTGTCTGCAGAAACAAGGGCACAGTTATATAATTACATTCCTCGCATACTTTTCTGCAAGGAAAAGAAATGAACGTTTTAAGGAGAATATTTTCAGCTCCAGCAGTCACACTGGGAGCTGACCAGTACAACCAGTCCTGCAGTCTGATCCAATAACCTGTGTTTGCTCGTTTGGTGGGACCGAACAGTGATACAGCTGAAGCTGGTACTCTCCGTGACGATGAGGTTTGGGATGAGACTCTGATCGTACATCAGCAGCATGAGGGTTGGTGTATGGGTCATGTACAGTAGTGTGTGTGTGTGTGTGTGTGTGTGTGTGTGTGTGTGTGTGTGTGTGTGGTAACGGTGGTATCACAATCAGAGTGAGGCCGGAGTGAGAGTGCGGTATTTCCCCGCCGCCTGTTTTCGTCTCTGCACAGGAAGCCGCTGCACTGAACTGACTTTATGTTTACACAAGAAAACAATCAGATTTGTGACTCACACGGAGCTCCGCCCATTCACTTCCTGTGCAGCGGCTGGCATCAGGCATTCCCCGTGTCACCTGTGTACTCATACACACCTGCCAGTTATGTAAGAGCTGTTTCTGGTAAAGCCCTTCGCTGTATTAGACGTATTAGCAGTGATTTAACCTGATATTCAACTGATGAACGTTCAGTTTCACATTTGGAACGTCTGATCTGAACTGACTGAAATCCTGTAAACGGCGTGACCTCAGCCTCGGTTTCTGGTCTGCGAGGCTGAGCTAAAAAAGAGACGCCGATCTGACTTCTGTCGAATTGAACATCTTAATATCAAAATACATTTTGGATTTGACACTCGCGTGTTGTCCAAAATTTCAGATATTTGCGATGCTGTGTAAAATTATAAATGTAAAAAATAAGTGAAGGCAGTGATTTCCCAGTCTCATAAACTAGATTTTATTCCCAATAGCACATAAATGTATCCAATGAGAAAATGCGTCACTGAATTTGATGACAACACATCTCATAAAAGGTGGGATTGAAACAACAAAACGCTGGAAAAATAAAGATCTGGAGGAACATTTGGTAACTGACGAGTTTAATTAACAGCAGATCAGGGAGATGAGTTTCTCAAGAGGTTCAACCTGGAATAATGTTGCTCAACATAAAATTGTGAGGACTGAATATGTGATCATCTGCAGCACATAAAAGCATCAAAAGATTCAGAAATCTGGAGAAATCTGTGGGCAACAAACGGTGTTGGAGGTGTGTGATCTTTGGCCCCGCAGGGCAAATGCAAATCAGGAACGCCGGCAGTGTCAGGTCGCTGATGGTGTACAGATCTCTGAAGTCATGCTTTTCTTTGCCCTGGTCTCTGCAGGCCGTGCTGTGGACATCTTTCGCCAGTGATGCTGGAGGACCTCTGGCGGTTTATTCAAGCTCATGTGCAAGTTGAATAAGGAAGATCTGCAGTCTCACATCTGTCTGCTTTCCAGGTGTTTGGTGCTTAATCTAAGATCTACATCTCTTCCACTTTCCCACGCTCTCATTGCAGCATCACTGCTCTACTTCAGGCCAATCAGCCTCCACTTTATGTGGTTTAAATCAGCGCTCTCCATCATTTTCCCTTTCAGACTCTGATTTGTTTAAACCACCTCCCCCCAGTGTCACTGAGGCTCCATCCAAGCGTCCATCTTCATCTCCGCCTCCACCACCAGGGGGTCCTGCCCTAATCCCTCTCCCTGCTGGCATTCCGATTGCCAAACATCTTAACTGAATTCTGTATATCAATAAGTCGTGTTCAATTCCTTCTAATAATCTCTCCTCATTGAACTGACATTTCTGCCAGTGAGTAACCGCCACGATCTTTAAGAAGCAGAAGAACCAACGAGGCAGTATCACGGGTTACTAATCCCAGGATTAAGGATTTCCCCGCTGTTTGATGTTTCTGGAGTGAAAGGGCAGATTTTCACGAGGTGGTACGTGGCAGGTACAGCGGTTAGGTTGTGCAGGTATAAGGCTACCTGCAGAGGGAACACAGTCCCGTGAAGTGAGGCATGCAGGAAAGACGAGAGTCCCAAAACACCAGCAGAGCCAAAGCCTGTTTTCTGAGTGTCGTGCTTTCAGCTGTCAGGCTGGAATGTGTCTGACATTTACCTGCAGCTCTGAAGGCAGGTACCGCTGAGGGGGAAAGTAGATCTCTGTGTCACGGCCTTCATCCTGCTGCATGAACTATGGCACATTTCTACATATGTACAGAAGTTTTTGTCTCCCTGCAGAGTTTCAGGGGTGCTGCAGTTGGCACGAGTGTATGTTTTGCATACTGACTGATTGTTTTCACATTTTGGTGAATCACCTGTTGCATATTCACAGGACTCTAACCCTCACTATGCTCAGGAGGCCTGGACAGCATCAGACTGCAGACACGCAGTCTGACCTTTACTAAGCTACTGACCTCTGCAGGATGTCTGGGCTCCGGCTAAGAGGTAGAGTGAGGAGCTCGACATCTGGAGGGAGGTGAAGTGGTTCCTGTATCTGATTGTGGCAGGATGAATGTTATCCCTCGGTCCAACCCACTTTCAGCCTGGCCCATTAGGGGGTGCTGGTATAAATAGTGGCCATTTGAGTGTCTCTGGGTCGCTTGCCTGTGATCTCCTTTTTGGTCACCTGACTTCCTCTTGGTGTGGTAGAGATCATTTGCGGGTTACTCCTCTGAAGCCTCCATCGCGGCTGGTCGTAGCTATAGAAGCCTCCTCTGAGCTATTTTGCTTACGTTCTGTGACCCGGCTTACTTGGTACATAATCAACTTTTGTTACGCTCTCTGCCTTCTATTGTTCTTTCATAGTAATTATTTATTATGTTTCGCAGGAAGTGTGGGCCTTAGTTTTGCGCCAAGCTACGCGAACTGAAGTGCTGCTGTTTTGCCTTGCTGTGCTTTTACCGTCTGTTCCCGTTGTGAGAATTCTTTCCCTGCTGCTGTCAGCTTTTACAGTGGACGTCGGCGTGGACAACGGCCATATGCATGCCGGTTATCGGAGTCAGCTGGCGTGCATATTGATTGACTGTTAACTTGTCGTCGTGTGACGGCAAGTTGGAGCAGTACGGTGATTCCGTTTGCTCCAGATTTTAGAGTTTTATCCAGATTGTATGTTGTTTTATTGCTTTTTGATTTGTAGTTTGGATTTTTGTTACACCACTGGTGGGAGGCCCTTTATCTAGCTGTAGATCACCAGTGTGGTCTTGCAGTTGGGTTATCCCCCGGTGCTACACATTAGTTTGTTGTAATATATTAAAATTTTCTTTGTTTCTTTTATTCAGATGCGGAGTGCCGACGTGGAGGAGACTAGGGTGCCTTGGTGGTGGGATCCCTTGAGTGTACACACCCGCCTTGTTTAGTTTATTAGTGTGAGTGTGTGATAGTGTGTTGCACCTGTGTGTTGGTGTGTTTTCTTTCTTTAGTTTGAGTGTGGCATCCCTGCCCCTCCACTGGTAAGCCTCAGCTCTGAATACCTTTTTAAGCATATTTATACTTGAATATTTATGATTGTGCTTTTATATGGTGTTTTAAATAATTGTTAATAAATTGTTAATTTGTTGATCATTGAACCTCGTCTCTGGATTGAGTATAGCGAACCTAAGTGCCTTTCTGGTGATTTAGTGTTACTTTCAGTATTCTCTGGGTGAAATTCCCAGGGTGGCGTTGTCTTTTTAAAACTGCAAAGAGTATTTACTTTATTTCTACCTCGTCTCGCCACATGATCATCAGGACGGGGAGTGTCCCAGAATAGCCCAAGAGGAACTGAGGACCTGGGGGAAAAGGAAGTCTGGAATACCCTGCTAATCCCAGCAGTGGTGCACTTGTGGTTGCTTTGTCGTTGTTAGGATGACCCAGAGGTTTGAGTTTATTATATTATTTATCATTTCTAGTCTTTGGTTTCTTTGTCTGTGTTCTGTCTTATGGTTCACGTCTCGGTTCCCTCTGTTGCAGTGCCTGCATGTGAGTCTGTCTTTAGTTCAGTCTGTGTTGCTTCCTGTTTTATTTTGAAGGTCCATGTCTGATGTTAATGTATCTGGTTTTGCTTCCTTTGTCTTGTTAGGCCTGATTTGCCCCAGCTGTGTCTCCCTCCTGTTACTCATTCCCTGATTGCTCCTCTGTGTATTTAAGCCCTGTGTTTCAGTTTGTCTGCGTTGTGATCTACTGTTTTCTGTGCTGTGTTCTGTCTGCTTGCCAGAGTTTATTTGGAGTCTCAGTTTTGTTACTGTTTTTGAGTTCAGCATTGAAGCTGTGTTTAAGTTCACCTTTTGTCTCTGACTGTCTCCACCATTCCTGCCTACACACAGCCGTTTCATAACAGCCGTGCATTACTCAAACAACAAAGTTTATCTTTACTCAAAGGTTTGCCTCATCTCACCTCGAGGTTCCTCCTGTGATGTGGAGTACCTACCCTCAAACATTTCTTGAAAAGAAAAAACACAAGTTCCTAGTTCCTGCAGGGTGGACACGGTACTTTCTCCAGTACTTCAAAGAATTATGAAAAAGCTCCTGGAGTCTGAAAGCACCTTGTGTTTGTGTTTAGCAACCCAACCTTCTGACTTTCCTCTGGATGAAGCGCAGGGTCAGCGCAGGGTCAGGGAAGACATGGTCCTTGAAGACAATGTGGAAAGTGTAAAATGTGTCCATTCTATTAGTTTGCAGGCCTGAGGTATAAACAGGAAAGCTGAACATCAAGTAATTAAAGTGTTTTTCTACTTCTTCTTGATTGTCGTCCATTAATTACAATTCATGTAAAACAACAAAGCAATGAAAGGATCGTGAACAAAGAGAAAGCGGATCATTCACCACTACATGACTGATTGCTGTGCATTGTTTCAGTTCAGACTGATCTGAGTCCAGATTCAGCTGGAGGTTTGTAGGTAAACAGCTCTCAGTGACTCACACCAGAAGGAAACAGTCCAAACAAGGTAAAAAGTCACCTCACGAACACTGAAGTTTAGAGAGTGAGAGGAAGCAGCAGGTCAGAGCATCAGACGGACCTGGTTATACGCTGTTTAAAGAACAGCCTCCTGTAGTCACCCTATTAGTCTTATTGATGTTATATCCCGATAAGAGTTTTGATTGCTGCAGAAGCTGCTCATGATGGAGCATTTAGACAATAAGCTGCAGGTACAAAGTGGCTCACACGCTCTTTGAACTCTAGTGTTTTGCACTTTTACTTTTTAGTTTGAATTTTGAACATGTTTTTGACTTAAATTTAAGCACTTTAAACCAGTTTTGCAGCCAATTGTGTCTTTCGCTGCTTCTTCTTCTGGCTGCTATCTTTGGAGGTTTTGTAGAGCAGATCATCTACTCTCCTTATCATGCTCTCATCACACCAACCCTCTGCTTAGATATAGACAGAATAGTTTATTTGGAACATGTAACTAGAACTAAAATCACAAGATGAAAGAAAACGTGTGGTGCCTGTGTTTTTGACTTTTGCTGCCATGATGCCAGGTTGAAAATTGGATTTTTAATCTTGATAAATAAAGGATTAATAATAACTTAAAAACATCAACTTTTCATGATTATCTCTATGTCCACACAATGTTTATGCTCCAAAAGGAGCAGGATACACGAAAAAAGGATGCTGGATATTTATCAGATTCAGCATCCTTTGACCTCTGCACGTCTCATCCTGATTCTCTCACTCCAAACTGAGCTGCTCATTCCCAATGAAAATCCTTATACCTGTCTTTGTGTCAGCACCACGTCTCCTAACCACACATCACAGCAGGTTTCACTACCATCTTTTAAACCTGCTGCTGCCATCCTTCTGCCGCCTCGTCTCCACCCACTCCACCCTGCCTGTCTGTTACTTTGGTCATACACCTTCAATGCCTCCGCTCCTTGGCGCTTCACCGTTACACCAAATCAGAAAAACATTTTTCTCAGTGTGTATTGTGAAGTAAACACTGCACCGTAACACACTGAGGAAAATTTGCCCTCTAACATGAGGCTGTGTTGCATCTCTTGAGAACTGAAGCTCGGTAGAATAAATGCAGAAAGCTGCTGTTGACTGTAAATGATGTAGCAACAAGGTAAAAACACTCCTGCCAGAAATAAACACGATGGTATCGTCTGCATACGTGAGACCACCTGCTGCACGACGAGAAGAACGGTTGTTAAATGGGACTGAAAAGACGTGGAGCCACTACAACACAACGCTGTTACGTCTTCACCACTAAACTGACACAAAGTGCTGAAAGACGATAAAGAGATGTGTAACGCTGCAGAGAGAGAAATCTCGAGATACATCAGAGATCCCTTTGACATAGCTGTGTTATTTTAGTCATGTTTCCTGCAACATAAGCCTTCTTCCTGCATGACTGTTTCCCAGTCATCCAGTGCACATACTGTCCATCCAAACCAGATAATCATCTCTCTTTACTTTCTTACCTGAAAACCCCAAAGACTCCGCCAACCTCACGTATACCACTCCCTTAACCGGGAGTTTCCAGTTTCACCGATCCCTAAAACAGGTTTGTTTGATTTACTGTAAGAACATACAGAGTAAAAGCCCCGATAAAGAATTTGGGTTTCTTGCCAACTAATCAGATTTCCTCCCTTTCTCTTAAAAAAGCTGGCCTGGCAATGACTCACCGGCCTTTGAACCAGAGTGTTCATGAAGCTGGCCCACCGGAGGGACGAGAAACCCCCGACAATCACAAACAACTGAACTCAGCTGTTATATTTCTGTTTCGGCTAGAAAAGACAATCAACACATCACTCTGGATTCTATGTTTGACGTCAACGTTATTCCTGTTCTCCAAACTGGATGCTTAGGTGTGCTGACAGAGGCCTTCTCGGGATTCCAGCTACCCGTCTGAGACGGGAAGAGTTGTGGAAGAGTTTACCACCCTCTTTAAAAAGCAGCTTAAACCCATCAATTCAAACAGATACAGAGGAGTATTAGGGCCACATTAAGAAAAAAACACAACAATCGTTTTATGAATGAAGCTGAAGTTTTGAGATTAAAGTCATAAGTCTGTGA